>NC_057814.1:359158705-359458705 GCF_018294505.1 Triticum aestivum
GTAGGAGGTCCGTTTCCTCCGTTTTGCGGTACGCCACACCCCTCCCGATCAACAGGACCCCCGTTTCGACCGTAGGAGGTCTGTTTCCTCCGTTTTGCGGTACGCCACACCCCTCCCGATCAACAGGACCACCGTTTCGACCGTAGGAGGTTCGTTTCCTCCGTTCTGTGGTACGCCAGGCCTCGTTTCCATTGCCTGTTCCGTCCAAGCCCTCCCGATGAACACGACCACGCATTCCGTTCCGACCCAGCCGGTTGGCTCCCACGCGTTCCGTTGCCTCCCGATGAACACGATGCATTCCGTTGCTTCCCCATGAAGATGATGCATTCCGTTGCCTCCCCATGAACACGACGCATTCCGTTGCCTCCCCATGAACACGACGACGATGCTATTTCTTCGTTCCGACCCAGCCATGTACACGAGCCCTGGCCGTACGTATGCGCGAGTAGGCGTTCGAGACCCCGCCCGTATGTACACATACGTGGCCGTATTTTCTTTCTTGCACCCTGGCCGCTGTACGTACGTGTACATGCTACGTGCGCGCCTCTACTACGGCACGTACGTGCCTCTACTAGGACACGTGCGCGCCTCTACTATGACACGTACGTGCCTCTACTAGGACACGTGCGCGCCTCTACATCCACTAGTATATATGTACGTACACGTTCGTGACTAGAATGACAACGCTACGTACGCTTCGACCAGGTGGGTCCCGACTGTTAGGCACTTCCTTGCGTGCGAAGATGTAGCTGGTGGGTCCCAGCAGTCAGGGGGGCGAATCGTTTTGGTTTTTTTTGCCCGGACGCACTTCCTTGCGTGCGAAGGTGTAGCTGGTGGGTCCCAGCAGTCAGGTGGGAAATGTTTTTTTCGCAAAATACGGTGGCCCGTCCGGTGGGTCCCCGCTATCAGGTGGAGGAATAATTATTTTGCACGTAATAAGGAGGCACTTCCTTGCTGCGGCCGTGGACCCAGCTGTCAGCCTCTCCACGTACAGTCCACATCCGATGGAAGCTGTTCCTTCACCACGTTGACCACACCGCGCCGAGAGCACCAGGGCGGTGGACGACGGCGAGGCCTAGGAAGGGGACGACGCGGAGCCGGGGAAGACGCGGCAGTGGATGCCCACGCGTAGAGGAGTACGAGGGTTCACTGGTTCGCTGCGGTGTGAGGCTGCCGTCGCCGCAGAATAACAGGGGGTGTGGGTGAGTAGAGGGATGGCCTGGCCAGCGGTGGGAGTAGTAGGGGGCGGTGAGGCCTCCGCCGCATCGCAGCCAGCCACGGGAGGCAGGAGCACGAGGCACGACTGGCGCTGGTTTGGGCGGCTGGAGCAAGAAGACCAGAGGTTGAAGAAGCACTACGGCCGTTGGATGGACATCGTACGGTCACTGGAGCTAGAATCGTGCATATTGACTAAGTTGACAAAGCCCTCCTTCCCCGTCAACTTAGTAGGCCCACAAGTCAGCCTGCCACTATACTGGGTCCCAGCTAACAGGGGGAGTATTCATTTTTTTGTGCGTAATAAGGAGGCACTTCCTTGCGTGCGAAGATATAGTTGGTGGGTCCGAGCTGTCAGTGGCGGTAACGTTTTTTTCGTGAAATACAGAGGCCCTTTCGGTGGGTCCCTGATGTCAGGTGGAGGAATCATTATTTTGTGCGTAATAAGGAGGCATTTCCTTGCGTGCGGCCGTGGACCCAGCTGTCGGCCTCTCCACGTATAGTCCACTTCAGATGCATGTCGGTCGTTGACCACGTTGACCAGGCCGCGCCGAGAGCACCAGGGCGGTGGACGACGGCGAGGCCTAGGAAGGGAACGACACGGAGGCAGAGAAGACTCGGCAGTTGTTTCCCACACGGAGGGGGGTACGACTGTATGAGGGTTTACTGGTTCGTCTGCCGTCGCCGGAGAATAACAGCAGGTGTGGGTGAGTAGAGGGATGGCTAGGCCAGCGATGGGAGTACGATGGGGCGGTGAGGCCTGCGCGGCTGCAGAGCCGGCCACGGGGAGGAGGGAGCAGGCAGTCCCGCCGGCGCTTGTTTGAGCGGCTGGAGCAGGAAGAGCAGAGATTGAAGAAGCACGACGGCCGTTGGATGGACATCGTACGGTCACTGGAGTTAGAATCGTTCATATTGACTAAGTTGACAAAGCCCTCCGTCCCCGTCAACTTAGTAGGCCCACAAGTCAGCCTCCCACCATGGTGGGTCCCAGCTAGCAGGGGGAGTATTCATTTTTCTATGCTTAATAAGGAGGCACTTCCGGTGGGTCCGAGCTGACAGCGGGGGAACGTTTTTTCACAAAATACGGTTGTCCGTCCGGTGTGTCCCAGCAGTCAGGGGCAAATGTTTTTTTTCGCGAAATACGGTGGCCCGTCCGGTGGGTCCCAGCAGTCAGGAGGGAAATGTTTTTTCCACGAAATATTGGTGGCCCGTCCGGTGGGTCCCTCCTGTCAGGTGGAGGAATAATTATTTGGCGCGTAATAAGGAGGCACTTCCTTGCGGCTGCCGTGGACCCAGCTGTCAGCCTCTCCATGTACAATACTCTTCCGATATAAGTCGGTCGTTGACCACATTGACCACACCACGCCGAGAGCACCACGGCGGTGGACGACGGCGAGGCCTTGGAAGGGGAGGACGCGGACCCGGGGAGGACGCGACAGTGGATGCCCACGCGGAGAGGAGTACGAGGGTTCACTGGTTCGGCTGCGGTGTGAGGCTGCCGTCGCCACAGAATAACAGGGGGAGTGGGTGAGTGGAGGGATGGCCTGGCCAGCGGTGGGAGTAGTATGGGGACGGTGAGGCCTCCGCGGCAGCACAGCCGGCCACTGGAGGCAGAGCATGCGGCACGACCGGCGCTGCTTTGGGCGGCTGGGGCAAGAAGACCAGAGGTTGAAGAAGCACTACGGCCGTTGGATGGACATCGTTGACTATGCTGCGCTGAGAGCACCAGGGCGGTGGACGACGGCGAGACCTACGAAGGGAACAACACGGAGCCAGGGAAGACACGGCAGTGGCTGCCCACACGGTGGAGAGTACGAGGGTTGACTGGTTCGGCTGCCGTCGCCGGAAAATAACAGGAGGTGTGGGTGAGTAGAGGGATAGACAGGCCAGGGATGCGAGTCTGATGGGGTAGTGAGGCCTGCCCGGCAGCACTGCCGGCCATGGGAGGCGGGAGCAGGCGGTTCCGACGGCACTGGTTTGGGCGGCTGGGGCTGGAAGATCAGAGACTGAAGAAGCACGATTGCCGTTAGATTGACATCTAACGGTCTGACGCTGGTAGAGTTGATTTTTGACTAAGTTTCTTTTTTGAGAAACCTTGTGTACGCATGAACTTAGCAGGCCCGCAAGTCAGCCTCCAAATCTGTGGCAGACAACATAAAGCCCATTTGCTATTTTTTATAATTTGCAGCCCATTTGGTAATTCTTAAGTAATTTAATACAACCCATTTTCTGCCCAGGACCACGGTCAAAAAGTTCAACCTTATTTTGCATATTTCGGTGGAGTCCGAACTTTTGTAATCCCGAAATGATAAACATTTTTTAAGAACTTATTGATTTGCCAAAAAAATCGTTTTGTTTTTGTAAGCAAATAAGACGTCGGACAATTGAGTTGGTTTAAGGGAAAACCAGTGGTAAAAAAATCAGCGCTGGGTGGGAAAAAACAACAAAAATAAGGATGTAAATATGAAAAGGGAATTTTATGTGTTTTCAATATAATGATACGTGTATATGAACTAGTAAAACTATAGGTAGAGATTAGAAAACGGATGTAGAACATGCGTTTCAAGAGGAAAATAGAACTGGGCTGTGTGTTTGATTCAGTAAAAAAAACTGCATGCGGATGTTGTAAGACAAAATATAACTAACGCTGGCGGGCCAGAGGCTAGTAGATACCTGCTGGATCTTTGTGCCCCGTTGTCGTCATGGGCTGGGCCTGTTAAAAACAAAACCAACCTGGGCAGTCTACAACCCTGTTCAAACTTGCTCGACTTGAAAAAACAATATACATACTCAATAAACGAGAGAATTCTGCAAGTACAGACTGATAACTGGGATGCAACACGTATATTGTTTTTTTTATCGTGATAATAAGTGCATGCACTTGTTTCGAAAAAATTGGAGAACTGGGAATTCGAACGGCGGTGCTTATGCTACCCATCAAATAAAAATTAGGTGCCTGAAAATTCGTTTCGAAACAAATGATTCAGCTTTATATCCACGTCGACCCTCGGCATGATGGTTGGAAGCAAATGCAAGTTCATACCAAAAGATCGTTAACAACAATACCAACTTGCGGACGACAAGGTAGTACAACTACCAATACCAAACTAACTTATAATCTTTTTACTCCTGGCCCTAGTGTTCGTCTGGTAGAAAATCTTGCAGAGGACCAGCTCCCGCTCCTTCTCTTGCTCCAGGTCCCTGAGGTGGTACTGGTGCATCACTCAGTTGGTCCTCTGCTGGTCGAAGTTCTTGTTGGTGTGCAGCACCAGAACCTTTTTTGCTGCTCGTCTGCCGGCCGTTGACTATCACCGGAAAGGTATTGCCAGTCTTGTGCCACATTGCGTGCATGCCCCACTCCGACTGTATCTTGCGATGCGTCCACGTGCCCCTTTTGAATGCCCTGGAATTGCGCTGGAAGAAATGCTTCCTTAGGCCACACAGTGTGATACCTGCAGTATTGTGGAATACAAGTTTTAGTGTACCTAGTTGGCATTTTCATAACATCTTTGGCATGTTGCAGTCACATGTTTCACTTTTTATTAACTGTCAAATTGTAATTGCTTCACCAGGTCTGCGTCTAAAAAGAAAAATAGAGCTATAAACAAAGGAATATGTTTGTGCAAGTAGACGGCCGATCGGTGTCTTACCTGGAAGTTTCTCAGGTTGGGTGTAGCATATGCCGTGCTCGCTGTCGATGGTTGGTATGAACAAATCGATGAGAGACTGAAATCTCGCGCTGTCAGCACTCACTTTGGCCTCAAGGTGCTCGATCAGCTCCTGATCCGTGGGATCGAACTTGACGCCAGTCGGCAGCACCGGCCAATCCTTCTTCGACTTGCATTGGTAATTCCAGTTATATGGTACTCAATGTATGATCAATCGACTGTTTTAAGTGAATGATGAAAGATTTCGACAGATAAGTGGTACTCCAAATCTGAACTCCAGAATACCCGAACACGCCGCCGAGATTCTTGTGTCACCTCACGCGCAGCGTGTTGTCACGTCAATTCAATGTGTGGACATGATGAATAATTTGATCGACGTATACTAGTACTGCTACTGAACTACTTACTAGTCGTATTTAGTGTCACAATTTATACATAGGTTTAACTAACAAGTATGCACTTGAAGCCTAACTGATATATATATATATATATATTTGACTTCTGCACAGCATCTCCATCATCATTATCAGTACATCCTACGCAGGTGAGTTAGGATGCACTTGATCCCAGGAAGGTATCTATCCTTCAAACCAGAGGAGTGCTTCAAACTAACAACAGTACATAATTTCCAACAAAAGAGGGTCGTGCTACAGCAGCAGAATACATGGCTCAGTCTAGATATCAGCACGAATCAAGTTGTGCATATTTGCTGTTGGCATGAACCACATCGCCGCAAGTCGGGTTTGCAAAAGCCATCCATCGCATGGAAGCTTGATGGCTTTCACACACTAAAGATTATCTGGCAACAAGTTGTGTCGACGAATCTCTGGATATGGTGATTCATGAAACCCATGGTATGATGTGTAAACACAGCCCCCCCTCGCGAATGGAAGTTGCATAGCACAGTAATCATCGCCGGTGATATGATCGATGATTGGTTGGATGATCGGATAATTGAGCCCGAGGAACAAGGAGTGGTTGCCGAGGCTATAAACCTGCCTCCAGTTGAATACGCCTGGCCCAACGGACCTGGGATCTTTCTCGAACACGAAGCAGCCATAGCCATCAATGTCACGAACGCCCCACGCATTGTACTGCATGTGGTTTGATGTAATGGTTTGGTCAATTTGGTACGTGCGAATGAGCATCAAATGACCGCCATCAGCAGAACGAGCGATAAACCACCACCCATCGGCTGGTATGATTCCAGGTCCTGGAATCATGAAGGCCAGCGCATTTGCGTCTACTGCAACAATTCAAATTGGAGACCAAAAGGACAAAAATAAACAATCATGTTCAGAGTATGTGTGGAATTAAGATTATTATAATAGTGACACATATCATAGACAGAGAATTGCAATGCCGTGGTCATAATCATACCCCAAGTTAAAAAAAATAAACCAATGGCTTTCATATTCTAGCAATATGTCATGGTTCAAACATCATGTAACAGTGAGAGGAAAACAGCTATGACAGCGCCTACTCATATTCTACCATAGCACTTACTACTACTGTTCTCATATCAACTCTAAGCAATAACATGCGTTGTTATAAAAATCTTGCAAACGAGAGTAACATATAGCAATCATGATGTTATGCTCATAATATGTATTCTAACAATCATTAGATGCCAATTGTTCTCATATCAACTCTAACAATAACATGTGTGGTCATAAAAATCTAGGAAATGAGAGGAACATATAGCAATGATGTGGTTATAGACATGCTATGCATTCTAAATTTGTAACAAATGAACAGGCAGTCGTATTCATAAGGTAAAGATGAGATGAGACAGAACAATACACGACGATAGATTCCACCAGTATAGGCAGCCAATCTGTGCGTCGACCGCGTAAATGATGCCATCGTGCACTATAGCATCAGACAGAAATGTTGCCTCAACAGGATAGATGATGAGCCATAACCATGTATGGCGACTAGATTCCAGATAGACTAATCCCATGTTGAACAAGGAAATGAGCTTGTAATCCATGTAGTCTTTTGATGGTGTGGGCACTTCGGAGATTACAACTTTCTGCAAACAGAGGTCGAGCCAAAAGCTTGACGCGACTCGTGCGTAGTAGGCAGGAGTGTCCGGCGGGCCGCGAGGCTCGATGGCGGCGGTATCCAACGATGGAAGGGTGATCTCTCGCTGGGTGTAGATATCCACGAGACGCCACGGACTACCGGTGTGGTGGATGAGGACGATCCAGTTGGCCTTCATGCCCGCCCAGTAGTGGCCGCGCATGAAGGACATGTGGACGGGTAGTGGTAGCATGTCGAGGGGCACCACGGGAACCTCTGTAGGATCGTCAAGTCGGTGTCTGGCCTACCTGCGAGGATCGGGCATCAGCAAGCAGGGTGTCTTGAAAAGAGCCGGCCGGTTGCAGACGAGTAGACGGTACAAAGACACCGAGCATGCGGCCAGACGGACGGTGCTGAGTAGGTCCATACGACTACAGATCTGCTCCAAGAGAACATCGGGGAGGGAATTCCAATCACGGCTCTGCGTGTTAGTCGGTTCTGCCATTGGGGTTTTCGGTGCTTGCGAGGGAGCCGGGAAGTGGATTCGGGCGGGCGAGCGAAGCAGCTTCTCCTTGTGTGGCCGAGCAGTGAGCGGGGGGATATGGTACGCGCGAGCTACCAAGGAAGATGGCGCGGGCGGGCGAGCAGTGAGCGGGGGTAAATGGTGTGCGGCCGACGATGGGGAAGAGAGGAGGAAGAAGAAGAGAGGAGGAAGAAGAAGAGAGGAGGAAGAAGAGTGGAAGACGGGGAAGAAAGTGCATTCAATCTCAATTCTACTAGTACTACTACCAGGATATACCGTCCTTCGGAGTGTAAATAGTTACATTGATGGCATGTGGGTCGACCACAACAGGGCCCATATGTCAGTTAATGGAGGACAGAGGTGCGTAGGCGTATTTGCGGAAGCGAGCTCTACTGGCAAACATGATGGCAGTACTGGGTAAGGCTGATTTAGTAACACCAACACGCTGGTTCAGCTTATTAATTACGTGTCCCATCTGCTGCAGCGTGTATTGTCACTTCACTACGAAGACTAGTTGAATAGTTCTCTCTGACCGAGATGGGGAATAATGGATCGCGAGGACTTCCTTTCTACAGTATCCCTATGCCTCTACGCTCACTTCACTCATTTTGCTCCGTACCTAGTCACTTGTTGAAATCTGTAGAAAGACAAATACTCCGTATTTGGGAACATAGGGAGGCTTTTACTCCATACTATTTGGGAACAGAGGGAGTATAACCATATGGAGGGAATAGAGGAAGCTTGAAATATGAACATGTCAATGGGAGGGAGTAAGCCCCATGCATGCATGCATGCATGCAACATGCAACACTCACACGTACACATGGACGCACGCAACACTCACGCACCCATGCGGCACACAGCACACGACGCAACACACACGCTCATGCTCAAGTGCTCAACCTACTCCCTACGTCCGTGAAAGACTATACATTTAGAGATTTACACATTGACCAGGGCATAATTAACGCCCAAAAGTAGCAGACTTATGTGTGCATGCGACCATTGAGATAAGAAGATTAAATGAAGGCCGTTGCATGCTATAATTAAGGATAGACATGTAGCCTATACCTACAGCACAAGTTGGTGCATTAGTCAATCAATATCCATTTAGATTAAAGGCTAAATGCATTGGAAGTGTAGATGTACATCATGTACTACACTCTTTGTTTTATAGCCGATGTACACTATTTGTTGGAAGACCGAGGGAGGACACGTGCATGCACTCACATACACAGCCAGGGCGGTTCACGCGCAAGGGTTGGACTCGTGTCGCGCCTGCGTAAAGTTTTGTTTAACTGATTTCTTTGCTCTGCCAACTGACAGGTGGGACCCATAAACTAGGTGACAATTTAACCAGTTAACAAAGTGCCACGTCGACTATGTGGCTGGTCAGTAGGGTGCAATACGATGCTCTACGATGAGCTAGTGATCGTATAATCGCCGCAAAACTATATATAGTCACCGTAAAGAGCGTATTGTTACATACGTTGACGGCCAGTGTATTTTCTCGTTTCAAATTAAGCCATATTAATCGGAAAGGACGCAGTATGGACTACTACTACTAGTACTAGTACTACTTTGATGTGTCCCGTCAACTCGCCGAACGAGGAGAAGCTTGCTTACTACGCCTCTCCCTCGCCCACGCGCGCGGTGGTTCGCAGGACGAGGAGAGGGTTTTGACTACAGCGCCCTCTCCCTCACCCTCTCCCTCGCCCTCGCAATGGACGTGCAGCAGTTCAATCGGTGTCAGATTGCCAGAAGCATATTGTACTGTAGTATCATCATTGTTGGACCTTCCGAAGAGGCGAAGAGCCAAGTGCAAGGTTCACACGAGTACGAACTGTTGAACCTCCCGAAGAGGAAAAGAGCGAAGCGCAAGGTTTTATAGGAGTTGTCGTCCTAGTAGGAGTGTACTACAACTATAGCGAATGATGCTACTGTATGATGCCGCCACGTCACGTATATCCAAAGCTGTGCCACCTTTTTTTTCTCAAAGAGCGTGTTGGAGCCCGTGCAACAACCACACAAGTTGAACGTACACATAACACATTTACTAGTAATAAATTCTAAAGGACAAATGGCAGTATGCCACACAAGTTCATCTCCAATTCATGTGATAAATTTCTGCACGACTAGTCTACATATATTCACAGCGCTACCGTTCACAATTAGCGTACTCCACTTAAACGTTATGGGCTACATGTCCTCCTCCAGGTTCCAGTCCCAGGTGTTCTTCATGGATGGCACGATCCATAGCGGTGAGCAACGGGAATCATTGTCGCAGCTTTCTAGTCCGGTTCCACACGATGGAGACTCATCCAAGCTAAAGCGGAATAAATCAGGGATAGCGTGTCCCAGCATGTCGTTCATCCGGCGGTGCGCACTGAAGACACAACCATGCTTCATGAACGGCAGGCCTTCCGTGTCATGCACGGAAGGTGGCATCCGCTTCACAATGGGGTAGCTGTCCCCAATGAAAAGCAAGTACTCTCCAAGAGTGTTCCTCGGCACCCACGTAGCATCACGGGGGTTGAACTCGGCGCCGTTCATCTGGTACATGCAGCATCCCAGATCTGGACACATGGTGACGTACATAGTCAAGGTCCATGCATAATAATGTTGTGCTCAAATATGGCGGTCAGTAATACTATGCAGCAAATAGTACTACTCCGGTATAGAGGAAGTAAAATAACCGGCTTATTATATATAGCCACTCTTGGCTACATGGATGAGATAGTAAGATATGGAAAAACAAAAATGGTGGCAGCTAGTGGGTTCAAGTCTTCAAGGGCCTAGCTAGCTATACGCGTCCTGCAAGGTAAAAAGTACACCTACTAGTAGTACAAAGTATACTACTAGTACAACAATGAAAGAGAAGGCGAGAGGGTTAAAAAATGGAATACCTGGGTAGATGGTGACGGTCCGATCGTGGTAGATTGTGTGACCATGTTGCACATCAGTGGTACCATGGGTAACGACTGCTAAGATAGTTAATCCCAATATGCCAAAGTCAGCTACAAGGTTCCAGGTTAGACCGAATCGCGGATGCAAATGCACATCCAGGATCGGCGATCTTATTTTGATCGGGGGATGACTGGTCCCTGCAAAATAATGGAGTACCGTTAGGGATGCAAATGATGGTTTGTGCATTCTGTTTGTAATCTCCCGTACCGTAGGATGGCAACCAGATGAAACAAGTCCCCTGGCTTTTCACCGCGAAGATGCGGCCTAGATGGCGCACGGCGTCTTCGAACGTGTAGGGGTACAAATCTGCCGCCGCCAACATGCGCCAGCCTCTGCCGTTACTGCCTCTTGCATTGATGGCAATCCTTATGTCGAACACCGCGATGAGATAGTAATCGTCGTAGCCGCGTCGCTTTGTCGGCGGGTCCGCAATTGCTATCTTCTTCAATCTCATGTAGGCATCATCATACATATTCAAGCCCAGCCGGTCCTGAAGGCCGATCCCAATGCTGGAGAAGGGGTCTACCAGAACGGCCACACTACTGTGGATGTTGTGCAAAATGATGGTGGTATCCGGCCGGAGGTATGCAAGCCAATCTTCGTTGGCACCGACCCAGACCTATATATAAGACGGTGGGCAGCGGAGAAATTACGGGATGGAAATGGAATAACTAAGTACTACATGATCAAACTCCATTACTGACCTGCTCATCGGACAAAATCCGACTACCTCTCAACGTCGGCAACTCTAGCGGAGTCAACGTGCAACCATGGCCAGGGAGCGGTGGACTGTTCGAAGGATTGTTCCATAGAAGAACCTTCTCCTCGAGGACGCATGGAAGACCAACAAGCATGGCCTTTTCCCAAGCCTGTTTAAGCAGCGTCTTGAAAAAGTTGGTGCAGGAAGCACCGAGTCTTGCGGCGGTGAGGACGTCGGAGCGGCGTGTGATTTCTCCCAGAGGATCGTCGTCCAAGGTTTCCCAGCCCTGATGAGGAGGAGAACCGCCTGGCGAATCCATGGGAGCAGCGACGAACTGCCTTCTCTTCGGGGGGAGGGGAACTGGTGAGGAGGACATAAGAGCATAGTAACCGCAGGGCCTCGTCCCTTCCAACTGTAGATCGTTCCTCAGCGAAGGGGTGAGGCTATTATTTACTACTAGTACTAGCATTATGGAACGTTATGGGATTGCATTATACTGTAAATAATAGCACTAGTAAGAAATTTTTGGCACTAGGTAGTAGTTTTTGGTGTGGATTAAGAAATTTTGGGTATGTTTTTGCCATTTTTTGTACACACCAACTAGTGTCAAAAAACGTCTTACATTATGTGACAGAGGAGTACGTACTCGTACTGTAGAAGTACTAGTACTACTTTTCTCAACTAGTAGTGCGATGTACTGTACTTCTAGTCTAGTCTAGTATAGTGCACCAGTTTTGAACTCTTGAATCTCAGGGCCAAGGAGCTACAGTTGGAAGTGGAGGGTACTACTTTTCTCTAGAACCATCGCTGTACTATCAATGCAGGGGAAGTACACCTGCGTAGTGGCCTAGTTGGTATTCTCGGTGCTCTATTCAGACGCTCCTCTCATGTAGCTGGCCTACTCAGCCGCTCCTCTCACGCACACACTAGCAGCCTGTTTATCAGCGACGGTTACTGCGGGGGCAGAACATTTGAGTTATTTGATACAGCGAGACTAGGCTTTTCGCTTCCATTTGTGGAGGTGTAATGGATCTCGTTGAACTTTGTTAGTAGTTTCTTCTTTATGAATGAAATGAAGCAAAGCTTTTGCCTCCGTTTCAAAAAAAAACACGTCAAGAGGAATTTCTTTTATAGTAGAGTCGATAGTGGAGTGAAGTCCATGCGTGCAACACCACAAGCTACAGAGTAGTAGTTGAGCACTTTACGTACAAAGCCATATTGCACAGTTCCCAATGCCCTGCCAGGCTTTTCCGGCTCCTCGGGCTTAATTGGGAGGCGCTAGTTTAAATATGCTACTAGCTGGAAGCTGCAAACGAGGTGCGGCTAGGGCGAGCACGCGAGCCACGGGATGCTGGGAAGGAAAACCCGTTCACGTGGCTAGGCTGTCCAGTGCACCCAGATTGTGGGGCCGCACGTCCGTTTGACTTCAAAACTCAAACTACCCGTGTAAAATATTGGCTCGCAGCGAAGTGTAGTAGTACTATTTTTTAAAAAAAGGCCGCCGTGCGTTCGGCCGGGATCGAACCCACAAAACGTGGTATACACTCCCGCGACCACTAGTTTTTGCTGCCTCGTCAGCACGGACGTGTGGGCCAACCCTGTCATAAATGGGTTTAAACGAACGTAATCGGTAGGAGTACTTGGTAGTTTTTGGCGTGGATTAAGAAATTTTGGGTATGGTTTTGCTATTTTTTGTACAATAGATTCTTCCTAGGGCTGGTTGAAAGTGGTAGTTTTTTGTTAAATACTCTACATATTGTAAGTAGGAGTGAAAGTTAAGCTTTGGAAGCCAATAAGCAAGGCTAGTTACATAGTGCATATGTGTACATGATTGAAAGTAAATATCAACCATGAGTGACTAATATCTTGATGGAAAACTCGAAACTATGGAATACTAGGAATAAAATTCATGGTTGGAAATACTAGCAATGTTCATGTCCGTTGCAACGAATCATAATTAGAATAATACTTATTCACAAACTTGGTACAAAACACTCTAATTTTGATATACATATGTCACTAGAGATATATTATGTTTCAATTAGAAAATATTCCTTGGGCTGCTTTGGTGAGGTCAGGGAGGGATGTGGTTGGTTTTAAGATACTAATTATGGGTTTTTCTACAAATTGGTAGACAAGTGGGATGTTGGTGAGAAAAGGCAACAACTTACCTCACAATCGTTAGATGTAGATCTAATGGTCAGAAACGACGGATGGCAGACACACCAGCATCACCAACTTAGTCTTGTGTAGGAGTACTAGCAAGATTCGTGCATTGCACGAAACATCAAGATGCATTTTTTTATAAAACACTTGTTGTGATTGACCCTTGCGGGAGTAATCCCATGTGTAAAAACTAATCATATCTCGAGAAATATGAGATAAGGTGAAGAGGAGTGGGGTGTGGTGGTGGTTGGTGGTCGGACTGAGCGGAGGCATGGGGATTGACGACGCCGGCAGCGGCCACCAAGCCAGTTTGTTCCAGAGGCTTCCTTTCTTAATTGCTCAACAATGAGGTTTGTTGGAGATAAGGATGAACGAGGGAAGGCCTTGTCTGCAAATGTGGAGTGGGGTGCGGGTATCTTTTAGTTTAATTTCCATCCGTCAGATATAGATCGGACGATCTATATTGCAAGATGGCACACGTACCATCATCACCAACTCGGTTTTTTATAAGAGAAGAAATATGAGTATGGAGATACAAACGTATTATCGACACTTTCTTCCGTAAGCTAGCATCTACATTCTATTCAAATCCTCGGCATGTGGGGCCTTAATTAGCACAATGACTTCTCGACTATGTAAAACAAAGATTTTCCCGTCGCCGACAAGGAGGGGGTGACGGCGGCGTGCTTTTTGGCTTGCTCTAGTCCTAGTAGTCATACTAGGTGGTCTAAGCACGTGTAGATTTATTCTTTTTCACGTCTCGTGTTTGCCGTACTGCCACGACTGTTGATGAATAGACGGTAAGTTATTCACGGGGAAACCCTTGTTGAGCGTGTTTGAGAGAGAGAGAGAGAGACAGTGTGCATGTGTGATATGTTAGAGACTGAGGCAATGATAAAAGATTCTTTGTGTCTATGTGTGTGGATGATAGAGAGAGACATGTACATGGGGCTTTGTATTGTGTAACGTGGAGACACATATACATAATTAGAGAGTGAGTGTCTGAGATACACATGCGGACATGAGGAGAGATGAGGATCCAGATAAATGGGTGTTTGTGTGTGTTTGTGCACGCGTTTGTGTGTGAGAGGGAGAGAGTGTATGTGGAGTAGAGAGACCATTGATGATGTAAACCTAGTATAAGGGAAGGGGGAATGGTGTGACATGTGTAGTAGCGAGATAGCACGGGTGCGGGCGGGGGAGCAGACTATTTGGAAGAGACATCGAGTGTGTGTGTGGGAGAGGGGTGTGAGAGCGAGAGAGCTAGCGATGGAGAGAGAGAGAGAGAGGAAGAGAGGGGGCGAGAGGGGTCGTTTGTGTCCATAAATGGCGTATAGGTAAGGAGACAATGTTGATGTTGTCTGAAGGAAGCGAGTCATAGTGTGTATGTGATAGGGACTTCATGAGAGATCTAAAATAGATGGTGTAGAAAACAATGTGCGAAATCGAGAACGATTATACATTAGGGAGCTATGCAAAGAGTCACGACATATATGTATACAGGGAAGGAGCTGGGGCGGGTCCGCATGTGGGAGAGATAGAAAGAGGAGAGTGGTGCACAAGGAGACAAAATGTGTTTGTTTGCAGTGGGGGTGGTCTGTGAGGTGAGTGCGCGAGAACCACATAACTAGGGAGATAGACGTTTTGTGTGTATGGGAAATATACACTCTACATAGTGCGTGTGCTTGTGTAAGAGAGATAGTCGGAGACCTAGAGAGTGAGGGAAGAGATGTGTGCATGCCCGAGACTCCGAGAGACAAAGTGATAGAGACCTATGTTGGGGTCTGGACTTTACAAGAGGGAGGGGTGTTAATGTGCTCGTGTGTTGGTGTTTGGGGGAGAGAACGACTTCTCTATGTGTGTGTGTGTGTGGTGGGGGGGGTTGACTTCAGATAAAGAGTGAGGTGTCTATATTTGAGGGACTTTAGCGTAATTGAGATATTGTGCGCTCATGGTTGATCAATTTGTTTCACAGTTTGTACTATGAGATAACTATACTTTTGAACATGCGTGATATACCTTGATGTACCAGAATTACAAACCTAAGACTGTAATTTTGGAATTCGACTCCATCATTAGCTTTTGTAATTCATTTAAACGGCGGTACATTTTTTAAGCCGGGATTTTGTGATTTCAAATTCATATATCAAACCTAGAGATATACACATACGGGCATGTTCAAACTTTATAATCGTCCACTTTATTCATACACATACACATTTTTGCTTTTGTCATCATATTTAGGATAAACACATTTGGAATTTCATTTGAATTGGACCGCATGATGGTATTTGCTTGTAGTAACTCAATGATCCATATTTGAATTGAATGGACAATCTAAGTTTTGAGTTGGAGACGTTGATTTTCAAAACTTGCACATTTTTTTGCGTGCAAAACAAACAAATTGTCGGCCATGATATCATATTCGGGCGTATGAGAGCAGAATACTTATAATTTTAGGCGCCAAAAGCTTTCAAACTTCCCGCTCACATCGAAATATCACGAGCCCGAAAGTTTAGCCCTGCGATATCCCTGTTTTACCCCTGCCACATGAACGGAAAAGGGCTGCTTTGGTAACTCCATTGTTTTCCCCTCTTTGCCCCCAACATTCTTCCCCATAGCCCCTCCCCTTCCCCTCCCCGACCCCCCCCCAACCACGGCAAGCCGCCGAATCTAGTCCTCCGCCGCAGCGGTGGACCTCACACCCCGCCGGATCTACCTTCCGCACCTTGGAACCCCCAACTGCCAACTCACCACTTCACCGAAGCCGCTTCAGCGACTGGCTTGTCCACCGCTCCATATCTCCTTGACCACCATCATGGTCCACCGCACCAGATCTGCTTAACCGGCGCCCTCCTCCACCACAGCGTAGGCCCTTCACTGACTCCCTCGTCCGCCCCTTCGCTGGCCCTTCATACAAGCCCTCGTCTGCTGCAACAGATCCGCCTCACCGAAAGCACTGTACAACGCGCTCGCCGAAGCCTTCGTCCACTGCACCAGACCCACTCCACGGACGCCATATGCAACTCCACCGGCCCTGCTTTACCGACGCCGCAGCCTCATCAGGTTATTTCGATTTGTACTCCTTCGGTTTTTCTCTTTATCGTGCAACTGTTCACTTACCACAGATGAGCTTTCTTGTATGTCGATAGGCGCCGCAACCGTAGCACCGGAGCCGCTTCAGCGACGGCGACAGCCGGCCCAAACTCAACCGCAACACGAGCACCATTGACAATCCTTAGCTATCAAGTATGACAACGATACCCATACGCTCCCGAGAATCAGGTACTATTATCCAACGGCCGGCGCCTACGTTCACTTTCCTAGCATAAGCACCGCACCTTTGAATTTCTTCAGGGCATCATTCAGTTTTTCATGAGACGCGTTATTCTGCTTGCACCTGTAGGGCCATACTTCTGGCAGTGAACATGTTACATGTGCTAAATTACATACCAGTGCACATATAGTTAATATTCTTTAGTTTTGTTCAGATGCCACCTGTTGGTTCCATCAGACTACTTAATGTTCTCTATGCTTAATTACACATCAGCAAACTAGCATGTGGTTCCGCTGCTTTTTGTTTGTTTTACCCTACATTTTCTGATGCTAGCTATTACATCACTGCTCCGAGACTCTATTCATTACTTGTTTGTGTGTTCTTGATCTTCCCAAGTTGCATGACTACTTTGATGCTTCTATTAATTATGGAGCTGCCAACCCCATCAAGCAAAATATTTGTTCTTTTGGGGCTGGCACCTCGAACAAGCATAAAAATAGAGGGAATCAGATATATTGTCGTGTATGCACACACCCTTCTTTCATTAGTTTAGATGAACCATTGATGATCAATTCGTACCAGTGCATGCGATTAAAATTAATTTTACCTAAATAGATGGTGCAGAATAAACTACAACAACTAGATTTGCAACCACGGGATGCTGACGATATCTTCAAAGAACATTGCAACAGCAGCTAGGCTTCACAACAACATATGGTAAGCCAGTGTGTTTTAGTACATGTGAAATGTAATGCGAGTGGGCTGCTTTCTTGGCTTGTGCCCTCAACGTGTAATCCTACCGAATTACAAATAGTTCAGTTGTCTGCTTTGCTGTATTGCTTGATTCGAATGCTTATTTGTTGTTACGCTATACCTGAGTTGGCCAATATGTCAGCAGTGCCTGCTGTACTATCGTAAAGAAATGCATGCCTATTTCATTTGAGTCCTTAACTTTTCCTCTCAACTTCATCACAAGACTGCCTTCGGAGTTTATATGAGGCCACACTGTTAATTGCTTTCTCAGATTATTTCAACTACTTACATGCCTTGGCAACTTAAATATAGCGGTTGTACACTCCCTTTCAACTAGGGATGTCAACTGGGTCCCGTTTAATCCCGATTAAAGTCCACTAGTGGTATGATAGTTCAAAAGAGTTTTTGTTTTTTGAGGAAAATGAACTAGGGAGGTAGAAAAAACTAACTAGATGGGACTGGCAGATGTCGTTTATTTGCCACTTACATCCCTAGTTTCACCTTACCATTTTAATTTCTTTTCGGCTGATGCTGCTTCGAACCATTTAAATATAGTTTGCCATGCTCGGCAATAATTCGTCTCTCGTTTACCATGTAAGCTTACTGCCTGGATCATACGATAACTATCTCTTACTGATGTCCAACGGAAACCTTTTAGGATGCCGTTCACACTAGGACACAATGTACAACCCCAGAATCTATTTGTGGAAGAAGTGCGCCATCCATCTTACCAGATGGTAGCAGTTCAGAGGCAACTCCGCCGGAGAGCAGTCTGAGCAAAGATATTATAGTGCTTGAGGCTCTACTAGAGGCAGAAAGAGATGGTGTGGCTGCCATGAATGAGGTAATCTTTATCTTGAGGCTGGAAATTACGGAATTAGCGGCACGCATTATGCAAGCAACCCAAGAATTGGAGGAAGTAAGAATGTTGCATTTGAAGGCGGAGGAGGTCCTGCTGTTTCTGATATCTGAAGCCCAAGGTAATCCCAGTTCTTCTTTAGATACCAGTTGAAATTGTCATTAGATTATTGTACTTGCATGTTGTGTCGTGTCTCTGAATGGATTATGTTGCAAGACCCCCTATGTTTTCCATGTGTTCTAATGATCCGAATTTTTTAGGCGAGGTAATCCTCAGTACTTGTATGCTTGACATAAGGTGAACTGTTTTTCACGTGAGCATATTGTATTGGATGAAATAACTGTTTGACTCAGAGTGTATCCAACCTACTGAATTCGAAGATCACGGCATTTCTAAATCATAATCATATATAAAGGTGGAATAAATCTTTGTTGTGGTTTTGAAGAAATAAATAACAAAACGTATAATTATCTGTGGATATTCGTAATCGAATACAAAATGGATTTGAATTTAGTTTGCCAGGTCCCATGGCAAACGTGAATGTTAATTCTCCCATGTTTTGAACGAAGCGGCTAAACACCCACTATAATTTATGGGCTGCCCGAAGCAAGTGTTTGCGAGATGGAAATTACTGTCTACCCCTGACACTTGACATCCTTATCGACCGGATTTACACTGCTGTCGATAGGGGTAGACTAGTAACTTCAATCAGACGTGACACAAAGGCCTCTGAGCCCATTTAGACATGGTGGGCGCCAAACGTGGGTGGCAAAACACATTTGATTCAAGCTCGTCTGAAAGACATGTGTCTCTTCGTCCATTTCCCCATTCATACACGGTGGGCGCCAAAACAAACTCTCCTCGTCCGAAATTGATGTAGGCTAATATTTTAAATAGGGGCAGATGTGTAACTTCCATCAGATGTGACACAACCGCCCTACCTGTCAGCCCCGTTCATACAACATGGGCGCCAACCGTGGGCGGCAAAACACCCTCTCCTCGCCCGAAATAGTTACCGGCAAATATTTGGGAGATGCAAGATTACCGTCCTATCCCCAACCGACGCGATGTCCGAAATTTTAAACGGGGGATAAGTTCGTAACTTTCCCCCATTTCAGAGAAGCGCGTCCCAAAGTTTGAGATCCCCCTCCCCTCCATTTTCCCATTCATACACCGTCAGCGGCACGACAACCTCCGCACTGCGGCCAGCCTCCTCCGTCCGCCACCCCATCCTCCACCTTGCCGGAGCCGCTACCCCTACCCCGTCGTCCACTGCAAGAGATGGACGTCTCTCATCCACGCCGCTGGACCAGGATCCTTTCTTCGCCTCCTCTCGCTTCATCGGCGCCGTCGTCCACCTTGTCGTTGCCGCTCCTACAACCGCCTCGTCTACGGCAACAGGATATATCCCCCGACCCGGCCGTCTGCCGTCTAAAGTCTTCTTCCCCGCCGCCGACAGTCATCGCACCCGCAGCACCCTCAACGTATCAGCATAGGCCTACACGGCGTCGCAAGAGAGGTGGTACTCTTCCATATGTGCTTAAGTTATTGATCTCACCCGGAAAATAGATCGTAATTTGTTTACTGTACTTTTCTTGTCCGTACCAAATCGTAGTGGCTAGTTGAAAGCAAACATTGGTTGCGAAGTAGCTTTGTCCGGTTTGCACCTTCAGATCCGCCATGGCACGGGCACTATACTCGTAAAGCTTATGGTTTCCCCCCTTTATATTCACTACCATCATCGTAGGTGCTTCGTGTCGTGCTAGCACTGCTCCTCAAGACCTCAACCCAAAGCTTACGTGTTGAAATACGAATCTGATATGATGCTCATATCACTAAAACAGAGAACGTTTAATTGGTCACCTAATGTTCCTATATTCGTTTCGAAAAGCATGTGCGCCACCCACTGGTCCAGCTAGTTCCACTTTCCTGATTTTTCTCTTGATGCTTAGGGTTTTCCCCTTTTATCTACTCTACTATGATCTGCGTAGGTGCTTTCTGTCGTACTAGCATTACTCCACCCTTCAAGCTAAACAACACAACACTCAGAATTCGAAAGCTTAGTTGTTCAAATATGATTGTGATATGATACTGATATTAGTTAACCGACACATTTAATTGGTTAGCTAAAGGTCCCACTTGAGTTTCCAAATGCATGTCGCGACATATAGAGAGACAGCATAATTGCATTTCTTTGTCACTTGTTGACCGTACTTTCTTGTCCATACCAAATCTTAGTTGTTATTTCAAAGCAAACATCGGTTGCTAACTACCCTTTGCGCGGTTTGCAGCTTCAGATCTGCCATCCCACTGCCACGGTCAACACTGTACTCATCATGCTTATGTTTTCCCCATTTTATGATGACCACAATCAGCCTACGTGGTTCGTGTCGTAATAGCACTGCTCCACCCATCGAGCTAAACAAGCTTAGTTGTACAAATTCATATATGATATTATTGCTGATATTAGTAAAACTGAGAGATGTTTAATTGGTTAGCTAAATGTTCCTACTTTAGTTTCGAAATGCATGTGAGCCACATATGGAGAGACCGGAAAGAATAGTATTTCTCTGTGCGCTCTGGTTCATCATGGGTGGCCAACCGACATTGTATTGAAAGACTTGTAATATCTTCAATCTGCTTGCTCTTCTGCTCTTCTTTAAGATGATACTCTTCTCTTGCGGTCGACTGGTCAGGTCGAGTTGTTCTCCCTTAGTATATTTTGAATCTGTCAGGTCAGGTCGACTTGTTCTTCTTTACTATATGTTGAAGCTATCATCTGCGAAGTGTCATCACTTCTGGAGCTCTCATATTTTGAGTAGTAGGCCACATTATATTAATGCACACAACAAATTACAGCATGCATGGCATCTTTTAAAAGAATTGCAGAGATAGCACAAAGGGGTTTACAGGGAGGCAGTATTGGATTAGAATCACTTCTGCATTACAAAGAAAATCTCACTTGTTTTTATGTTTTCATGCATGTCAGATATTGAACATTATCAAAATGAATATGAGAATGGGCGCACGAGAGGAATATTGCGGAACGATCCACTGGCTAACAAACTTGGCATGGTGGAGGATGGCCTATCTTATTCACCCATCAAGGTGCTTGCTCTAACTTTGCAAAGTTGTATTGGTCGCACATATTTTGCATCTGACCTCTTGCATTACTTCTACTTTGTTACACCATCTGCTTAGTTTAAGCATCATATATGAGTATATGCCATACCTATCCATTTTCTGTACCTATTCCATGTGTCGTCACACTATGTTTTTCCAGTCAAATGTTGTTCTTTCGTAATAGATGTCCAAAAGGAAGAGGGTGAGTGCAGATCCTCAAGGAGTACAAACTAGGTATTTGGAAAAGGTAGTGATACCTGTTAAATCAGATAGATCAGCAGCCACAGAAAACACAGGCCCAACTGTACCACACTTTACCCCTACTCCAGTGGCCAAACCCCTATTAGAACTGCTGGGAGCCCAGCGTCAGGTACTGTCTATGATATCAATTCAAAATTTGAACTCCTAAATTTCTGCTTGTGCCTTACCTTCTCTCTTGTATGAAAACTAATTTCAGATGAATCTCCTTGCTCAAAGGATCATACGATCTCAAAACAATAATGGGCTCTGCATTGCTCTTGTCAGTACCTCTCTCCCTTTTGCCTTGTAACGCTGTACTTAATTAATTGCTATTTGATTATGTATCATCAGTCTGCACCTGAGCTTCATTATCCTCTGTTTCTTCCAATATTATTTGATCTATATTTACTCTTTGCAAAATGTAGAATAATGGCAACGCTTATAAAGAATTTTCTTTGGGGAATTTATTGAATTATCCTTCCATCAACATGGAGAAGGGCTTTGTCCAGCCCGTGTTAACATGTAATGTAAGTTCATCCTTCTCAAGCCTTCAAACTTTGTTCTAGTATAGATTTGGATAGGCATCATTTCCTCCACTGCTGTTTGCTTTGCTGTTTACATCTGATTGGATGTTTGCAACAACTACCAGTTTCAAATTGTAGTTGTAAAAACATGTTCCTTATGCAGAACAGATCCATTTATTTGCTTATATAATTGTGAAACCTGTTACGTGTCTCCTTGTTTCTCTTTCAGACTCGTATCTCTTACGCCAGGCAGAACTTTAGGGAAGATAGTGAGCCAAACCATCTTGAGGACAGCGAGATGACCCCAAGGTCCTGTCTTGATGAAGACAGTGAGTTGAAGCTACTCACCAGCAGGTGTGAGACAACCTCTGTGCAGTCGCTGCCTCAATCAGTTCGACTTCTTCAGTCTCAACTTAAAGCGGAAAGGCTTGCTTCAGCTCAGCTCCGACTTGAAGTCAAAGATGCAATGAAGATGTCAGAGGACTACCGTGCGCACCATCAAGCCTTAAATCTAGTGTTGATGCATCTATCGTTGACACAACTGAGGTCTACTCAGCTTCTTCAGCTGTTTAGGGGGCCCGACCTGGCCAGCCTAGTGCCTTCTGAAGTGCTCTCAGTTTTGTATATTCTTTTGTCGGCGCGTTTATTTGCACTGGTGGCGAACTTTGATGCCCAGTGGATGTAATATGTGTGATAGCCGTGATAGCCTAGCGTAAGTTGCTTGCTTATTTATTTCCTTGTTGTCTTGTTTATTTGTTTGCTTGTAGTCATTGCAGTTCTTTTTCCGCGTTTGCTAGTGGCTGCAATAACCTATTTTTAAAACTAGGCCACAATAACCATGGGCTAATATTTACTGTAGTGACACTGGGCCTCCTACGGGCCGTAGAAACAGTGGGCCTTCTACGGGCCGTAGAAACAGTGGGCCTTCTACGGGCCGTAGAACAATGGCCTTCGGGCCGTATCATCAATGGGCCTTATACGGGCAGTATGATCGATTGGCCAAACATGGGCCAATAACAGGCCGCATTATGGCCGTAAACGGGCTAGAGTTGGAATCGTCCGTTCATGGGCCGACCATAACGGGCCATCGTTAATAGGCCGTATTTGATGACGCTATGAAAACGGCCCAACGTATTAACGGACCACAAACGGGCCGACTGTAACCACGGGCTGAATTTGGCCCACAAGCAGAAAATGACAGTAACGGGCCGTAAGTAAACGAATGCTGGAAATGAGCCCAAGAATAAATGGGCTCTGAGAAGGCCGAAAGATAACATGGGCTGGAAACGGCCCAACGGAATAACGGGCCGTTAATGGGTATAAAGTGATACACTGTTCATTACGGGCCAGTTTCACCACGGGCCGTTAATGGGTGTAAAGTGATACACTGTTCATTACGGGCCAGTTTCACCACGGGCCGTTAATAGGCCAAGAGTTACATAGGGCCTCATATGGGCCGAAAGACGTCATGGGCCATACATGGGCCAGAAGTGAAAACGGGCTGGAATCATATTGGGTGGCCCAGATGACGCTACTGGGCCTAATTCGGATAGGGCGTAACGGGCCTTGGGTTAGCGGGCTGTAAATGGGCTATATGCGAACAGGCCGTTAACAGGCTTTACATGGGCCGGCCCGCCACCTTTTGACCAAGTCAAACGGGCCGGCCTTTTCACAGGAATGGGCCTCTGTTGGGCCGTGCCACGTGTCGACGTATCATAGGCGCCTTCTGTCCAATGAGTGGATGACATCTGTCCCAACGATGAGCCGACACGTGTTTCCTCCAGCCAATGATGATTTTACACGTGGAAAATCCCCATTGGTCGGGGCTGTTAACGGGTTATCGGATCCAAAACCCGACCCGATAGCTTAACGGCGTTCCGTTACGGTGGATGCCACGTGTCGGTCACCCTTGACGAAAGCACTTCTGTGACGCGGATTTATCGTCATGGAAGTGGACACTTCCGTGATGATAATTTTGGTAATGTCATGGAACACTTCTACGACAGCACAGGTATGACTATCTTGATTCTGTCATAAAATCGTCATGGATGTACATGCATGACAGAAAATGCGACCTACTGTGACAAACACGTATCATCACGGAAGTGTATTTTTTTTGTAGTGTTACCTTGAAGTCCTGCTAGCACAGCACTACTGCTGCCGGAACGCTTGACTGGTCGGAATGGTGATTCACATCGTTCTGTGTCTGTCCGTTGGTTGAATAGATGAATCTGAGATTGTGTGATGCATATCGTATAATCATACCACGGATACTTGAGGTGACATTGGAGTATATAGGTGACATTAGGGTTTGGTTGATATGTGTCTTAAGGTGTTATTATAGTACCAACTCTAGGATAGATCGAACGGAAAGAATAGCTTCGTGTTATTTTTACTACGGACTCTTGAATATATCGATCAGAAAGGATAACTTGAGGTGGTTTCGTACCCTACAATATCTCTTCGTTGTTCTCCGCTATTAGTGACTTTGCAGTGACTCTTTTTTGCATGTTGAGGGATAGTTATATGATCCAATTATGTTATTATGTTGAGAGAACTTGCACTAGAGAAAGTATGACCCTAGGCCTTGTTTCAATGCATTGCAATATCGTTTGTGCTCACTTTTATCATTAGTTACCTGCTGTTTTTATATTTCAGATTACAAAAACCTATATCTACCATCCATATTGCACTTGTATCACCATCTCTTCGCCGAACTTGTGCACCTATACAATTTACCATTGTATTGGGTGTGTTGGGGACACAAGAGACTCTTTGTTATTTGGTTGCAGGGTTGTTTGAGAGAGAAAATCTTCATCCTACGCCTCCCACGGATTGATAAACCTTAGGTCATCCACTTGAGGGAAATTTGCTACTGTCCTACAAACCTCGGCACTTGGAGGCCCAACAATGTCTACAAGAAGAAGGTTGTGTAGTAGACACCAAGCAATTTCTGGCGCCGTTTGATATGTCTCCAACGTACCTATAATTTTTTATTGCTCCATGCTATATTATCTTCTGTTTTGGACATTATTGGGCTTTATTATTCACTTTTATATTATTTTTGGGACTAACCTATTAACCGGAGGCCCAACCCAGAATTGCTGTTTTTTGCCTATTTCAGAGTTGCAAATAGGAACTATATGCCCGTAGATTTTATTGTTCTTGATATAGATTGCAATCCTTCATGTCCTATTATTCTTGGTAGACCTTTCCTTAGAACAATTGGTGCAATTATTGAGATGAAGGAAGGGAATATTAGATTCCAATTTCCACTAAAGAAAGGCATGGAACACTTCCCTAGGAAAAAAATAAAGTTACCATATGAATCTATTATGAGAGCCACTTATGGATTGCCTACCAAAGATGGCAATACCTAGATCTATCCTTGCTTTTATGCCTAGCTAGGGGCGTTAAACGATAGCGCTTGTTGGGAGGCAACCCAATATTATTTTTAGTTTTTTTGCTTCTTGCTTCTGTTAGGAATAAATCTTGGTTCTAGCCTCTGGTTATATGTGTTTTTATGTTTTAATTAGTGTTTGTGCCAAGTTAAACCTATAGGATCTTCTTGGGTGATAGTTATTTGATCTTGCAGAAAATTCCAGAAACTTTCTGTTCACAAAAATAATTGTTAAAAATCACCAGAACGTGATAAAATATTGATTCCAATTGCTGCTGATCAATAAGCAAATTTTCTAGGTCTTCCTATTTTTGCTGATTTTTTGGAGTTCCAGAAGTTTGCGTTAGTTAAAGATTACTACAGACTGTTCTGTTTTTGACAGATTCTGTTTTTCGTGTGTTGTTTGCTTATTTTGATGAATCTATGGCTATTAAAAGAGTTTATAAACCATAGAGAAGTTGGAATACAGTAGGTTTAACACCAATATAAATAAAGAATTAGTTCATTACAGTACCTTGAAGTGGTCTTTTTTGTTTTCTTTCGCTAACGAGCTCACGAGATTTTCTGCTGAGTTTGTGTTGTAAGTTTTTCAAGTTTGGGTGAAAGATTTGATGGATTATGGAACAAGGAGTGGCAAGAGCCTAAGCTTGGGATGCCCATGGCACCCCAAGATAATCTAAGGACACCAAAAATCCAAAGCTTGGGATGCCCGGAGGGCATCCCCTCTTTCGTCTATCCATCGGTAACTTTACTTGGAGCTATATTTTTATTCACACATGATATGTGTTTTTGCTTGGAGCGTCTTGTATGATTTGAGTCTTTGCTTTTAGTTTACCACAATCATCCTTGCTGTACACATCTTTTGAGAGAGACAAACATGATTCGGAAATTATTAGAATACTCTATGTGCTTCACTTATATCTTTTGAGTTATATAGTTTTGCTCTAGTACTTCACTTATATCTTTTAGAGCACGGTGATGGATTTGTTTTATAGAAACTATTGATCTCTCATGCTTCACTTAGATTATTTTGAGAGTCTTAAATAGCATGGTAATTTGCTTAAATAATCCTAATTCTAGGTATTCAAGATTAGTAAAAACTTTCTTATGAGTGTGTTGAATACTAAGAGAAGTTTGATGCTTGATGATTGTTTTGAGACATGGAGGTAGTGATATCAAAGTCGTGCTAGTTGAGTAGTTGTGAATTTGAGAAATACTTGTGTTGAAGTTTGCAAGTACCGTAGCATGCACGTATGGTAAACGTTATGTAACAAATTTGAAACATGAGGTGTTCTTTGATTGTCCTCCTTATGAGTGGCGGTCGGGGACGAGCGATGGTCTTTTCCTACCAATCTATCCCCCTAGGAGCATGCGCGTAGTGCTTGGTTTTTGATGACTTGTAGATTTTTGCAATAAGTATGTGAGTTCTTTATGACTAATTTTGAGTCCATGTATTATACCCACTCTCACCTTTCCATCATTGCTAGCCTCTTCGGTACCGTGCATTGCCCTTTCTCACATTGAGAGTTGGAGCAAACTTCGCCGGTGCATCCAAACCCCGTGATATGATACGCTCTTTCACACATAAACCTCCTTATATCTTCCTCAAAACAGCCACCATACCTACCTATTGTGGCATTTCCATAGCCATTCCGAGATATATTGCCATGCAACTTTCCACCATTCCGTTTATCATGACATGTTCATCATTGTAATATTGCTTAGCATGATCATGTAGTTGACATAGTATTTGTGGCAAAGCCACCGTTCATAATTCTTTCATACATGTCACTCTTGGTTCATGGCATATCCCGGTACACCGCCGGAGGCATTCATATAGAGTCATACTTTGTTCTAGTATCAAGTTGTAATCATTGAGTTGTAAATAAATAGAAGTGTGATGATCATCATTTTCTAGAGCATTGTCCCAAGTGAGGAATAAAAAAAGAGAGAGAGAAAGGCAATAAAAAAAGAGAAGGCCCAAAAAAATGATGAGAGAAAAAGAGAGAAGGGACAATGTTACTATCCTTTTACCACACTTGTGCTTCAAAGTAGCACCATAATCTTCATGATAGAGAGTCTCTTGTTTTGTCAATTTCATATACTAGTGGGAATTTTTCATTATAGAACTTGGCTTGTATATTCCAACAATGGGCCTCCTCAAGTGCCCTAGGTCTTCGTGAGCAAGCAAGTTGGATGCACACCCACTTAGTTACTTTTGTTGAGCTTTCATATATTTATAGCTCTAGTGCATCCGTTGCATGGCAATCCCTACTCCTTGCATTAACATCAATCGATGGGCATCTCCATAGCTCATTGATTAACCTCGTTCATGTGAGACTTTCTCCTTTTTTGTCTTCTCCACATAACCCCCATCATCATATTCTATTCCATCCATAGTGCTATATCCATGGCTCATGCTCATGTATTGCGTGAAGGTTGAAAAAGTTTGAGATTACTAAAGTATGAAACAAGTGCTTGGCTTGTCATCGGGGTTGTGCATGATGAGAGCATTCGTGTGTGACGAAGATGGAGCATGACTAAACTATATGATTTTGTTGGGATGAACTTTCTTTGGCCATGTTATTTTGAGAGGACATACTTGCTTAGTTAGTATGCTTGAAGTATTATTAATTTTATGTCAATATTGAACTTTTATATTGAATCTTTCGGATCTGAACATTCATACCACAATTAAGAAGAATTACATTGAAATTATGCCTAGTAGCATTCCACATCAAAAATTCTGTTTTTATCATTTACCTACTCGAGGACGAGCAGGAATTAAGCTTGGGGATGCTTGATACGTCTCCAACATACCTATAATTTTTTATTGCTCCATGCTATATTATATTCTGTTTTGGACATTATTGGGCTTTATTATTCACTTTTATATTATTTTTGGGACTAACCTATTAACCGGAGGCCCAGCCCAGAATTGCTGTTTTTGCCTATTTCAGAGTTTCGCAGAAAAAGAATATCAAACGGAGTCCAAACGGAATGAAACCTTTGGGAACGTGATTTTTGGAACGAACATGATCCGGGAGACTTGGACCCGAAGTCAAGGAAGCTTCCAGGAAGCCACAAGGTAGGGGGGCGCACCTACCCCCCAGGCGCGCCCTCCACCCTCGTGGGCTCCACGTTGCTCCACCGACGTACTCCTTCCTCCTATATATACCTACGTACCCCCAAACGATCAGATACGGAGCCAAAAACCTAATTCCACCGCCGCAACCTTCTGTACCCACAAGATCCCATCAAGGGGCCTGTTCCGGAGCTCCGCCGGAGGGGGCATCGATCATGGAGGGCTTCTACATCAACACCATAGCCTCTCCGATGAAGTGTGAGTAGTTTACCTCAGACCTTCGGGTCCATAGTTATTAGCTAGATGGCTTCTTCTCTCTTTTTGGATCTCAATACAATGTTCTCCCCTCTCTTGGGAGATCTATTCGATGTAATCTTCTTTTGCGGTGTGTTTGTTGAGACCGATGAATTGTGGGTTTATGATCAAGTTTATCTATGAACAATATTTGAATCTTCTGAGTTCTTTTATGTATGATTGGTTATCTTTGCAAGTCTCTTCGAATTATCAGTTTGGTTTGGCCTACTAGATTGAACTTTCTTGCAATGGGAGAAGTGCTTAGCTTTGGGTTCAATCTTGCGGTGTCCTT
Organism: Triticum aestivum; assembly: GCF_018294505.1. Classification (NCBI taxonomy): domain Eukaryota; kingdom Viridiplantae; phylum Streptophyta; class Magnoliopsida; order Poales; family Poaceae; genus Triticum; species Triticum aestivum. Next base: position 359,187,817 of record NC_057814.1, read on the forward strand.
TCCCAGTGACAGTAGGGGCAGCAAGGCACGTATTGTATTGTTGCCATCGAGGATAACAAGATGGGTTTTTATCATATTGCATGAATTTATCCCTCTACATCATGTCTTGCTTAAGGCGTTACTCTGTTCTTATGAACTTAATACTCTAGATGCATGCTGGATAGCGGTCGATGTGTGGAGTAATAGTAGTAGATGCAGGCAGGAGTCGGTCTACTTGTCTCGGATGTGATGCCTATATACATGATCATACCTAGATATTCTCATAACTATGCTCAATTCTGTCAATTGCTCAACAGTAATTTGTTCACCCACCGTAAAATACTTATGCTCTTGAGAGAAGACACTAGTGAAACCTATGGCCCCCGGGCCTATCTTCATCATATTAATCTTCCAGCACTTAGTTATTTCCATTTCTTTTTTACTTTGCTTTTATTTTACTTTGCATCTTTATCATAAAAATACCAAAAATATTATCCTATCATATCTACCAGATCTCACTCTCGTAAGTGACCGTGTAGGGATTGACAACCCCTTATCGCGTTGGTTGCAAGGATTTATTTGTTTTGTGTAGGTGCGAGGGACTCGCGCGTAGCCTCCTACTGGATTGATACCTTGGTTCTCAAAAACTGAGGGAAATACTTACGCTACTTTGCTGCATCACCCTTTCCTCTTCATGGGAAAACCAACGCAGTGCTCAAGAGGTAGCACCGTTGCCGGGGAGGTGAGTGCTTGAAGGTATATCTTTAGATCTTGCAATCTAATCTTTTTGTTTCTTGTTTTATCACTAGCTTAGTCTATAAAAGAAAACTACAAAAAAATGGAATTAAGGGAGCCTCATATGCTTCATCTTTTTAATGTCTTTCGTGATAATGATGGGAAGGAAAATTGTGCTCAAGTACTAGAAGAAGAATTACATAGAATGTGTCGGCGTTCTGGGAACGGGGGTCCCCAGACTTGCCTGCCTGCGGCCCACGGCGTGGCTCTGCCAGCGGGCCCGTACGGCCCATCTTCACCAACAAGCATTCAAGACCCTCGCAAGGGGCCATGCCTCGCGAGGCGGATGACGCAAGGCCTCTTCAGGAGCGGCCTCACCAGGCTGGCTCGCGAGGAGCGGAGAGATCAAGGCGGAGCAAACCTCGCGAGGTTCTCGTGACGTGAGCCATGACGATCAAGATCAGGCAGGCGCCAGGCGGGCGCCAGCGCGCATAGTGTCCTTTTTTCCTCTTTGGTGCTAAGGAAGCAAGCGCAGGCGCGGAGTACCGAGGCGTCAAGCAAAGGTTTCCATATCAGTGCAACGAGACCAGGACCAACAGGACGGCAAGATGGAGGTCACCATGGAGCCTAAGGCGGCATCACCACCAGAGCCTTTGGCAGGCGAAGACTGCTATTGTCAGGATAAGCCGTACTAGCTGTCCCCTTTCAAATTGGCCGTTGTTGGCTCCCTTCCCGCTCAATATTTGGGGAGAGGACCAGGGCCTCTATAAATAGGACTAGCTGCCATAGTAGGAGGCATTGCATCTTGAGTAATCCTCACACACACAAGTTAGCCAGGCATAAGAACACCTCGCCTCAGGAGGCTGTTCTTCCCCTTGTACTGTTCATCCTCAGCCAAAGAGGCAATCATCCACCACCACACCGGAGTAGGGTATTATAGCACAACGGTGGCCCAAACCAGTATAAATCTTGTGTCCCTTGTGTTGAGAGTTCGTCGAGTTAGCCCTTGAGATCTTAGCGAAGCTAGGACGTGGATCAGTAGGGGGAGATCTTCGTGCGCATCCCAGTGTTCAAACCTTGAGGGTTTCGCCGAAACCCGTGATCCGACATTTGGCACGCCAGGTAGGGGTGCGCCGAAGCTTCCCTTTCGTCGCTACGCGTCCCGTGGTTTCATCGTCTCCATGGCGGACGCACACCGCGCTTGCGCTGAGCGCCGGGCTGCCCTCGCCGCCCGCGTTGCTCAGACGGCTCCCGTCGATGGGACACCCTGTCGTTCTTCGTCGCCTGCCGCCAACGCCGCCACCGGCCCGGCGGGGAACGAGCAGCAAGCATCCTCGCTGCACCCCTCGGTGCGGTGGGACGGCTGCACCGTCAATCCATCGCTGACCCCGGCCGGTTCGTCATCCCACGCTCATCGCGCTACCGTGGACGCGCAGGCCGCGCTGTGCATGGCGCACGAGCTCCTGCGCTACCGCCCCGTCGACGACCTCTACAAGGACTGGCTCGACCGCATCGCCGAGCTTGTCAGCGCCACAGGGGGCTCCCCTGCGCCGTCCCTCTCGCTGCCTCGCCCTCCACCAGCCGCGGGCGGCGTGGCCCCTGGAGCGCCTCCACCACCTCTGCCCCAAGACGGAGTCTTGGCGCCCAGGCGCGCGGCCCCACAGCACGACCTGCCGCGTCCGCCGCCCGTGCAAGAAGAAAGAAGCTGTCAAGAAGTCCCTCGGCCACGAGAAAACGCCCCCGCGCTCCCTGCACTACCACGGCAAGACCGCGTCCCGCCAGCGGCAGCAGTGCGCGGACCCCATCAAGGACAAGTTCTCCACCAGCACCGAGCTCCGGTGACCACGGCAGGCTGCCGCGCCTTCACCCCTGAGCTACGTAGCGTCGCTTGGCCGGGCAAGTTCAAGCCGGATCTGCCTCCTCGCTACGACGGCACCCCCGACCCTGCAGAGTTCCTACAGCTCTACGAGCTGAGCATCGAGGCGGCCAACAGCGACGAGAAAGTCATGGCGAACTGGTTCCCCATGGCTCTCAAGGATGGTGCCCGCTCCTGGCTCTTGAACCTGCCTCCAGGCTCGATCTCCTCCTGGGACGAGATGCGCGACCGTTTCGTTGCAACCTTCTAGGGCACTCGCGACTGCCCACCGGCCGCGGGTGACCTACGCCGCATCAAGCAACAACCAGGAGAGACCCTCTAGAAGTACATCCAGAGCTTCAACAACGTTCGCCTCAAGATCCCCAAGGTGACGGACGAGGCCATCATCTCCGTGTTCTCTGATGGCGTCCGCGACGTCAAGATGAAGGAGGAGCTCGCCATCCACGAGGAGTTGTGCACGTCTCTGGAGCTGTTCAACCTGGTGACCAAGTGCGCAAGAGCTGAGGAGGGGCGGCTATCCCTCCTCGAGCTCCCGGCTGCGGACCCAGAGGAGAAGAAAGCCAAGGCCAAGGACGTGAAGCGCAAGGGAGCAGCCGTGCTCGCGGCGGAGCCGAACACCAACTGCGGCAGAGACCAGCCCGAGTCATCCAAGAGCAGCCGACCATTCTGCGCCTTCCAGAACCTGCATAGCCACAACACCAGCGACTGTCAAGAGCTCAGAGCCATTCAAGAAGGACGCTTCGGTCGACGCCCCGACACAATGACCGGGGCTACGGCCGAGGAGGAGGACGTGCTGGCGGACGTTGGGATGACCATGGCCCGCGCCAGGAGTGGCGTGACCGGCCTCGTGAGGACCGCTGGCAGGATCAGCCTCGCAAGGGCGCTTGGAGGGATCAGCCTCGTTAGGATCGACCTCAGGGCAACGTCGGTCTTCCTCCACTACCTCCACCACCAAGAAGGAATGACGACCACCATCAAGACGAGGGGCTGGGGGCTTCCAGGAGCCGCGTGCTATCGCCTGCATCTTGGGCGGAGCTCAAGCCTCAGCCTCACAGCGCATCTTGAAGCAGTTTGCTCGCGAGGTGAATGCAGTCCTCCCCAAGCTCGAGGCCACGCGCCCGCTCAGATGGTCCAAGTGCGCCATCACGTTCAACTCGACAGATCAGCTCAAGTGCGCAGCTACCGCTGGCGCCCTCCCGATGCTTTGTTCACCAGTCATCAGCAACGTGCAAGTTACCAAGACTCTCATCGATGCAGGGCTCAACGTCCTGTTCGTTGACACGTTCGACAACCTCCAAGTGCCGTACAACCAGCTTCAGCCCACCAAGCCTTTCTCAGGAGTGACCGACGGCTCCACCACCCCGATTGGGCAGGTCCGCCTTCCCGTCACCTTCGGACGGTGCGACAACTACCGCACCGAGCTCATCGACTTCGACGTCGCCTACATCCGTCTGCCATACAATGCGATCCTCGGGTACCCAGCCCTGGCCAAATTCATGGCGGTGACCCAACACCGCTACAATGTCCTCAAGATGTCAGGAAGCGGCGGAATCATCACAGTCCCGTGCGAAGAAAGAGACGCGGTGTGCTCCCTCGAGCGTGCCTTCCAAGCTGCAGCAATCGAAGACCCAGACAGAAAGAACGAGTACCCTCCTGAGGCCATCCCTAAGAAGAAGAAGCAGCTACTCCATGCAGGACCTCAGGAGGGTGGCGTCGCGAGTGGTACCTCATCAGGATCAGCGCCCGCGCCTGGGGCGCCTCCCTCCCTCGCATAGCAAGGCGCGCCCGGCGCCCTCCTTGGGCAGGGCTCAGGGGCTCTCTTCTGGAGGGCCTCAGACCTTGCCAACGTCACAAGGGAGGCGCTCGGGCACCACTTGGAGGCGTGCTTCGCGGCACGTCTCTCTCAGGAGGACACAAGGCGAAGAGCGCCCACCGCTCAGGAGTTCATCACTAAGACCACTCAGGAACTGCATGATGCAAGGGCCATGCGCGACGGCCACTGCTCACAAGGCGCAGCTCCCCATCCAGGCGAGGATGCCGGGCTGCGCGTCTGCATCGACATCCCCGGGCTCAACAAGGCCGCATCTCAGGAGCTCTTCTGGCCTTCGCGTGAGGGACGCTGCGAGGGCCCACCGCATAGCTACGTTCGCATGCCTTTTGGCCTGCCGAGCGTGGCGTCCGCCTATCAGCGCAACTTGCGGCGCGTCCTGGCGGCTCAGGAGGCCAGGCACCACGCCGTCCTGACGGAGATGGAGACAGTCCTCAAGGAACCGCCTGGACCCCGAGAGCCTCCCGACGCTCAGGACCCCGGTGGTGGCTCATGAGGAGCGACCTCTTCGCCGCGCACCTTCAGCTGCCTCAACATTTCTTCAACAACATAACCAGGTGACATTTTCCAAGTTTATTTAGCTGGGAGCGCCCCCCCGGGCTGCATCATTCCCAGGCCACGTGGGTCCATCCCTGTGGCATGTATCCCTTTTCATGTCTTTAGCTTACCTTGCTGGGGGCGCCCCTCGGGCTGCATCATCCCCAAGCCGCTCTGGCCTGACCCAGTGGCATGTATTTTCCCTGCATTTACTTAAGCCGGTTTGCTTTCCATGCTTAATCTACCTATGACTATCACCTGCGCGATTGTCACCCACCGCGGGAGCCGCGCGCCGCTCGTCTTTCTTAAGGACCCCTCGCGTGAGAGGGTTAGGCACGGCGTCTGTGCTCGGGTCCGTCCCTGCAGCGTCGATAAATCCAACGGCTGAGCTCTGTCTGGCGGCCGGCCCCGTTCACGTCACCTCCTCAGGCCTATGGTGCTTGGCCTTCTCACGCGATAACCTCAGGAGATTCATTCGACGCAGGTTGTCTGACCACCTCACAGGACCAACACAGCGAACAAGAACAAAGACCAGGCGCAACCCGCCTTGAGGTAGGGCCTCGTGAGTCGCGCACTGGCTCACGAGTGCCCAGTGTTCGCACCCCAGGAGCAATGGTTAGGCCGAACGCGCCAACGCAGAGGTCCTAAGGGGCCTCAAGACCAGGATCTTAGAGAAGAAGCTCGAAGCTTGCCGAAGGGGCTGGTACGACGAGCTCGTGTCCGTGTTGTGGTCCATCCGCACCACCGCCACCAAGCCAACGGGCGAGACCCCGTTCTTCCTCATCTACGAAGCAGAAGCAGTCCTCCCTCACGAGGTCAAGCATCGCTCCGCACGAGTCCTGGCGTTTGATGAAACGCAACAGGACACCACGCAGGGGATGGACCTCGTGCTGGGGGAGGAACGCCGCCGCGAAGCCGCACTTCGGGCTGCAAGGTATCAGCAGGCGCTGTGGCGATACCACTACCACAACATCCGCTCCAGGACGCTCGAGGTGGGTGACCTCGTCCTGAGGCGGGTCCTCTCCAGGGAAGGGCTGCATAAGCTCTAACCCATGTGGGAGGGCCCGTTCAAGGTCGTCCATGTCTCCAGGCCTGGCGCCGCGCGCTTGGAGACACAGGACGGGGTACCCATCCAGAACGCCTTGAACATCTAGCACCTCCGGAAGTTCTACCCATGAAGAAAGGCCCAGTGCCAGTGAAGAAAGGCCAAGTGCCTGTGAAGATCACCACCAATGACACTCTCACGTAATAACGAGTGGCGCTGTACACGCCCCGGAGTCTCAGGAGTGCCGCCCTCGGGCCTCGGGGGCTCCCTCCCACGTCTAAGTGGCAGCACTTAGCTCCGCGCTGGTGAGAAGACTTGAAGACTAGACTAGGTGTCGGACGTGGCTTTTCATTTGCTTTCCATAGTAAGCTCGCCTCCTTTTAATTGAAGTTTGCTTCTCGTGTTCCTTGCTAATTTGGTTCCATCGCCTTTTGCCGCTGTTTCCGACTACGGTTTAACCTGTTCTCTCTCTCTCTCTCTCGCATACCTTGCGAGGGGGCTAGGCAGGTGCTCTCGTGAGCGTTTTTCCTTTTCTCTGCCTTCCATCTGCTTTTTCGCGAGGCACCCTCGTTCGAGCCCACAAGCTGGCACATCTCTCCTAATCCGTGCCCCTCGGGTACTGCAATATGAAGTGCTGGGTCAAGGCTCGGGTGAACGATAAGCCTCCTAACAATTTTTTTGCAGTTCCTAAGTGCCCACTGAGTCAAGGAAGGCCTTGACAGGCACCAGGAAACAAGTGCCTCGTGAAGAGGAGGCTACCCCGAACGTGCCAAGCTAGGTTGTCTCCACACCAAACAACGGCACAGCACAGAAACGATAAGCATAACATAGTGATTGAGGAACCATGGTTCATACACGCCCTCCGAGGCCCATACTGGTTTCTTTTTTGATACAGGAAGGAAAGGAAGAACAGAATAAAAGCGGCACCTGCCCCTACAGTGGTTCACGGGGGCGGGCTCTTGGCATCGTCCTCAGCTCAGCCAGACCCCTCCTCGCGCTTCACGAAGGCGCGGCGAAGAGATGACCCGCTGCCACCTTTGAAGCGGGCACAGCGGCGTGGCGGCTGGTCGTAGCCACCACTGCTGGAGCTGTCGCCGGGGGAAGAGCCACCGTAGCTAGACGAGACGCGGTCGGCACCAAGGGCGGGTTTGTCCTCATCCTCGTCTCGATCGTCGCCAAGGCCGAGCACCTCCTCGCCGTCGTTCACCTCGGGGCAGCACGCGGCGCGGCGACCATCTTCCCCAAACACCTTCACGTAGAGGGTCGCATCACCGTCATACTTGAAATGGAGGGTGCACCGCCTGCCCAGGCGGCGCACGCGGGCGAACGTCTGCCAACCGCGGGCCAGAGCTATGTTGCCCGCGGCAGAGACCTCGATTCCAACCCAAGAAGCCCTGCTGCAGCAACCGTCCGCCTGTAGCTAGAGCCCACCAGGACCGGAGACTGGCAGCTCGTCGGTGAAGAAGCGCGGGAGCTGAAGCCAGTTGCCGGCCGGGTTCTCCGACCATACGATGAACTCCGGCAGCACCTTCGCCGAGTGGAAGCGCGGTCGGGGAGGCCGTGCAACCATGGCACGTCTCCCTTCATCGATAGGGCTGCCACGACTGGAACGACCCCTGCCATGCGCCGCGGCGCCACCGCAGGAACGGGGGGCCGCGGCAGGGGTCACGGTGTGCTTGCGGGGACAGCCACGCCCACGCTTGGGCGCCGGGGAGCCGGGCCCCTCCTATTTATGATGATTATTGCGATGACACGTATGCTATAAAGAATAAAGATAACCATGATTGTCATCATGATTTTAATTTTCAATTGGATTATGCTTCACATGATAGTTATTTTGTTGAGTTTGCTCCCACTATTATTCATGAGAAGAAATTTGCTTATGTGGAGAGTAATAAAAATTCTATGCTTGTGCATCATGAGAATAATGCTTTATGTGATGGTTATATTGTTGAATTCATTCATGATGCTACTGAAAATTATTATGAGGGAGGAATATATGCTTGTAGGAATTACAATAATATCAAGTTTCCTCTTTATGTGTTAAAAGTTTGGAAGTTATGCTTGTTTTGCCTTCCTATGCTAGTTGATTATTGTTCCCATAAGTTGCTTGCTCACAAAATCCCTATGCATAGGAAGTGGGCTATACTTAAATGTGCTAGTCATATTCTTGATGATGCTCCCGCTATATTTCAATTCTTATCTTTTATACGAGCATCATTGAAATCATCATGCCTAGCTAAAAAGGCATTAAAGAAAAGCGCTTGTTGGGAGACAACCCAATATTTACCCTTACTATTTTTGTGTGTTCACATGATTAAGCTACTCTAGTAATCATGTTTTATAGCTTTTGTTTCAATAAAGTGCCAAGTAAGACCTTTAGGATAGCTTACGGTGATAGTTGTGTTGATCCTGCTGAAAATCAGAAACTTTTGCGCCTAGTAAATTAGTTTTGATAATTCACAGAGACGTGCTTTTGATCTGATTCTTTTTGCTCTGGATCTGTACACAAATGGCTCAGGTTTTCCTAATTTGGTAGGATTTTTTGAGTTCCAGAAGTGTTCGAACAAATGAGATTGCTACAGACTGTTCTGTTTTGACAGATTTTGTTTTCTATGTGTTGTTTGCTTATTTTGATGAATCTATGAGTAGTATCGGAGGGTATGAACCATAGAGAAGTTGGAATACAGTAGATATTACACCAATATGTATTTAGAATGAGTTCACAATAGTACCTAAGTGGTGATTTATTTTCTTATACTAACGGAGCTTACGAGTTTTCTGTTAAGTTTTGTGTTGTGAAGTTTTCAAGTTTTGGGTAAAGATTCGATGGACTACGGAATAAAGAGTGGCAAGAGCCTAAGCTTTTGGATGCCCAAGGCACTCCAAGGTAATATTCGAGGACAACCAAGAGCCTAAGCTTGGGGATGCCCTGGATGGCATCCCCTCTTTCGTCTTTGTTCATCGGTAACTTTACTTGGAGCTATATTTTTATTCACCACATGATATGTGTTTTGCTTGGAGCATCATTTTATTTTATATTGCTTGCTGTTTGAATAATATACCAAGATATGAAATTCTTAAATGTTAGAGAGTCTTCACATAGTTACATAATTATTCAACTACTCATTGATCTTCACTTATATCTTTCGGAGTAGTTTGTCATTTGCTCTAGTGCTTCACTTATATCTTTTTAGAGCACGACGGTGGTTTTATTTTGAAGAAATAGATGAACTCTCATGCTTCACTTATATTATTTTGAGAGTCTTTTAGAAAAGCATGGTAATTTGCTTTGGTTATAAAATTAGTCCTAATTTGATGGGCATTCAAGATGGGTATAATAAAAACTTCCATATAGAGTGCATTGAATACTATGAGAAGTTTGATACTTGATGATAGTTTTGAGATATGAAGATGGTGATATTAGAGTCATGCTAGTTGAGTAATTGTGAAATTGAGAAATACTTGTGTTGATGTTTGCAAGTCCCATAGCATGCACGTATGGTAACCGTTGTGTGACAAATTTGAAGCATGAGGTGTTCTTTGATTGCCTTCCTTATTTTATAGAAATTATTGATCTCTCATGCTTCACTTATATTATTTTATAGAAATTATTGATCTCTCATGAATTCAAGATGGGTATAATAAAAACTTTCATATAAAGTGCATTGAATACTATGAGAAGTTGGATTTCTTTTGATTGTTTTGAGATATGAAGATGGTTATATTAGAGTCATGCTAGTTGAGTAGTTGTGAATTTGAGAGATACTTGTGTTAAAGTTTGTGATTCCCGTAGCAGGCACGTATGGTGATGTCACATCCTAGTTAGTTCATGCATTAGAGTGTTGCATCATGGCTACATTTCACAGAAACCTGAAATGGGGAATGCCAGAAACCCCCAGCACCCCCCCCTGGAACAACTAGGGTTTACTAAAAATTTTCCAATGAACCTGAAATGCCCTCCATAAATGTTCTCCACCTTTGGTCTTGGTTAAAACCTCTGCCAAAAATGGTTTCATATTTTTGGAGGCCATCTTGGATTTTTGCACAAGCCATAAGTATTTGCAATTGGGCATTTTAAATGCTATAAATATTTTCAAATGCCCAAATAACCTTGGAAGTATTTTTAGGCTGTTGGGAATAATCTCAAAGGTGCCTCAGAATATTTTCAGGATTTTTCCAAATGAAATAGTATTTTTACTATTTCAAAACACAGTACAGAAATAAATAAAAAGAGAAAAGAGAACAGAAGGCAGAAAACTTACCTGGCAGCCCACCTGGCGGCCCAGCACTGTGCTGGCCCGCGCCAGCGAGCTGCTTGCTCTCGCCAGAGCAGGCAGACAGCTGACGCCAGCGAGCGTGAGCTCGCCACGGCGCCAGCAGCTTGCCGCCCTCGCCGCGGACGAGCTGGACGACCTTCCTCGACGCGCCCCGAGCCCCTGGACATCGTCACTCTCCCCCATCGCCTCTCCCTCGCCTTTTCCCCACCATGGCCGACGCCGCCGCAGACACCTCACCGGAGTAACCGTGGCCACCGTCGACCTCGCGCCATTCCACTGTGTCCTACAGCTCTGCCATCGCCCACTCCTTCGAGCAAGCCGAGCCCCGAGCTCTCGTTTGCCCCGAAGCTCCGCCACCGACCTCGCCTTCGCCGCTCGTCGGAGATCCCCTCCGCCGTCGCCACTGCTACAGCTCGTCTCCGACCCCGCCGCCTACTCCGTCGCAACCGCCGTGAGCATGGCCACCTTCCCATCCTCCCCTCTCTCTCTCTCGAGCTTTGTAGCCACCGCACGAAGCTCACCCGAACGCGCCGCCGTACGAGCTCGTCGCCGACGAGGCTCCGGCCATCCAACGGCCGCACCACCGTAGCCATTAGCTTCACCGCAACGCCAGGAACCCGTAGCGCCATCGCATGTCCCTCGCCGTGCTCTCTAGCTACGGTTTCAACCACGCCCGTACTCCGGCAGCCGCACGGCTCGTCGCCGGCGTCGATTCCGGCGACCCCGAGCTCCACTACCACCACCAGTCGACGCGGTTCGCCCCCAGCTACACGTAGGTACTCTCCGCCGTCTTTTTGGTCGCCGGAGAGGGATCCCGCACTCCACCGCCGTGTCTGGACGTCGCCGGCGGCTAAACGCCGGTGAGTCAACGTGGTTTGACCACGGTTTAACCCCCCAGGGTCACTGACGAGTGGGGCCCGCCTGCTAACTAATCTGAGTTAGAGTTAAAACTAATCCTAATTAACTAATTACCTAACAGTGACACTGACACAGGGGACCCACACGTCAGGATTGACCTGGACGACCCCGTTGACCTGCTGACGTCACACTGACGTCAGGCTGACGCAGTAAAGCTTTTACTGGAATTATTCTTATATTGGAAATTCCAGAAATTATCACAAACTTCAAAAAATCATAGAAAATAATCTATAGCTTAGAATGAAAAGATTTATATATGAAAAATGATCAGAAAAATCCATTCTATCCATCTGTACTGATTTCATGCATGATTAAGCAAGTTAACCTACTGTTTTATACAGAACAAGATAAGGCATTATTATGGGCCATTTATGAACTTGGAATTTGAATCTTTGATTCAAATTAGTCCAAACCTTTCTGACCTTAGTTGCATTAGCCCAATACATCCATTTTGCCATGTCTCATGCATGCATCATATTGTTGCACTTGCTTGGTGTTGATTGTGCTTCGGTATGCTCATCGTGGTAGGTCCTGCCGCCGAGGATATTCACGGGTATCCAACTGAAGGGCAGTATCCCACCACCACTCTGTCAGGCAAGCAACCCATTGATCATTTCGATACAAACCCATCTTCTCGCTTCTGCTCTCGTTTACTGCATTAAGACAACGCGATTCAAACTGCTGTGTGTGTTGCGGTAGTTGAACCCATTTCCTCTGCATGACCTGTCATTGCCACAGTAACTAGATGAAACCCACTAGCATGTGTAGGAGTTGATTGAGCCATGTTGTGTTCCTACAATGCTATGCTTGCTATGCTTAGAGTTGTGTCAGGTCTGGCTCATCAGGGTGATGAACTGGAGTGAAAGTGTGTGTGTCGGTAAGGAGAGTAAAGTGTTGAATACGATTTGGTAAAGGTATCGATGGGAGGCCATGTAGGAGTACATGGTGGGTTGTTTCATTGAGACCGTCCCTAAGAACTGAGATCTGTATGCGTGATTTAAGATTCAGCTACTACCACACATTGGGCCCGAAACCAATGGACCCCCTCGGCTTCTTATTCACCCTTGTCCTCTGTCCAGGAGTTGCACGTAGTTTCTGGTGTTTGTAGTAAGCTGGAGGCCGTGGACAGCGCTGACCAAGGGGTGGGCTGTGATGCGGTAGGCTCGTGGCACGGTGTACCGAGTCGCCCGTTTGGTGTCCGGGAACCCTGCACACATCGTTCGGGGCCGTATGTGGAAACCTCGGCCGGACTCCCTGCGGATGGAACCTGAATAGGCGATAAACCTGGACTAGAGACTCGAGTGTTTAGGTAGGCTGTGGCCGACACCCACGTTGGGCTTCCGCTTGAAGGTTGCCGAGTACACGTCGTGTAGCGACGATAAGTGGTGAGAGCGTGTGTGACGAAGTACACCCCTGCAGGGTATGAAACTATTCGAATAGCCGCGTCCGCGGTAAAGGACTACTTGGTCGCTTATGCAGTTCATAGACAAGTAAATGGATACTACTAAAAGCCTCAAGATAAGTGTGAGTACCGCGGATGGCCCTCTCGTTGGATGACGAGGGAGGATCCACGGTGGAGTATTGAGTTGGTGATTAGTGGACTCGTGTGCGAAAACTATTTCACAAGTGGTGTATCGTAGGATAGCTTAGCCAAGAGTCAAAGCTGGCTTGCTGCAATAACCCCACTACCTTCTTGAGAATGAACATGTATAGTAGGATCTGTTGTAAGACTTGCTGAGTACCTTTGTACTCATGTTGCTTTAATTACTGTTTTCAGACGACAACACCGCCCCTTCTGACGGGTTCTACGTAGAACTCGACGACGACGAGTGACGCGCCACCCAGGTGGTGATCTAGGCTTGTGAAGGGCCTATGTAGATAGACAGGCTTTGTCAAGCCTTCTTTCTTTCTAGTGTCTGTACCCAGACAGTTTGCTTCCGCATGTGCTTGTATGATTGTATGACTTGAGTGTTGGGTCATGCGACCCCTATCTGTATGAACAAGTTATGTAAGGCTCTCCGGAGCCCCTTAAATAAAGTACTTGAGTTGTAGAGTTTTGTTGTGATGCCATGTTGTATTCGCGCATATCGAGCATATTGTGTGTATGTTTGAAATGCTTGGTATGTGTGGGATCCGACAATCTAGTTGTCTATCTTTAGCAGCCTCTCTTATGGGGAAATGTAGTCTGGTGCCTCCTTGAGCCATAGTAGTCCGCTACAGCCCGGTTCACCGGAGTCCTGCTAGCCCAGCACTACTGCTCTGGACACTTGACTGGCCGGCATGTGAGTCATATCGTTCCTGTGTCTGTCCCTTCGGGGAAATGTCACGCGGTGACATCCGGAGTCCTGCCTAGCCTGCTACAGCCCGGGTTCCCGGAGTCCTGTTAGCCCAGTGCTTCAGCCCGGATTCACACGCTGCTGACCGACATGTTCGATGTTGATTCATGTATGCCTGTCCCCATACGTTAGTGCCGCTTTGGGTTCACGACTAGCCATGTCGGCCCGGGTTCTCTGTCATATGGATGCTAGCGACATTGTCATATACGTGAGCCAAAAGGCGCAAACGGTCCCGGGCCATGGTAAGGCGACACCCGTGGGAGTACCGTGCGTGAGGCCGCAATGTGATATGAGGTGTTACAGGCTAGATCGGTGTGACTTGGAATCGGGGTCCTGACAGCGTTGGCATCAGAGCCGGACTGCCTGTAGGTGCGATAAGCCAAACTGGTCGATGTCGAGTCTAGAAATGCTTTAGTTATATGTAGGGGAATTGATTGTGGGAGGGAACGTAAGGTGCTTTTACTCCTTTACCTCATGCCCTCTGATCTGAGTCATTCTCTTCTCATTCTACGTGGGTTAAGGACTAGGCTCTCTCCTCTCTATCAGGTTCACGTGTTACTAATCCGTAGTAACTTATAGGATTGTTGGTTCCATGCTTCGGTTCAGTTTCTACTACCCTAGTATGTTGTCGGTTGAACCAGAACCTTGACATGATGTTGTTGAGTGGTATTGCAAAACTGTTGCGAATGTCTCAAATCCTTTTTTCGAGCATTTACAGCCGTTATGCTGTCCGAATTCTCCTAGTAATACTAATGCCTTGCATCATTTCGTGCTTTCAGATGGCCACCCGTTCCCAGAACCAAGTGGTTCGTCTGACCCGGTGCATCGGCGTACCTGGTCACACGGCCATGTTGGTCCGAGTGATGGTTGAGACAGGCTATCGTTGGTATCCCGAGTATACCGTCGAGGAGCAGTTCCGAGACTTTAACCAAAGTCAATATCTTTGCACCGTCAGGATTTATCCATCCTATCCCGGAGCCACTGAACCCCTCCATTGCTCTTATGGACTTGGGGTTACTATCGAGATGTCTGTGCAGGACGCAGCTTACTCAATGATGACTATCATGCGAGCCAAAACTGCTTTGCTTCAGAACACCGACTACCGCTACATGCCAGCAGCACTCCCTGGGGCACAGGGGTACTATCAGGCTACTTACTGTGATTCTACCCATGAGGACTCACTACTCCGCACCACCACTGAGATGCTTGAGGACAAGGACCGTGAGAATCGTGCCTTGCGAATGGAGCTCTTTAATGCTCGTGCTGATCACTGGGCCACACTGACACGGTTTGCACCTGCCGTGCAAGCTGGGTTCATGGACATGAGGGACTTATACCCCGTGCGATCTGGTCTGCCAGAATGTATGGAATGGTGTGATGTAGGAGGCATCACCCCTCCTCGTGGACCCCGTCTGCCACCGTTTGTTGGACCAAGGCCACACCCGAGTCCCTATGGACCGCAAGCTCCACAGGACCGACTGTTTCCGGATGATCATGTTCAGCTTCCAGGACATGGTGGTGACTTCTATGAGGATTACTACGGAGACGTCTGAGTTGGCAGTAGATCTACTAGTATTGTAACAGTTGTAATCTCCACAGTCCTGCGTGTCTTGTGGAATACAACTTGGTGTGTATCACGTTCCGGAGGTGTAGAAAAATAATGTATAGGAGCTTGGAATGCCTCTGATGAGATGTATCGTCTTTCATCGTAGTTGTACCTTAGCCTGGGCTTGTACTAAACAATGTATGGCGTGTATGACCGTTGGTATATGTATGTTGCTATGTTACCATGTCATACTGATGGTCATCCCTGCATTCCGTGTTATCCATTACATTCCGCTTTTCCCTATCAAGATTCAGCCATCCTTGTCTAAATCGTTGCCTTGTTTCTCCTAGGATGGTTAACACCCGCAACAACCCTGCTGTCCAGGCGCAGGATGAAGCCAATGCAGCCAGGGCGGAGGATCTGCCCCAACCGCCTTCACTGGCCGAAGTTATGCTGGAGGCAGAAAGAAACAAGCGTGAGACTAACCGCTTGCTAGAGCGAATTGAGCAGAATACTGCACGTCACCAGAGGAACGACCTGGTGTCCCTCAATGACTTTATCAAGTTGTACCCACCGAAGTTCAATCATTCCGTCGAGCCCCTTGATGCGGATGACTGGCTTCGCAGCATCACCCATAAGCTACGTTCTGCCAACGTAGCCGAAGCTGATAAGGTTACCTACGCTGCCTATCACCTCGAAGGCCCTGCTAGCCTTTGGTGGGAGAACTTTGAGGCTATGCGCCCAGCTGGCCAAATCACTACTTGGGCTGAATTCAGTGAGGCTTTCCGTGAGCATCACATCCCGGAGGGTCTCATAGATCGCAAGCGGGAAGAATTCTGCAACTTCACCCAAGGCAGACTGACCGTGGATGCTTACAGCCGTGAGTTTGGAAATCTAGCACGCTATGCTCCTGAAGAGGTATCCACCGACGCCAAGAAGCAGGCAAGGTTCCGCAAGGGACTTAGCCCCGAGCTTCGCCGTGATCTCCGTCTGCATGAGTGTACCTCTTTCCAAAAGTTGGTCAATAAGGCCATCAGTGCCGAGACAGGACAAACTGACTATGACGCTACACGCAAGCACTCTCGTGACTTTGGTTCCTCATCTGGCTCCGGATCCCAGAAGCGCCGGGTCTGGATTCCAAATACTGCTCTGCCACCCAGGTTCACTCCGAGGCCATCCTTCGAGGCGCCTCGCCCCAACCAGCAGCATGCACCGCCCAAAGTCTATGGTGGCCCCACTGCTAATGCTGCTCCACGCCCCAATATTGTGACATGCTTCAAGTGTGGAGAAACGGGTCACTATCAGCGCGAGTGCCCCCGAAACAACCTCAATCAACCTGGACAGTCCGTTGGCCGTGGTAAGCCAGCAGGAAAGACTTACTACGCCAAGCCAGCCACCACAGCACGTGGCCATGTCAACTATGTTTCAGCTGAAGAAACTCATGAGGATCCCAACGTCGTCCTTGGTACGCTCCTTGTTAATTGCCATCCGGCAACTGTTCTTTTCGATACTGGAGCATCTCATTCATTTATCTCTGAGAGCTATGCTCGATTACACAACACCACATTCTGCGACATGCCCACTTCCATGGTAATCCAAACCCCTGGTTCTAAGTGGCAAACCTCTAAGATAAGCCATGGCAATGAAATTCTTGTTGACAGATTGGTCTTCCTTGCGTCACTAATAGCTCTCAAGTCCTCGGACATAAACATCATCTTGGGTATGGACTGGATGTCAGCTCATTATGCTAAGATTGATTGCTCCACTAGAACTGTTCAACTCACCCATCCGTCGGGCAAGACAGTCAATGTTTTGACCCGAGTGTCTAAACGTCAGCTCTACTCATTAAATGCCAACCCTCTTCCAGACCTCGAAGATGTGCCGGTAGTCTGTGACTTCCCGGATGTCTTCCCTGAAGAACTGCCAGGTATTCCACCTGACAGAGATGTTGAGTTCGTGATAGACCTCGTTCCAGGAACCGTCCCAATCTCTAGAAGACCCTATAAGATGGCACCCCTAGAGCTAGCCGAGCTTAAGAAACAACTCGATGAGTCCTTGAAAAAGGGTTTCATCCGTCCTAGTTCTTCTCCGTGGGCTTGCCCCGTCCTCTTCGTCAAGAAGAAGGATGGTACGGATCGGATGGTTGTAGATTACCGACCCGTCAACCTAGTCACAATCAAGAACAAGTATCCGCTTCCCAGGATCAACGACCTGTATGATCAGCTCGCTGGATCCTCAGTCTTCTCTAAGATGGATTTGAGGTTGGGCTACCATCAAATCAAAATCAAGAACGGGGACATTCCTAAAACGGCCTTTGTTACTCGTTATGGCCAATACGAGTATACAGTCATGTCCTTCGGGTTAACCAATGCTCCAGCCACTTTCTCTCGGTTAATGAACTCAATCTTCATGGAGTATTTGGATAAATTCGTCGTAGTATACCTCGATGATATACTCATCTACTCCAAGAACGAGGCAGAACATGCCGAGCATCTAAGGCTAGTACTAACGAAACTTCGAGAGCATCGCCTTTATGCTAAATTCTCCAAGTGTGAATTCTGGTTGCCAGAAGTAACCTACCTAGGCCACGTGATCTCTGGTAAAGGTATTGCTGTCAATCCCGAGCGAGTTCAAGCCATCCTTGACTGGACTCCCCCTGAAACGGTTAAACAAGTTCGGAGTTTCCTTGGCTTAGCGAGCTACTGCCGTCGCTTCGTCGAGAATTTCTCCAAGGTTGCTAAACCTCTAACCGAACTCCTCAAGAAAGATAAGAAGTTCGAGTGGACCCCACAGTGCGAGTTCAGCTTTCAGGAACTGAAAAGACGCCTAACATCTGCTCCCGTACTCGTACCACCAGATTTTTCTAAGGACTTTGTTATCTATTGCGACGCCTCGCGACAAGGACTAGGTTGCATACTCATGCAAGACCGTCATGTGATTGCCTACGCTTCCCGACAGTTGCGTCCACATGAGGATAATTATCCCACACATGATCTAGAGCTTGCAGCCGTAGTCCATGCACTCAAAACATGGCGACATTACCTTCTCGGTAACCGTTGCGAGATTTTCACAGACCACCAGAGTCTGAAATACATCTTCACCCAACCGGATTTGAATCTCAGGCAAAGACGTTGGGTTGAGTTGATCTCAGACTACGACTTAGGAATTACTTACACCCCGGGCAAAGCCAACGTCATGGCTGATGCGCTAAGCCGTAAATCCTATTGTAACAACTTGATGTTACAACAAAGCCAACCACTTCTCCACGAGGAATTCTGTAAGCTTAACCTTCACCTTGTTCCTCAAGGATTTCTATCTACCCTGGTGGCGAAACCTACCCTTACGGATCAGATCATCCAAGCTCAGAAGGTAGATCCGGGAATCTCCCGTATTAAGAGAAACATCAAGAAAGGAGTTGCGGATTGTTTCTCCGTTGATGACCAAGGTGTTGTGTTCTTTGGAGACCGCCTAGTGGTTCCCAAGGTACGCAACCTGAGGCGATTGATCCTTAAGGAAGCCCATGAATCTCCTCTCACCATTCATCCCGGTAGTACTAAAATGTATCAGGACCTACGCCAGAGGTTTTGGTGGACTAGGATGAAGAGAGAAATTGCTCAATACATTGCTAATTGCGACGTCTGCCGACGTGTTAAAGCAGAGCATCAGCGACCTGCTGGCACCCTTCAGCCTCTAGCTATTCCTGAATGGAAATGGGATAAAATCGGTATGGATTTCATCACCGGGTTTCCCAGGACCAAGAGAGGGAATAATGCTATCTTCGTTGTTGTCGATCGTCTTTCCAAAGTAGCCCACTTCCTACCTGTTCGTGAGAGTATAACCGCTAGCCAGCTAGCAGACTTGTACATCTCCCGAATAGTGTCTCTGCATGGTGTTCCATTGGAAATTAACTCAGACCGCGGAAGTCTCTTCACCTCTCGATTTTGGGAAAGCTTCCAAAATGCAATGGGAACTCGTCTCTCTTTTAGCACCGCCTTTCACCCTCAATCAAGTGGTCAGGTAGAACGAGTTAATCAAATTCTGGAGGATATGCTCCGAGCTTCTGTCATCTCCTTCGGCATGGATTGGGAGAAATGCCTTCCATTCGCCGAGTTCGCTTATAACAATAGTTACCAAGCTAGCTTGGGCAAAGCCCCTTTCGAGGTTCTCTATGGACGAAAATGTCGAACGCCTCTTAACTGGTCAGAAACCGGGGAAAGACAACTCTTTGGCCCGGATATGATTCAGGAAGCAGAAGAGCAGGTTCGCATTATTCGTGAGAAATTGAAAACAGCCCAATCTCGCCAAAAGAGCCATTATGATCGCAAACATAAGGCTATGACTTTTGAGGTTGACGAGAAGGCTTACCTTCGGGTGACTCCTTTAAAGGGAACCCACCGATTCGGTATCAAAGGCAAATTGTCCCCTCGCTACATTGGACCCTTTCGCATTCTTGCCAAGCGAGGAGAAGTTGCCTACCAATTGGAACTACCTCCGCATCTTTCCAAGGTTCATGACGTCTTCCACGTTTCCCAACTCAGGCGTTGCTTCTCGGATCCTATCCGTGGAGTGGACCACGAAACGCTTGATCTCCAAGAAAATCTCACATATCGGGAGTATCCCGTTCGAATCCTTGATCAAGCCGAGCGTACCACTCGACGCCGAAACATCAAGTTTCTCAAAGTTCAATGGTCACACCATTCCGAGAAAGAAGCTACTTGGGAAAGGGAGGATCGTCTTCGACTTGAGTACCCCACCTTCTTCCCAACGGAACCTAAATCTCGGGACGAGATTCTTTTGAGTGGGGGTGAGTTGTCACATCCTAGTTAGTTCATGCATTAGAGTGTTGCATCATGGCTACATTTCACAGAAACCTGAAATGGGGAATGCCAGAAACCCCCAGCACCCCCCCCTGGAACAACTAGGGTTTACTAAATTTTTTCCAATGAACCTGAAATGCCCTCCATAAATGTTCTCCACCTTTGGTCTTGGTTAAAACCTCTGCCAAAAATGGTTTCATATTTTTGGAGGCCATCTTGGATTTTTGCACAAGCCATAAGTATTTGCAATTGGGCATTTTAAATGCTATAAATATTTTCAAATGCCCAAATAACCTTGGAAGTATTTTTAGGCTGTTGGGAATAATCTCAAAGGTGCCTCAGAATATTTTCAGGATTTTTCCAAATGAAATAGTATTTTTACTATTTCAAAACACAGTACAGAAATAAATAAAAAGAGAAAAGAGAACAGAAGGCAGAAAACTTACCTGGCAGCCCACCTGGCGGCCCAGCACTGTGCTGGCCCGCGCCAGCGAGCTGCTTGCTCTCGCCAGAGCAGGCAGACAGCTGACGCCGGCGAGCGTGAGCTCGCCACGGCGCCAGCAGCTTGCCGCCCTCGCCGCGGACGAGCTGGACGACCTTCCTCGACGCGCCCCGAGCCCCTGGACATCGTCACTCTCCCCCATCGCCTCTCCCTCGCCTTTTCCCCACCATGGCCGACGCCGCCGCAGACACCTCACCGGAGTAACCGTGGCCACCGTCGACCTCGCGCCATTCCACTGTGTCCTACAGCTCTGCCGTCGCCCACTCCTTCGAGCAAGCCGAGCCCCGAGCGCTCGTTTGCCCCGAAGCTCCGCCACCGACCTCGCCTTCGCCGCTCCCCGTCGGAGATCCCCTCCGCCGTCGCCACTGCTACAGCTCGTCTCCGACCCCGCCGCCTGCTCCGTCGCAACCGCCGTGAGCATGGCCACCTTCCCATCCTCCCCTCTCTCTCTCTCGAGCTCTGTAGCCACCGCACGAAGCTCACCCGAACGCGCCGCCGTACGAGCTCGTCGCCGACGAGGCTCCGGCCATCCAACGGCCGCACCACCGTAGCCATTAGCTTCACCGCAACGCCAGGAACCCGTAGCGCCATCGCATGTCCCTCGCCGTGCTCTCTAGCTACGGTTTCAACCACGCCCGTACTCCGGCAGCCGCACGGCTCGTCGCCGGCGTCGATTCCGGCGACCCCGAGCTCCACTACCACCACCAGTCGACGCGGTTCGCCCCCAGCTACACGTAGGTACTCTCCGCCGTCCTTTTGGTCGCCGGAGAGGGATCCCGCACTCCACCGCCGTGTCTGGACGTCGCCGGCGGCTAAACGCCGGCGAGTCAACGTGGTTTGACCACGGTTTAACCCCCCAGGGTCACTGACGAGTGGGGCCCGCCTGCTAACTAATCTGAGTTAGAGTTAAAACTAATCCTAATTAACTAATTACCTAACAGTGACACTGACACAGGGGACCCACACGTCAGGATTGACCTGGACGACCCCGTTGACCTGCTGACGTCACACTGACGTCAGGCTGACGCAGTAAAGCTTTTACTGGAATTATTCTTATATTGGAAATTCCAGAAATTATCACAAACTTCAAAAAATCATAGAAAATAATCTATAGCTCAGAATGAAAAGATTTATATATGAAAAATGATCAGAAAAATCCATTCTATCCATCTGTACTGGTTTCATGCATGATTAAGCAAGTTAACCTACTGTTTTATACAGAACAAGATAAGGCATTATTATGGGCCATTTATGAACTTGGAATTTGAATCTTTGATTCAAATTAGTCCAAACCTTTCTGACCTTAGTTGCATTAGCCCAATACATCCATTTTGCCATGTCTCATGCATGCATCATATTGTTGCACTTGCTTGGTGTTGATTGTGCTTCGGTATGCTCATCGTGGTAGGTCCTGCCGCCGAGGATATTCACGGGTATCCAACTGAAGGGCAGTATCCCACCACCACTCTGTCAGGCAAGCAACCCATTGATCATTTCGATACAAACCCATCTTCTCGCTTCTGCTCTCGTTTACTGCATTAAGACAACGCGATTCAAACTGCTGTGTGTGTTGCGGTAGTTGAACCCATTTTCCTCTGCATGACCTGTCATTGCCACAGTAACTAGATGAAACCCACTAGCATGTGTAGGAGTTGATTGAGCCATGTTGTGTTCCTACAATGCTATGCTTGCTATGCTTAGAGTTGTGTCAGGTCTGGCTCATCAGGGTGATGAACTGGAGTGAAAGTGTGTGTGTCGGTAAGGAGAGTAAAGTGTTGAATACGATTTGGTAAAGGTATCGATGGGAGGCCATGTAGGAGTACATGGTGGGTTGTTTCATTGAGACCGTCCCTAAGAACTGAGATCTGTATGCGTGATTTAAGATTCAGCTACTACCACACATTGGGCCCGAAACCAATGGACCCCCTCGGCTTCTTATTCACCCTTGTCCTCTGTCCAGGAGTTGCACGTAGTTTCTGGTGTTTGTAGTAAGCTGGAGGCCGTGGACAGCGCTGACCAAGGGGTGGGCTGTGATGCGGTAGGCTCGTGGCACGGTGTACCGAGTCGCCCGTTTGGTGTCCGGGAACCCTGCACACATCGTTCGGGGCCGTATGTGGAAACCTCGGCCGGACTCCCTGCGGATGGAACCTGAATAGGCGATAAACCTGGACTAGAGACTCGAGTGTTTAGGTAGGCTGTGGCCGACACCCACGTTGGGCTTCCGCTTGAAGGTTGCCGAGTACACGTCGTGTAGCGACGATAAGTGGTGAGAGCGTGTGTGACGAAGTACACCCCTGCAGGGTATGAAACTATTCGAATAGCCGCGTCCGCGGTAAAGGACTACTTGGTCGCTTATGCAGTTCATAGACAAGTAAATGGATACTACTAAAAGCCTCAAGATAAGTGTGAGTACCGCGGATGGCCCTCTCGTTGGATGACGAGGGAGGATCCACGGTGGAGTATTGAGTTGGTGATTAGTGGACTCGTGTGCGAAAACTATTTCACAAGTGGTGTATCGTAGGATAGCTTAGCCAAGAGTCAAAGCTGGCTTGCTGCAATAACCCCACTACCTTCTTGAGAATGAACATGTATAGTAGGATCTGTTGTAAGACTTGCTGAGTACCTTTGTACTCATGTTGTTTTAATTACTGTTTTCAGACGACAACACCGCCCCTTCTGACGGGTTCTACGTAGAACTCGACGACGACGAGTGACGCGCCACCCAGGTGGTGATCTAGGCTTGTGAAGGGCCTATGTAGATAGACAGGCTTCGTCAAGCCTTCTTTCTTCTAGTGTCTGTACCCAGACAGTTTGCTTCCGCATGTGCTTGTATGATTGTATGACTTGAGTGTTGGGTCATGCGACCCCTATCTGTATGAACAAGTTATGTAAGGCTCTCCGGAGCCCCTTAAATAAAGTACTTGAGTTGTAGAGTTTTGTTGTGATGCCATGTTGTATTCGCGCATATCGAGCATATTGTGTGTATGTTTGAAATGCTTGGTATGTGTGGGATCCGACAATCTAGTTGTCTATCTTTAGCAGCCTCTCTTATGGGGAAATGTAGTCTGGTGCCTCCTTGAGCCATAGTAGTCCGCTACAGCCCGGTTCACCGGAGTCCTGCTAGCCCAGCACTACTGCTCTGGACACTTGACTGGCCGGCATGTGAGTCATATCGTTCCTGTGTCTGTCCCTTCGGGGAAATGTCACACGGTGACTTCCGGAGTCCTGCCTAGCCTGCTACAGCCCGGGTTCCCGGAGTCCTGTTAGCCCAGTGCTTCAGCCCGGATTCACACGCTGCTGACCGACATGTTCGATGTTGATTCATGTATGCCTGTCCCCATACGTTAGTGCCGCTTTGGGTTCACGACTAGCCATGTCGGCCCGGGTTCTCTGTCATATGGATGCTAGCGACATTGTCATATACGTGAGCCAAAAGGCGCAAACGGTCCCGGGCCATGGTAAGGCGACACCCGTGGGAGTACCGTGCGTGAGGCCGCAATGTGATATGAGGTGTTACAGGCTAGATCGGTGTGACTTGGAATCAGGGTCCTGACAGGTGAACCGTTATGTGATGAAGTCGGAGCATGATTTATTTATTGATTGTCTTCCTTATGAGTGGCGGTCGGGGACGAGCGATGGTCTTTCCCTACCAATCTATCCCCCTAGGAGCATGCGCATAGTACTTTGTTTCGATAACTAATAGATTTTTGCAGTAAGTATATGAGTTCTTTATGACTAATGTTGAGTCCATGGATTATACGCACTCTCACCCTTCCACCATTGCTAGCCTCTCTAATACCGCACAACTTTTGCCGGTATCATACACCCACCACATACCTTCCTCAAAACAGCCACCATACCTACCTATTATGGCATTTCCATAGCCATTCCGAGATATATTGCCATGCAACTTTCCACCGTCTCGTTTATTATGACACGCTCCATCATTGTGATATTGCTTTGCATGATCATGTAGTTGACATCGTATTTGTGGCAAAGCCATCGTTCATGATTTTCATACATGTCACTCTTGATTCTTTGCACATGCCGGTACACCACCGGAGGCATTCACATAGATTCATATTTTGTTCTAAGTATTGAGTTGTAATTCTTGAGTTGTAAGTAAATAAAAGTGTGATGATCATCACTATTAGAGCATTGCCCCAGTGAGGAAAGAATGATGGAGACTATGATTTCCCCACAAGTCGGGATGAGACTCCGGA
The DNA here is from genome assembly GCF_018294505.1 of Triticum aestivum. Taxonomy (NCBI): domain Eukaryota; kingdom Viridiplantae; phylum Streptophyta; class Magnoliopsida; order Poales; family Poaceae; genus Triticum; species Triticum aestivum. The sequence continues at coordinate 359,212,439 of NC_057814.1, forward strand.
CGAAAAATAAAAAAATAAAAGAAAAAAGAGGCCATAAAAAAGGAGAAAGCCCCAAAAAAATAAAATAAAAGTAAAAAAATGAGAGAAAAAGAGAGAAGGGACAATGCTACTATCCTTTAACCACACTTGTGCTTCAAAGTAGCACCATGATCTTCATGATAGAGAGTCTCCTATGTTGTCAGTTTCATATACTAGTGGGTATTTTTCATTATAGAACTTGGCTTGTATATTCCAATGATGGGCTTCCTCAAATGCCCAAGGGCTTCGTGAGAAAGTGAGTTGGATGCACACCCACTTACTTTCTTTTTGAGCTTTCATCTTATAGCTCTAGTGCATCCGTTGCATGGTAATCCCTACTCACTCACATTGATATCTATTGATGGGCATCTCCATAGCCCGTTGATACGCGTAGTTGATGTGAGACTATCTTCTCCTTTTTGTCTTCTCCACAACCACCATTCTATTCCACCTATAGTGCTATGTCCATGGCTCACGCTCATGTATTGCGTGAAGATTGAAAAAGTTTAAGAACATCAAAAGTATGAAACAATTGCTTGGCTTGTCATCGGGGTTGTGCATGATTAAATACTTTGTGTGATGAAGATAGAGCATAGCCAGACTATATGATTTTGTAGGGATAACTTTCTTTGGCCATGTTATTTTGAGAAGACATAATTGCTTGGTTAGTATGCTTGAAGTTTTATTATTTTTATGTCAATATTAACTTTTGTTTTGAATCTTATGGATCTGAAAATTCTTGCCACAATAAAGAATATTACATTCATAAATATGTTCGGTAGCATTCCACATCAAAAATTATGTTTTTATCATTTACCTACTGGAGGATGAGCAGGAATTAAGCTTGGGGATGCTTGATATGTCTCCAACGTATCTATAATTTTTGGGACAATTGCATTTTTACCCCTAGTTGGTTCCTACCCATGGGTTTTGCCCTTACTTTTCGAGCTTGCTCAGTTTTGCCCTTACTTTTTCCGTCATGGTCCCTCGAATGCCCTTTGACCGTTTGACCAAAACTTTGAAAATTCATAACTTTCATATGAACTCACAAAAATGCAAATAAGATATCAAAGTGTTCAGATAAACATTACCTTTATGTGCATATCATTTGCACTCAGGACAAAAGCAGCCTTTAAACTACCTGAGGTAATTAATGATATTAACATTATTAAAAATAAAAAGGTATAAACAATATTTTTTCATGAATAAAAATTACATGCAAATGTAGGTGATGTTTTCTGAACATCCATATATCTTATTTGCATTTTTCTGAGTTCGTATCATCTTGTTAAGAATGTTGTAACGACTTTGACCATTATTTGGAAACTTCATAACAAGTTGATACGAATTCAGAAAAATGCAAATAAGATATCAGGATGTTCAGAAAACATCACCTACATTTGCATGTAATTTTTATTCATGAAAAAAAATATTGTTTATACCTTTTTATTTGTAATAATGTTAATAACGTTAATTACCTCAGGTAGTTTAAAGGGTGCTTTTGTCCTGAATGCAAATGATGTGCACATAAAGGTAATGTTTATCTGAACATTTTGATATATTATTTGCATTTTTCTGAGTTCATATGAATTAGTTATGAATTTTCAAAGTTTTGGTCAAACGATCAAAGGGCATTCAAGGGACCTCGACGGAAAAAGTAAGGGCAAAACTGAGCAAGCTCGAAAAGTAAGGGCAAAACCCGTGGGTAGGAACCAACTAGGGGTAAAAATGCAATTGTCCCATAATTTTTTATTGTTCCATGCTATTATATTATCCATCTAGGATGTTTTATACGCATTTATATGCTATTTTATATGATTTTTGGGACTAACCTATTAACCTAGAGCCCAGTGCCAGTTTCTGTTTTTTCCTTGTTTTTGAGTATCGCAGAAAAGGAAAACCAAACGGAGTCCAATTGACCTGAAATTTCACGGAGATTATTTTTGGACCAGAAGAAGTCCACGGAGTATCAGAGATGGACCAGAAGAGTCCCGAGGCACCCACGAGGGTGGGGGCGTGCCCTACCACCCTGGGCGCGACCCCCTACCTCGTGGACGCCTCGGAGACCCCCCTGCCTTGTTCCCGACGCCAAAAATCCCTATAAATATAGAAACCCCCGAAAAGAAACCTAGATCGGGAGTTCCGCCGCCGCAAGCCTCTGTAGCCAGCAAAAACCAATCGAGACCCCGTTCCGGCACCCTGCCGAAGGGGGGATCCCTCACCGGTGGCCATCTTCATCATCCCGGCGCTCTCCATGACGATGAGGGAGTAGTTCACCCTCGGGGCTGAGGGTATGTACCAGTAGCTATGTGTTTGATCTCTCTCTCTCTCTCTCGTGTTCTTGATTTGGCACGATCTTGATGTATCGCGGGCTTTGCTATTATAGTTGGATCTTATGATGTTTCTCCCCCTCTACTCTCTTGTAATGGATTGAGTTTTCCCTTTGAAGTTATCTTATCGGATTGAGTCTTTAAGGATTTGAGAACACTTGATGTATGTTTTGCATGTGCTCATCTGTGGTGACAACGGGATATTCACGTGATCTACTTGATGTATGTTTTGGTGATCAACTTGCGGGTTCAGTGACCTTGTGAACTTATGCATAGGGGTTGGCACACGTTTTCATCTTGACTCTCCGGTAGAAACATTGGGGCACTCTTTGAAGTTCTTTATGTTGGTTGAATAGATGAATCTTAGATTGTGTGATGCATATCGTATAATCATACCCACGGATACTTGAGGTGAGATTGGAGTATCTAGGTGACATTAGGGTTTTGGTTTATATGTGTCTTAAGTTGTTATTCTAGTACAAACTCTAGGATAGATCGAACGGAAAGAATAGCTTCATGTTATTTTACTACGGACTCTTGAATAGATCGATCAGAAAGGATAACTTTGAGGTGGTTTCGTACCCTACAATAATCTCTTCGTTTGTTCTCCACTATTAATGACTTTGGAGTGACTCTTTGTTGCATGTTGAGGGATAGTTATATGATCCAATTATGTTATTATTGTTGAGAGAACTTGCACTAGTGAAAGTATGAACCCTAGGCCTTGTTTCAACGCATTGCAATATTGTTTGTGCTCACTTTTATCATTAGTTACCTTGCTGTTTTTATATTTTCAGATTACAAAAACCTATATCTACCATCCATATTGCACTTGTATCACCGTCTCTTCGCCGAACTTGTGCACCTATACAATTTCCCATTGTATTGGGTGTGTTGGGGACACAAGAGACTCTTTGTTATTTGGTTGCATGGTTGTTTGAGAGAGACCATGTTCATCCGACGCCTCCCACGGATTGAGAAACCTTAGGTCATCCACTTGAGGGAAATTTGCTACTGTCCTACAAACCTCTGCACTTGGAGGCCCAACAACGTCTACAAGAAGAAGGTTGTGTAGTAGACATCATAGGCCTACTTGCTTTTGTACGCCTCGCTGGGCCGGAAATCTTTCAAGACGAGGAGGGATGCATTCAGGCTTCCCCAGAAAATGGGCTATAAGTAATAAGAAATGGGTTGTAAAATGAAAAAATACAGCAAACAGGAAATTAGTTCCAAAATACTTTTTTCTTTCGGATTTTGATATTTTAAATTTCATTGTTTTTGTGCGGGTAAAATTTTATTGGATTTAAATTAAGGTATGTTTAGTTTTAAATTAAATTGAATCTTGCTAGAAATTTCGGGCTATATGCTGTTTGGATAGATTTGGAGGTCGACTTGTGGGTCTACTAGGTTGACGTGTACGAAAGGCTTTGTCAACTTAGTCCACAAAGGATTCTAGCAGCAGTGACCATTGGATGTTAATCCAACGGTCATGCTGCTTCTTCAATATCTAATCTTCTTGCTCTAGCCGCCCAAACCAGCACCGGTGGGACTGCCTGCGCCCGCCTCCCGTGGCCGGCTGTGCTGCCGCATAGGCCGCTCCGCCCCACCCTACTCCATCCTTGGCCAGGCCATTCCTCTACTCACCCACACCTCCTGTTATTTTAACAGCGATGGCAGCCAAACCAGTAAACCCTCGTACTCCCTACCACATGGGCAACCACTGCCGAGTCTTCCCCGGCTCCGTGTCATTCCCTTCCTAGGCCTCACCGTCGTCCACCGCCCTGGTGCTCTCGGCGCAGCGTAGTCAACATGGTCAACGAACAACATCCATCAAAAGTGGACTGTACGTGGAGAGGCTGACAGCTGGGTCCACGGCCGCACACAAGGAAATGCCACCTTACGCGCAAAGTAATGATTCCTCCACCTCACAGCTGGGACCCACCGGAAGGGCCTCTGTATTTCGTGAAAAAAACATTCCCCCCGCTGACAGCTTGGACCCACCAGCTATATCTTCGCACCCAAGGAAGTGCCTCCTTATTACGCAGAAAAAAATGAATACCCCCTGCTAGCTGGGACCCACCATAGTGGGAGGCTGACTTGTGGGCCTACTAAGTTGACGCGGACGTAGGCCTTTGTCAACTTAGTCAATATGAATGATTCTAGGTCGAGTGACCATACGATGTCCATCCAAAGGTCGTAGTGCTTCTTCAACCTCTGGTCTTCTTGCTCCAGCCACCCAAACCAGCGCCGGGCTTGCCGCCTACTCCTACCTCCCGTGGCCGGCTGTGCTACCGTGGAGGCCTCACCGCCCCCTACTACTCCCACCGCTGGTCAGGCCATCCCTCTACTCAACCACACCCCCTGTTATTCTGCGGCGACAGTAACCTCACACCGCAGCCGAACCAGTCAAACCTCGTACTCCTCTCCGCGTGGGCATCTGATACGTCTCCAACGTATTTATAATTTATGAAGTATTCATGATTTTATATTATCATTCTTGGATGTTTTACAATCCTTTTGTAGCAACTTTATACCATTTTTTGGGACTAACCTATTGACGCAGTGCCTAGTGCCAGTTGCTGTTTTTTGCTTGTTTTTTACATCGCAGGAAATCAATATCAAACGGAATCCAAAGACCATGTTAGTCCAACAAACCCTGGTATGTTGCCCAGACTGTGCACAGGCACGGGGACGAGATTCAAGCACCAACCCTAGTCAGAATACAAGGGACTAAGAGATTCAAAGGGCCAACATGCAGACCAGAGGGACCAAGGTCAAGCCAGAGAAGCAAGATACCATCAGGAGAAGGGCCTCCTTTGCCGAGCAGGCGAGCTCGGCAAGGGGCGAGGCCACACTTGGAAGAAGACGTCCAAGACGCCCCGGCAGGGCCTGCCGGGACACACGGAGGCAAAACCACCTCACCAACTACTCCGCCACAACCCACATAGTCAATCAGTGTGGTGTCAAGCCACAAAGTGACTAAGTGGCAGCCATTAACCACATGGCAGCCTCTCCTTATAGGAAACACCTGCAGATGACACCCGTCCTGCGACATGTCAAATAAGCAGGCGTGGAGCTAGCGAGATAGCTCGGCAAGCCTTGCCGGGCAAACAACGATGTGACGTTGAGCGGTGCATTTAATGCGCCCTGTCAGCCCGCAGAGTTAGGTATGATAGCACTGTTTGCTATCTTATCAGTGCATAATGACTACTTTGCCATTGTGGTAACCCCTTGATCTATAAAGAAAGCCCATGGCAACCGTAGAAAGTGTTAGAAGGTTGGATAACTCACACCCGCATATGCGCGTAGCCACTGCCGCCCCGAGGCAACCCTTGCTGGGCAAGTGTACTACGCTCCACCACCACCTTTCCACCATCAATCCACCAAAGAAGGAGTAGGGTTTTACTTCTCGCGGTGGCCCGAACCTGGGTAAAAATGCCTGCGTGATCTCTTTCATGCTGCCACACGTTCGTCTGCTCTTTATGCAACGCGACGCCCCCTGCCGAACCAGCAAGGGGCCTCCTGGTCCCATAGGTGGCCGCGGTTTCCTGTGACATCTTCGGCGCCAGGTAGGGGGCTCGCTTGCGCGAACCTGAAGACGTGTGCAGCGTGTCACCCTCATCACCATCTTCAAATTTGATGATGCCATCGACCATGGCGCCCAAGAAGAAACCCGGTTCTTCGGCTTATCCATCCACCTCGAAGGCTCCGCCGCCCGTGCCTTCTAATGCTGCGGGGGGTGCAGAGACACACGAGGACGTGGACGCTGCTGGGGATGTGGTCGGAGGAGGCGGCACCGTCACCACTACCCCGCGGCCGATGGGGAGCAGGAGACATCGGGGGAGAGCAGCATCAGCATGACCCCGATGGCCACGCTCCACAACCTCCGGGTGAAGGGGTTACTCCATCTACACCACTTTCTCCCACCGACGGGCACAACCGCAGCAACGGCGCTCAGACGGGGGCGAATCGCTGCCCTCCGACCGCTCCCACCACGGGTGCGGCCGCAGCGTGTGCACCTCCCCCGGGACGGGTCGACCAAGTCGCTGCGCCCGACGGATCCACTGGCCCTCGAGTGGCTTCACTGCACCACCCTGCCATCCAGGTGGTCGCCCAGTAGCAGCGGGGGCGCAGTGCTGCTGCCGCTGGCACCGTCAGGAGCCGAGCGACAGTGCGATCGACTTCCTCATCACCCATGCCAAGTACAGCCTTGGAGGCCATGGCGCGGGCTCAGCTGCTGCTGAGGTTTCCGCCAGTGGCCGAGCAGACGGACGAATGGCATACCACCATCCAAAGTATGCTCGGTTTCACCGAAGCTGGGGGCTCACGGCAAGCTGGCCCGCCCCGGCCTCCCCAAGCGACTGCAACGGCTCATGCTGCTAACCATACAGAGGGGGCCATCCTCACGGCACAGTCCCCACCAGGGCAGCCAGCGCGAGCGCAACAGAATCAAGATCCCAACGACATCTCGATGGCCTCTTCTGACCCTCGAGTGTGTCCAGGCCAACGACGAGCCCCGGAGGATAGGCGGAGAGGAGACACGCGCCTCATTGTCAAGGAACGCCGTGACGACCTCCGCCGGACTGATGGGTGTGACGGCCCCGACGTCGACGAGCCCGCGCTCGGTATTGGCGGGTGGCTACCTTTCGAGTTTGGCTACCCTGCCTTTACTCGTGAGCTGCGGCAAGTCTGTTGGCCGTCCGTTCGCACGTTCATGCCAGAGATACCTGAGAAGTATGATGGGAGGCTGAACCCGGCAGAGTTCCTGAGCATCAACACCATCGCTGTTCAAGCTGCCGGGGGAAGAGATGAGAAGGTGTTTGCCAACTACTTCCCTTTAGCTCTCAAGTCCAATGTGAGGTCTTGGCTAATGAACCTGCCGGAGAACTCCATTTCATCATGGGCACACCTGTGCCATGAGTTCATCGGTGCCTTCACCAGTGGTCACCAAGAGCCGGGCCGACCCGGCGACTTGCAGCTTCTCCAACAGAAGGAATGAGAAACCCTCCGTAAGTATTTACAGAGATTCAGCAAAGTTCATAGAAACATCCCAAATATCCATCCGACAGCCGTGATATCCGCCTTCCAGTCTAAGGTGCGCAACCGCCGGATTCCTTCCAAGATGAACGTGTAGTTGCCCAAGACTGTGAAGTTGCTCTACATGTTGGTGGATAAGTGTGCTTGGATGGAGGAGGAGGAAAGTTGCCCGGAGAGGAAGATTGCACCAATGTTGATTCAGAGGATGAGGAAGAGTCAACAAGTTAGAAGAAGAGCAAGAAGCCTAGTAAGAAGCGGAGGGATAAGGCAGTGATGACTGTTGAAGGATCGGGTACATCTAGTACCAGCAAGAAGGCCAAAGCTGAGGGCCCCGGCACGGAAGCCGCGGTGTGCACTGACTGCCGGGAAGACGCTGGTGCCAAGATAGCCGGGAAAGGTGATGGGCCATATTGCAAGATTCATCGGACCAAGGGCCACGACCTTCAAGAGTGTTATCAGGTTGAGCAGCTTGTCAAAAGATAGAGAGCCGAGTATGAGAAGCGTGACAAGGAAAAGAGTCAGAATGTTCCTGGCGGTAAGGGCCGAGGTGGTGGAGTTAATCGCCTCGGCAAACCCTTTCAGAACCAAGGAAAGCTCGCTAGAGGTCGAGAGGAGGAAAGCTGTGATGATGAGGATGATGGAGGGGATAAAGAGAAAACCAGTGAGCAAGAGTTTCAGAAGGCCACTAACGCCCTGTGCATTGACAGGGGTGCATCTCTGCACGCCTCTCACCGCCAACTCAAGCGGTGGGCGCGAGAAGACAAAGCCATGGAACCAGCGCCCGAGGATCGGAAGCCACTCAAATGGTCCCGTACGCCCATCATATTTGACGAGGAGGATCATCCTAGCCATACCACTGCGATAGGGTATTTGCTGTTGTTGGTCTCCCCAGCAATTCGCAACCTCAAGGTCACAAAGATGTTGGTGGACAGCGGGGCCGGGTTGAATCTGATTTCCCCATCAGTGATTAGCAAGCTTCAGATAGCAAAGGAAGAGGTGGAGGTTACCGGCATGTTCAAAGGAGTTAATCCTGGCAGGAGCCATCCTGAGGGAAAGATCACGTTGCCGGTAACGTTTGGGGGAGAACTGAACTACCGGACTGAGAGGATTGTGTTTGATGTGGTCGATCTCTCCCTGCCATACAATGGGATTCTTGGATGTCCGCCCCTGGCTAAGTTATTGGCGGCATCCCACTATGCCTAAAACACCTTGAAGATGCCTGGGCCATTGGGAGTCATCACCATCCCACGGGATGAGAAGGATGCAATCATCTGTGTGGACAAGATGTACCGGGACGCGGTCGCGGCAGAGGCAGCGACAAGAGCAGCTCCTGCTAAGTAAAGCAAAGGAAAGAAGAGGGATTGTAGGGACTCTGGCAAAGAGTCCGGGAAGCGTGCCCCCACCGAGTGCACGGCACCCATTGACGACGTGCCTGAGTGTTCCAACAACAAGAGATCCAAGGTCGCTGCACCCCAAGTGAAGAAGGTCCCGGCAGGGCTGGCTGGCGTTGATGGTACTTTCACTATCAGCACCACTCTCGATGAAAAATAGGAAAGCGTGCTCATTGCCTTCCTGCGGGCGAATATCGATGTGTTTTCCTGGCAACCATCTGATATCCCCGGTGTTCCCAGGGAGGTAATCGAGCACCACCTTGTTGTCTGCCCACATGCCCGACCTGTCAAGTAGAATGCCCGGAAGCAGGCCTTAGAGAGGCAGCAGTTCATTGCGGAAGAGATCGAAAAACTTGAGGCAACTGGTTTGGTCAGAGGAGTGCTGCATCCCACGTGGTTGGCAAATCCAGTGGTAGTCCGGAAGGCTAACGGGAAGTGGAGGCTTTGCATAGATTTCAAAGATCTCAGCAAGGCTTGCCCGAAGGACCCGTTTCCTTGCCGCGTATCGATCAGATTGTGGATTCCACTTCAGGTTGTGATTTTCTCTCCTTTCTGAATGCATACTCTAGGTATCACCAAATCTTCATGTCCAAGGAAGATGAAGAGAAGACGTCGTTCATCACTCCATGTAGTACGTACTGCTTTGTCCGCATGCCATTCGGATTAAAGAGTGTCGGGTCCACTTTTGCAAGGGCAGTCCAGATTGGTTTTAAGCCACAGCTGCACAGAAACATAGAAGCCTATCTGGATGATATTGTGGTCAAGACCAAGGATAAGGCCACCCTTATTCAAGATTTGGAGGGGATATTTGCTAATCTGCACAAGATCAATTTGAAGCTCAAACCGGAGAAGGGTGTACTTGGTGTTCCCTCCGGCAAGTTGCTTGGGTTCTTTGTGTCCCATCGCGGGATCGAAGCCAACCCTGACAAGATCAAAGCTATCGAGCAGATCTAAGCACCAATGACAGTTAAGAATGTGAGGCGTCTGACAGTATGTGTTGCCGTGCTAAGAAGATTCATCTCCAAGTCTGCCGAGCGCACCCTGCCGTTCTTCAAAATTTTGAAGAAGGCAGGGCCCGTGAAGAGGACCCCGGAAGCAGATGCAGCTTTGCAAGAACTTGTCCTCCGTGCCTACCTTGGTTGCCCCTAAACCCTAGGAGCCATTGCTGCTGTAGTTAGCAGCAACCAAAAAAGTGGTCAGTGCAGCCTTGGTAGCGCAGCAAGAAGTGGATGAGGCAGAGAGTGAGAAGGGGCCGGCAGAGTCAGAGAAGGATCAGGGCAGCAATGAGCACGACAACGAGAGCAACCCCAAGGACGTGGCAAGGAAGAAAGTAGTGCATCGCCCAGTGTACTTTGTCAGCTCCTTGTTATAGGGGGCTAGATCGAGGTACTCTGGCATGCAAAAGTTGATCTTTGGTCTCATCATGGCCTCAAGGAAACTGCGCCACTACTTCCCAGCCCATGAGATCACGGTTGTCACTCGTTTCCCATTGCAAAGGATACTCCGAAACCCTGAGGCTACGGGCATAATAGTGGAGTGGGCTTTGGAGTTATCCAGTTTTGGTTGGAAGTTTGAGAGCACATCGACTATTCAGAGCAGGGCATTGGCAGAGTTTAATGCAGAATGGACACCAACCCCTGATGAGGAAGTGACAGAGACAATTATCCCCGACAAGGAATCGCCCCAAGAATGGATTATGTATTTTGATGGTGGTTTTTCCCTACAAGGTGCAGGAGCTGGCATGCTTCTTGTCGCCCCCTCCGGGGAGCACTTGAAGTACGTCGTCCAAATGCATTTTGCCCGGGAAGAAGCAACCAACAACACAACAGAATATGAAGGGCTCCTTGCTGGGCTCAGGATTGCAGCTGAATTGGGAATTAAGAAGTTGATCGTTAGAGGAGATTCACAGCTTGTGGTGAGACAAGTCAACAAGGATTACCAAAGTCCATTGATGGAGGCATACGTCGAGGAAGTGAGGAGATTGGAGGAGCACTTTGACGGATTGCAAACAGAGCACGTACCCCGTGCGGAAAACAGCATAGCTGATCATCTGTCAAAGTGTCGTACGGAGAAGCTTCCTGTGGAACCAGGGACTTTTGTTCTCCATCTCACTCAACCCTCCGTATCTCCAACAGCAATGGCCCAGAAGAGGAGAAAATTGGACTCCGGTAAGCCTCTCCCGGTAGAGCCGTCCGCTCCTGGCAGAGACCCTCCCGGAAACAACTCCTCGCAGCCTGCCGGACCGCACCCTCCAGCCGGGCCCGTGGACCCCGCGAACGTGGCATGTGCTCACACAGTAGAGGAGGTGCCGCTAGTCCTTGTTGCCGAGCCCCAGGCTCCAACTTGGGCAAGGCACATTGTCCACTTCCACCAAACCGGAGAGCTTCCCGGTGACCAAGATGAAGCTGAAAGAGTAGCCTGGAGGGCCAGTATGTATTAGTTTCTTGATGATACTCTGTACAGAAGGAGGCCCAACGGTGTGAAATTGAAGTGTGTCTGCCGGGAAGAAGGAAAGGAACTGCTGGCTGAGATACACAAAGGCATGTGCGGCTCCCACATTGGATCAAGGGCATTAGTTGGGAAAGCATTCCGGCAAGGATTCTATTGGCCCACAGCCCTTCAAGATGCGGTCCAGCTAGTCACCAAATGTGAAGCCTGCCAGTTCCATTCCAAGAAAAGCCACCTGCCGGCCCAAGCTCTTCAAACGACCCCTCTATCATGGCCATTTTCGGTCTGGGGGCTCGATATCCTCCGCCCCTTCCCCCGAGCAATCTGGGGCTTTGAATTCTTGTACGTTGCTATCGACAAGTTTACAAAGTTGCCGGAAGTGACTGCCGTGAGAAACGTGACTGCTTAGTCAGCTATCAAGTTCTTGAAAGAATTGGTGTGTCGTTTTGGAGTTCCGGCAAGGATCATTACCGACAATAGCATGCAGTTCATGAGCCGCGCCTTCATGCAATATGTTCATGCCCTCGGATGCAAGATCTCATTTGCCTCTGTGGCACACCCCAGGAGCAATTGACAAGCTGAGAGGGTGAACGCTAAAGTGCTGCGTGGACTCAAGACGAGAGCCTTTGATATGCTGCAGAAGCATGACAGGTGGTGGATCGAGGAGCTGCCGGTAGTTCTCTGGTCCCTCAAAATGACACCAAACCGAGCTACCGTGCAGACTCCCTTCTCCCAGGTCTATGGGGCAGAACCAGTTAACCCCATGGAACTCATTTACGGGTCGCCTCGAGTGCTTGCCTACGATGAAGTAGCGCAAGATCAGCACCGGCATGACGACACTGTGGTACTAGAGGAGAACCGTCTCCGGACTGCTACGCGTGCTGCACGCTATCAGTCAGCCCTGCATCGCTATCATAGACGCAGGGTTCACGCCCGGTGTTTTGAGGAAGGTGACCTTGTCCTTAGGCGCGTTCAGTCCTCCCAGGGTACAAAGAAGTTGTCACCAAAGTGGGAAGGCCCTTACTGGGTAGTACGAGTCACCAGACCTGGCGCAGTCCGTCTGCAGACCGGAGATGTCATTCAGTTGCAAAAATCATGGAATATTGAGCATCTCCTTAAGTTCTACCCGTAAGGCGTGGCTCTCGGGCCCTGCCCGGCAGCCACCCTTTTGTACGGGCCTTGCCTCAGTTGCATGTAACCCCTTGTACAAAGCCAGGGTGATGACCCTGTGCAAGAGAAAATAAAGAAGCGCTGTGGGGGCCCCCCGGCCAAGATTGCATGCATGCATGAGCATTCCAAGATCACTGCATAAGCATTTCATGAGCATTTGCATATGCACATAGATAGGATCGCATCCTGCATTCATTCTCATCTACATGAAGCTGCAGGTTCCTGCCGTGAACTTGGCTTTGACAAGGACTTGAGAAGATTGCCCGGCACCGCGATCCCCAGCAAGGCAAACAGATAAGTTCTACCTCCTATCCGTTAGTGTTCTATAAGCTATAACTTGTGCATAGGAAAACCTCGCCACTCTTTTGAGACTTAGGTGCTCCCATCCCTGACTCGAACGTTGCTTTGGATAGGATGGTCGTAGTGGCCTTTGGTAAGAAGAAGTTGGTGGGGGGCTGGTCCCTTTGTCTATTGCCCGGTAGACGCAGCTCTCTGGCAGGCAAAAAGGGTGCCGATAGGATAGCCTGTCAGGGGAAAACTTGTTTATTTGTGCTAAAGAGGCATCTCACTTCTGCATGGACATACACATGCACGGGTCCCCGGCAAGGTTCATCTTTTCATTAATATGCTGATACAAGTACAAGCATTACAAAACACAAACATGGACTCGAGAGATTACATTATTTGAATTAAAATTTGGCAAGTGCAGGAAGATTTAAGATTGAAAAAAGATAAGTGCTCCGTAAACTCCTCTCCCTGTCCTTCTTATCCCAGGTAGTGCGGTGGGAAGAGAAGAGGATGGACGATGCGCCGGCACAATGCCACCACGATCCCCGTCAGGAGCTGATAAGCACGACCTGACAAGATCGGGAGTGGCAAGGCTGCGAAGGAGGAAGACGTGTGGAGCACCTCGGCGCCCCCCTGGTGACCACATACAGGGCTAGACAGGGAGCTACAGCGCAGGCACCGGTAGAGGAGGATGCCGGGGCCCAGCCAAAAGGCCCCTGAGGAAAGCGGAAGCACCAGGGGGGCGTGCCGTCCCCCGGCAGCCGGGGGAAATGGTGATAACGATGCCGGGGAAAGGGGGGAAGATACAGATAGACGGGCAGCAGGTCGCTAGTATGAGACGAACGCGTCGATGCAATCGTGCTCCTACTGGACGGCCTGCCTCCCGTTCTCCTTCTCCCATGGCTCCGTCTTCATCAACACCGTTCCAGGGGAAGGCCGGGACTCCAGTCCGGCACCTTCCCCGGGGGGACGGCGAGCGGCCTAGACGGCCAGGGGGCTTGAGGCGCACCGCTCCCCACCTTGGCGGGCAGGAAGGCGCACCTCTCATCGACATCAGCCCCAAGACTTCCAGGAGGGGCAGTGTGCTGGGGATTACCAATGGTCTCCGGCCCCGCCTCCCGGCCGAGCCTTGAAGGAACCAAGAGATTCGCCACAGCATGGACTAGGCTCACTCCTAGAGCACCAGCTTGTGGCAACACTAGCCCCAACCAAGACCCCGGGGGCTGGCCCCAGGCTCTTCTCTTCAAGATAACCAGCGGAAGACAGAAGAGGAAGAATGCAAGGGTAGATGACTCCGCCCTCCTCCACCCCTCCTTTTATAGCGGATCGGGGAGGGGAGCCGCTCGCTCAACGGGCAGCCACCATCCTCCTCCGCCAATTCAAGACGACCGGGCCCTGGCCTTGATGCTCTCTCGCACCACATGCCTCCGTTACCTACCCCGCGCGATGCATGCAACATACGTGGCTAAGGATAAGGGCGTGGTGGGAGGAGTGAATTGGCAGTTTCTACCCCATGCGTTAAAGTCATTCACGGGCCATTACTGGAGCGGCCCCACCACTATTGGCTTTACACGATGCGCGGAGAAACCGGAAACTGGCCCGGAATCATGCCTAATGAAGAAGCAAAGAAGACCTCAAGATACCAGCCTCTTCAACAACCCCGCCTGTGCACTTATTAGGCCCTACCCCGACGATGCTCGACAGCGCGCTCGGGGCAGGCCCGGGGGCTTCTGTCGGTGGATCAAACCCTGGGTCTGTTGACCACACTGTGCATAGGCATGGGCACGAGATTGAAGCACCAACCCTAGTCAGAATACAAGGGACTAAGAGATTCAAGGGGCCAACATGCAGATCATAGGGACCAAGATCAAGCCAGAGAAGCAAGATACCATCAGGAGAAGGGCCTCCTTTGTCGGGCAGGCGAGCTCGGCAAGGGGCGATGCCACACCCGGAAGAAGACATCCAAGACGCCCCGACAGGGCCTGCCAGGACACACGGAGGAAAAACCACGTCACCAACTACTCCACCAGGACCCACGTTGTCAATCAGTGCGGTCTCAAGCCACGAAGTGACTAAGTGGCAGCCATTCACCACATGGCAGCCTCTCCTTACAGGAAACACCTGCAGATGACACCTGTCCTGCGACGTGTCAAGTAAGCAGGCGTGGAGTTGGCTTGCCGGGCAACCAACGATGTGACGTTGAGCGGTGCATTTAATGCGCCTTGTCAGGCCGCAGAGTTAGGTATGATAGCACTGTTTGCTATCTTATCAGTGCATAATGACTACTTTGCCATTGTGGTAATCCCTTGATCTATAAAAGGAGGCCCATGGCAACCATAGAAACGGCTAGAAGGTTGGATAACTCACACCCCCATACGTGCGTAGCCACTGCCGCCCCGAGGCAACCCTTGCCGGGCAAGTGTACTACGCTCCACCACCACCTTTCCACCATCAATCCACCAAAGCTGGAGTCTGGTTTTACACCTCGCGGTGGCCCGAACCTGGGTAAAAATGCCTGCATGATCTCTGTCGTGCTGCCACACGTTCGTCTGCTCTTTGTGCAACGCGACTCCCCCCTGCTAAACCGGCAAGGGGCTTCCTGGTCCCATAGGTGGCCGTGGTTTCCCGCGATACACCGCGAAACTTTTTGTCGAGTTTTATGGACTAGTAGACATCCAGTGGGCTAGAGAAGCACCTGGGGGTGCCCCGATGGGGCACAACCGACCAGGGCGAACTTGGGGGGCCAGGCGCGCCCAGGTGGGTTGTGCCCACCTCGGTGGCCTCCCGCACCCCCTCTTTGTCGTATAAATCGTCAAATATTCCAAAAACCCTCGAGGTAACCCTAGATCAGAAGTTCAGCCGCCGCAGGCCTCTGTAGACACGAAAAACCAATCTAGACACCGTTCCGGCACCCTGCCGGAGGGGGAAATCATCACCAGTGGCCATCTTCATCATCCTAGCGGCCACCATAATGAGGAGGGAGTAGTCCACCCTCGGGGCTGAGGGTTTGTACCAGTAGCTATGTGTTTAATCTCTCTTTCTCGTGTTCTTGAGATGTCCCGATCTTGAGGTATCGCGAACTTTGTTAATATAGTTGGATCATATGGTATTTTCCCCTCTATCTTGTTGTGATGAATTGAGTTTTCCCTTTGAGATTTCGTTTTATCCGATTGAATACTTTTATTGATTTGAGCGCACTTGATATATGTCTTGCATATGAATACCCTGGTGGCAATGGGGTATTATTTTGATTCACTTGATATATGTTTTGGAACTCAACTCGCGGATTCCTGAGGTGACATTGGGGTAATCTACGTGTAGGGGTTGATGCACATTCTTGTCTTTGTTTCTCCTGTAGAAATCTTGGGGTACTCTTTGAGGTTCTTTGTGTTGGATTGAGTATTATGAATCTGAAATTATTTGGTGTTATTTTAGTATGAACTCTTGGATAGATCGATCAGAAAGAATAGCTTCAAGGTATTTTCGTACCCTACAAACGGTTTCTCCTTATGTTCTCCGCTAGATAGGAACTTTGGAGTGATTCTTCATCGCACGTTGATGGATGGTTATATGATCCAATTATATTAGCATTGTTGGGAGATTGCACTACGGACCCTAGGCCTCATTTTCAAGCATTGCAATACCATTTGTGCTCCATTTTATCAATTGCTACCTTGTTGTTTTTTATTGTTCCTATCACAAAAATCAATATCAACTATCATTACTACGCTTTTATTACCATCTCTTCACCAAACTAGTGCACCTATACAAATTCCCATTGTATGTGGTGTGTTGGGGACACAAGAGACTTTTTATTATTTGCTTGCAGGGTTGTTTGAGAGAGACCATCTTCATCCTACACTTCCCACGGATTGATAAACCTTCGGTCATCCACTTCAGGGAAAATTGCTACTGTCCTACAAAACTCTGCACCTGGAGGCCCAACACAAGTCTACAAGAACAAGTTGTGTAGTAGACATCAAGCTCTTTTCGGGCGCCGTTGCCGGGGAGGTGAGTGCATGAAGGTATATCTTTAGATCTTGCAATTGAATCTTTTAGTTTCTTGTTTTATCACTAGTTTGGTTTATAAAGGAAAACTACAAAAAAATGGAATTGAGGTTGCATCATATTATTCATCTTTGTATGTCTTTCATGAAAATGATGGAAAGGAAAATTGTGCTCAATTGTTAGAAGAAGAATTCTTTAAAATGTTTGACAAAAAATCTTTGAATTATGAGCATGATTGCAATGTTGTTGGTACGAACTCTTTGAATATCCATGATGGTAATGATATGCAAAGCCATAAGCTTGGGGATGCTATGTTTGATGAAGATGATATTTTTAGTCCCCCAAGATTTGATGTCCAAATTTGTTACAACGATTTCATGCCTCCTATTTATGATGATTATAATGATGAAAGTGGATTTGGAGAGGTCATGACTTTATTTAGTGATGAATCCACCATTTTGGATGAGGCTTCAATTGGCTATGAGAACAAGGTTGCTATCTATGATGATTATGGTGATGACATCTATGCTATATTGAATAATGATAACCATGGAACTTGTCATCATGATTTTAATTTTCAATCCCATGATAGTTATTTTGTTGAGTTTGCTCCCACTACTATTCATGAGAATAAATTTGCTTATGTGGAGAGTAATAAAATTTCTATGCTTGTGGATCATAAAAAGAATACTTTATGTGATAGTTATATTTTTGAATTCATTCATGATGCTACTGAAAATTAGTATGAGAGAGGAACATATGCTTTTACATATTGCAATATTATCAAGTTTCCTCTCTATGTGTTGAAAATCTTGAAGTTATGCTTGTTTTGCCTTCCTATGCTAGTTGATTCTTGTTCCCATAAGTTATTTGCTCACAAAATCCCTATGCATAGGAAGTGGGTTAGATTTAAATGTGTTAGTCATATGCTTCATGATGCTCTCATTGTGTTTCAATTCTTATCTTTTACATGAGCATCAGTGAAATCATCATGCTTAGCTAAAAGGCATTAAAGAAAAGCGCTTGTTGGAAGATAACCCAACACTTTTACCTACTGTTTTTGTGTTCACATGATTAGGCTACTGTACTAATCATGTTTTATTGCCTTTGTTTCAATAAAGTGCAAAGTAAAGCCTTTGGGATAGTGTGGATGATAGTTGACTTGATTCTGTGCAAAAATAGAAACTTTTGCTTCCAGAAATAGAATTGTTTAAATTCACTAGAACGCGGTAAAATTCTAATTTTTTTACAGATAATTTATATACAAATTCTCTACGTTGTCCTAATTTTTCAGAATTTTTGGAGTAGCAGAAGTACAGATTACTACATATTGTTCTGTTTTTGGCAGATTCTGTTTTAAATGCATAGTTTGCTTGTTTCCAAGTTTCTATGGCTCTCAATATAAATTGTGGAAATGATATGCTACAGTAGGCATTGTGTGGAAAAAATTATGAATCTTTTCTTTGACAGTACCAAAGTGAAATGGTTTTGCTCTTTATCATACTAATCTATCTCACAAAGTTTCGTTAAGTTTTGTGTGATTGAAGTTTTCAAGTTTTGGGTGAGATGTCGATATGAGTTGAATAAGGAGTGAGAAGACCCTAAGCTTGGGGATGCCCAAGGCACCCAAAGTTAATATCCAAGGAAGACCCAAGCAACTAAGCTTGGGGATTCCCTGGAAGGCATCCCCTCTTTCATCTCCCATATTATCGGTAACCTCACTTGGAGCTATATTTTCATTCGTCACATGATATGTGTTTTGCTTGGAGCGTCATTTTCTTTTTAGGATTTTCTTGCTATTATTTACAATAATGTTTTGCATCTTTATTTTCAATAAAAACGTCAAGGATAGCCTTTACCATGCTTATTTTGCAAGTATACAAGTTGCTGTTTCAAAACAGAAAGTTTACCACTGTTGCCAAAATTCCCTAGAAAAGTCAGAATGTGATAAAATATTGAAACTTTTTGCACAGTAAGCTCTGATAAATTTTCTACAATGTGGTAAATTTTCATAATTTTTGGAGTTAAATAAGTATTGATACTCTTGCATTCTTTACATACTGTACTATTTGGCAGATTGCTGTTATGTTTGCATTGTTTGCATATGTTTGCTTGTTTAGTGATTCTATTTGAGGATAGGAGTATTAAATATGCAAAGGCATTTTGTATGCAATGTTGAATAATAATTTTCTTGATTTGCTACAGTAGATAATGATAAGGTTTTTGCAATTGTTTACACTAACTTATCTCACGAGTTCTTGTTGAGTTTTGTGTGGATGAAGTTTTTAAGATTTAGGTAAACCGTGATATAAAAGGAATTAAGGAGACGCAAAATCTCAAGCTTGGGGATGCCCAAGGCATCCCAAGATAATATTTCAAGAAGTCTCAAGCATCTAAGCTTGGGGAGGCCCCGGTAGGCATCCCACCTTTCTTCTTCAACAATTATCGGTTAGTATCGGTTGAGCCTAAGTTTTTGCTTCTTCGCATAATGTGTGCTATTCTTGGATTGTCATTTTTTTTTTTGCTTTTTGCTTGTTGTTTTAATAAAACACTTAGATCTGAAAGTTTTAAATAAGAGAGATTACTCACATAGCTATCTATTTACTTAACTACTCACTTGATCTTCACTTATATCTTTTTAGGAGTAGTTTGTCATTTACTCTTGTGCTTCACTTATATCCTATGAGTAAATTGTTGAATGAATTGAATATCATGAAGTTGAAATTATATGTTCATATCATGCCTAGTGGTAGCTTAACATTGGGTTTGGAAAGTGAAATCTTTTGAGGCTTGACAATCACAATATTGGTCATACAAGCAATTCATGAATGATTAGTAGAAGGAAGAGAACTTTCACATGCAAATACACTATCTTAGAAATCTTTTGTGATTGTGAGCCCCCATCAAAATATTATATGCCAAAATTGTTGATGTTGGACAAGGAAGACAACGTAATGATTTATGTTTGTTCATATTCACATAGAAGTTATATTGTCATAGACCCTTCAACATGTGGTGCTTGCCCCCATCTTTGCTTGCCGTAGCAAGGAAGTGCAACCTTATTATGCGTTAAATAGTGATTCCTCCACCTGACAACAGGGACCCACCGGACGGCCCACCGTATTTTGTGAAAAAAAAGTTTCCCCCTGACTACTGGGACCCACCAGCTACATCTTCGCACGCAAGTAAGTGCCTCCTTATCCTCCCTGATAGTCGGGACCCACCTAGTCGAAGTGTACCTAGCGTTGCCATTCTGGTCCCGAACGTGTACGTACATACTGGTCGATCGGTCTATCTGCAGGCTGTAGCGATGAACCGTGGCCGAGTAAGGAAGGGCACGTGTCGTAGTAGAGGCGCAGACGTAGCATGTCACACAGTCCCATCAATATCGTGTACACTTACGTACATCTAGGGTGCAAGAAAGTAAATACGGCCACGTACGTACATACAGGCGGGGTCTCGAATGCCTACTCGCGCATACATACGACCAGGGCTCATGTACATGGAGAGGCAGCGACGGTGTCCTGTTCATCGGCAGCCAACCGACTGGGTCGGAACGGAGAAACTGTGTAGTCGTGTTCATCGGGAGGCAATGGAATGCGTCGTGTTCATCGGGAGCCAACCGGCAATGGAATGCGTCGTGTTCATCAGATTGCTAATGAAAATCAGGCAGTTGATGAAACTGCTAGTGTCAGGGCTGATGACTTCATTCTAGCCTCTGATGACTCTGCCAGGGCAACCACTAGTGTTGCGCCTGAAGAAATAGTCAGGCCAGCTGAAGCTTCAACGGCTGTGCTTGAAGAAACTGAAAATTCCAGGGCAACTGCATCAGTTGTGCCTGAAGAAAATGAGCCAATTTCCTTTGCTCCTCCGGCACCTACACCAAGTCCAATTCTTCCTTCTGCATCACATGCGAAGAAGACAAAGGCTGTGGAGCGTTCCGCTATGAAGAAAAGGAAAGAATCAACTTCATCAGATTCTTCAGCTCCAAAGAAAATGAAGAAATTGACCAGCTCTCTTGAGAATCCAATTGATGCTGTTCCTGTCTCAAGCAAGCCATCAAAGGAACTCATTCCTTTCGATGAACAATATGTGATCCCAAGCGGATCAGATGAAGAGATTCCTTCTGCTGCTTTGTCAGAGCAGTTGGATGAAGAAATTGGAGCAGACGCAATCCCTTCAACCCCAATCGTCTCATCGCCCATGCCTCAGTTCATAGCTGAAGAGGCCGGCGTTGAAGAAAAGAGTGATGAGGATGAGGATGTTTACACTGGGTGTACAACGCCTGTGATGAACGATGACTTTTGGGAAAGTCAGCACCCCAATTCTCCTTTGTTCACTCCTCTGCAACAAATTCCTCAGTCCCAAGTGCGAACTGAAGTTCAAATGGGATCTGAAGAACCTCTCCCCACTCCATTGATTCATGAAGAGATTCCAGCCACTAGTGCTGATGAAATTGTTGATGAAGGATTGAAGACCCAGGCTGCCACTGAAGAAACTGAAATTCCTCAGCCTGCAGATCCTGAGATTGAGATTCCTGAGGTGGTGATGCAATTGACTGATACTCCTCAGCCCAAGCCAAAGGATCCCTTCTCAAAGAAGCAAAAATTCAAGGCTGATGACTTCTTCGGTGAGCATGTGTTCTTCACCGAGTATAACCCATATGACTCTGCTCGTCTTAGAAGGAAGCATTTCTGGACTGCCAGCCAAGCCAACTTCTATTCTTCACTGCTCTTCAACAAGGACAAAGTCTTCGACCATGAGCATATTCCTCACGTGGACATGGAATCACTGCCTTGCTTCACCCCAGTCCTCAGTGTGCTTCATGATGCAGGACTGCTAAACTTTTGCACTGACATTGTTGATTGGAATGATGATCTAATTCTTCTGTTCTATGCAACGCTGCACATCACAGGAGATGCTAATGATGTGAACTCTTGGGTATTGGACTGGATGACCAAAAATACACACTTCAAAGCACCTGCCTCTGAATTACTTCATGCCTTGCCTATCAGTCCTCCCCTTGAAGGTGCTCGTTGCCTGTACCACGAACCTGAACTTACCGCTCACTACATGCAAGTCATGATGAAGCCGCTCAAGCCCGGTCAAGCCCCAAGGACCAAATTCCTCGTGAAGGAATTGCTGTATGTGCCTCGGACTGTCTATCACATTCTAACGAAGACTATGAGTCCATTCAAAGGCCATGACTCGAATGATGAAGACGTCGTTGGCATCATGAAGAATCTGGTATTCAATATCATGCATGGCATTCCTGTCAACTATCATGATTTCTTCATGAGGACTCTGGCAAATAATGTTGCACTCTCTCCATTTGAGTTGAAGCCTTACGCTCCTTGGATTATGAGATTCCTCAGAACAAGGTCTTCACTCAACTACAATGCTGATTTTCAGAATCATCTCATCTACTTGCCCCCCATTGAAGTCCTCAAACGGATATTTTCCTCAGTTGATGAAAAGGGCAAGGCCGCTGCAGTTATTGATGAAGGCTTTCTGATACGTCTCCATCGTATCTACTTTTCCAAACACTTTTTCCCTTGTTTTGGACTCTAACTTGCATGATTTGAATGGAACTAACCCTGACTGGCGCTGTTTTCAGCAGACTTTCCATGGTGTTATTTATGTGCAGAAACAAAAGTTCTCGGAATGACCTGAAACTCCACGGAACATATTTTTGGAAAATATTAAAAATACTGGAAGAAGAATCCACGTCAGGGGGCCCACGCCCTGCCCATGAGGGTGGCGGCGCGCCTGCCCCCCTGGGCGTGCCCCCTGCCTCGTGGGCCCCCTGACGCTCCACCGACCTCAACTCCAACTCCATACATTCCTGTTCGGGGAGAAAAAATCAGAGAGAAGGATTCATCACGTTTTACGATACGGAGCCGCCGCCAAGCCCTAAAACCTCTCGGGAGGGCTGATCTGGTGTCCGTTCGGGGCTCCGGAGAGGGGAATCCGTCGCCGTCGTCATCATCAACCATCCTCCATCACAAATTTCATGATGCTCACCGCCGTGCGTGAGTAAATCCATCGTAGGCTTGTTGGATGGTGATGGGTTGGATAAGATTTATCATGTAATCGAGTTAGTTTTGTTAGGGTTTGATCCCTAGTATCCACTATGTTCTGAGATTGATGTTGCTATGACTTTGCTATGCTTAATGCTTGTCACTAGGGCCCGAGTGGCATGATTTCAGATCTGAACCTATTATGTTTTCATGAATATATGTGAGTTCTTGATCCTATCTTGCAAGTCTATATTCACCTACTATGTGTTATGATCCGGCAACCCCGAAGTGACAATAATCGGGACCACTCCCGGTGATGACTGTAGTTTGAGGAGTTCATGTATTCACTATGTGTTAATGCTTTGTTCTGGTACTCTATTAAAAGGAGGCCTTAATATCCCTTAGTTTCTTTTAGGACCCCGCTGCCACGGGAGGGTAGGACAAAAGATGTCATGCAAGTTCTTTTCCATAAGCACGTATGACTATATTCGGAATACATGCCTACATTGATGAATTGGAGCTAGTTCTGTGTCGCCCTATGTTATGACTGTTACATGATGAACCACATCCGGCATAATTCTCCATCACTGATCCAATGCCTACGAGCTTTTCACATATTGTTCTTCGCTTATTTACTTTCCCGTTGCTACTGTTACAATCACTACAAAACCCAAAAATATTACTTTTGCTATCGTTACCGTTACTTCCATACTACTTTGCTACTAAATACTTTGCTGCAGATACTAAGTTATCCAGGTGTGGTTGAATTGACAACTCAACTGCTAATACTTGAGAATATTCTTTGGCTCTCCTTGTGTCGAATCAATAAATTTGGGTTGAATACTCTACCATTGAAAACTGTTGCGATCCCCTATACTTGTGGGTTATCAAGACTATTTTCTGGCGCCGTTGCCGGGGAGCATTGCTCTATTCTTTGAGTCACTTGGGATTTATATCTGCTGGTCACTATGAAGAACTTGAAAGACGAGAAAACAAAAATTTATCCCTCAACTACATGGGGAGGTAAGGAACTGTCATCTAGCTCTGCACTTGATTCACCTTCTGTTTTGAGTAAGCTTGCGACACCTAAGCCTGCTTCTGCTATTTATTCTGATATGTCGCATGTTATTGATGATGCCACTTCTGCTATGCATGATACTTATGATGAAACTACTTCTATGCTTGATACTACTGTGCCACTTGGTGAATTTGTTGATGAACAACTTGCTAGGGCTAGAGAGAATGAAATTATTGAAACTGATAATATTGAAGATAGTGATGATGAAGACTCTCCCCCTAATAAATATGAATTACCTATTGTGCCTGAGGGTTATGTTCTGGATGAAGAATCTGCTAGAGCTATTTTAGCTTGCAATGATAGAAGTGATCTTAAGAAGTTATTAGCTAAATGGAAGCAGAAATCTCTTAATGCTAGAATGAAACCTGACCCTGCTTTTGCTACTTCACCTATCTGTGTTACTGATAAGGATTATGAATTCTCTGTTGATCCTGATATCATTACTTTGGTTGAAGCTGATCCTTTTTATGGCTATGAATCTGAAACTGTTGTGGCACCTCTTACTAAATTAAATGATATAGCCACCCTGTTCACTAATCATGAGAGAACTCACTACCTTTATATCCTTCAAATATTTCCGTTCTCATTAAAGGGTGATGCTAAGATATGGTTTAATTCTCTTGATCCTGGTTGTGTGAGTAGTCCCCAGGATATGATTTATTACTTCTCTGCTAAATATTTCCCTCCTCATAAGAAACAAGCTGCTTTAAGGGAAATATATAATTTTGTGCAAATTGAAGAAGAGAGTCTCCCACAATCTTGGGGGAGGCTTCTCGAATTACTTAATGCTTTGCCTGATCATCCTCTCAAGAAAAATGAAATACTTGATATCTTTTATAATGGACTAACCGATGCTTCCAGAGATTACCTGGATACTTGTGCCATTTCTGTTTTCAGGGAAAGAACACCGGATGAAGCTGAAATTCTATTGAATAATATGTTGACAAATGAAAATAATTGGACACTTCCTGAGCCAACTCTCGAGCCTATTCCTAAACCAACTCCGAAGAAGAGGGGTGTTCTATTTCTCAGTCCTGAAGATATGCAAGAGGCAAAGAAATCTATGAAAGAAAAAGGCATTAAAGCTGAAGATGTTAAGAATTTACCTCCTATTGAAGAAATACATGGTCTTAATTTACCGCCTGTTGAAGAAACATATGATCTTAATCCATCACCTATTGAAGAAACTCATGGTCTTGATAACCCGACACAGGTAGTAAAGGTAAATTCTCTCTATAGATATGATAAAGCTGAAATCCCTCCTACTAAGTTTGCTAGCCAATGTTTGGATGAATTTGATAATTTTATGGTTAAGCAAGAAGATTTCAATTCTTATTTTGGTAGACAATTGGGTGATTATATGTCTAGAGTTAAAGGTGAACTTAAACTCATTAGTAAACATGCTTCTATGGTTACCACTCAAGTAGAACAAGTACTTAAAGCTCAAAATGATTTGCTCAATGAATTGAATAGTAAGAATAATGATTATGCTGTTAGAGTGGCTACTAGAACTGGTAAGGTGACTCAGGAACCTTTGTATCCTGAAGGCCACCCTAAGAGAATTGAACAAGATTCTCAGAGAAATAATATAGATGCACCTAGTTCTTGTAAAAAGAAGAAAAAGAAAAATGATAGGACTTTGCATGCTTCTAGCGAACCTGTTGCTGAAACACCTGAGAATCCAAATGATATTTCTATTTCTGACCCTGAAAGACAATCTGGTAATGAACATGAACCTAGTGATAATGTTAATGATGATGTTCATGATGATGCTCAACCTAGTAATGATAAGGATGTAGAAATTGAACCTGCTGTTGATCTTGATAACCCACAATCAAAGAAACAACGTTATGATAAGAGAGACTTTGTTGCTAGGAAACATGGTAAAGAAAGAGAACCTTGGGTTCAGAAACCCATGCCTTTTCCTCCCAAAACATCCAAGAAAAAGGATGATGAGGATTTTGAGCGCTTTGCTGAAATGATTAGACCTATCTTTTTGCGTATGCGTTTGACTGATATGCTCAAAATGAATCCTTATGCTAAGTATATGAAAGAAATTGTTACTAATAAAAGAAAGATACCTGAAGCTGAAATTTCCACCATGCTTGCTAATTATACTTTTAAGGGTGGAATACCTAAGAAACTAGGAGATCCAGGAGTACCAACTGCTTTATGTGATCTTGGAGCTGGTGTTAGTGTTATGCCTCTCTCTTTATATCGTACACTTGATTTGAATAAGTTGACAGCTACTGAAATATCTTTGCAAATGGCTGATAAATCAACTGCCATACCTGTCGGTATTTGTGAGGATGTGCCTGTTGTGGTTGCAAACGTTACTATTTTAACGGACTTTGTTATTCTTGATATTCCCGAGGAGAATAGTATGTCTTTTATTCTTGGAAAACCTTTTTTGAATACTGCAGGGGCTGTTATTGATTGCAACAAAGGCAATGTCACTTTTCATGTTAATGGTAATGAGCATACGGTACACTTTCTGAGGAAACAACCTCAAGTTCATAGTATCAACTCTATTGGAAAAATTCCATCGATTATTTTTGGAGGTTTGAATTTCCTGTTCCTACTATCAAGAAGAAATATGATATTCTTATTATTGGGGATGTGCATATCCTCGTTGAGGTAACATAGTGTTATTCGAAATTTCTCTGGTTCCATGTTATTCGGAATGAGTTTGTTAACAAGACTTGATCAGCCTTGTTAGTGGATTCCTTTTGATGAGCATGAGATGGATGAAACTAGAAAGCACAACCTTCTGTACCCTCTTTCTACTTTATGTTATTTAGTTGAAATAAAGTAAAAAATAGTATTTTCCTATCTGTTTTCTGAATTATCCGTGCTATATAAAAATACCTCAAAAATAAAAGTTCTCCAAATGCCCCGAAATTGAAATATGATTTTTCTGGAATATTTGAGAATATCTGGCACTGAGAACACAGCAGGGGGAGCAAGCACCTGGCCACGAGGGTCCAGGGCGCGCCCCCTGCCTCGTGGGCCCATGATGGCCCCCCTCCACTTATTCCTGCACCCACACACTTCTTCTTCCTCCCAAAAAAATCACCATCCAGCTCAAGCACGAGTTCTAGCTCATTTTGCTGCGATTTTCGATCTCCTTGCTCAAAGCACCTCTCACAAAACTGCTTGGGGGGATTGTTCCTTGGTATGCGACTCCTCCATTGGTCCAATTAGTTTTTGTTCTAGTGCTCTATTCATTGAAAATTTGTGCTGCCTAGGTGACTATGTTCTTGAGCTTGCATGTCAAATTTATATGGTTCCAAGTAGTTCTAATGCTTGATATAGTCTCTAGGCACTTGTAGGAGTAGTTGCTATCAATTTTGTTGAGCTTGGTTCAATTTTATTTGAAGTTACTAAAAATTTCAGAAATTTTTCAGAGGAAGAAATATGCTTAGGAAAATGTACCAAGGTTGTTCTTCAAGGAAGCAAGCACCCAGGCTTGCAATGCGTGATGCTGACGATGAGCCACCAAGGGACGCTCCAGCGCGACCTTGTGAATGGCCTTCAGAGGACTTTATGGATCGAGCGGGAATCAAGGAAGAATTTAACGCATATTTGTGTAACGCTGATCTTGTGAGCTTCGAGGAGGAAAAGTGCCGCCAGTACCACTATCTCACTAGTTCCTTTGTGAGGAGGTTTGAATTTTCATCTTCACGCAATTCTCCAACTGTCCTGTTTGATCTTTATGAGAAATCTTATAGGATGGATTTAGAGGATTTTACCACTGCTTGCAAACTTCCACAATGGGGTAGTGCTAGTGAACCTCGCAAATCTGAATTTAGAAATTTTCTTGCTAGTATAACTGTGGGGGAATCTAGAGATATAGCACAAGCTACCATAGGGAGCATTCATTTCCCTACTATACATTATTTTGCTCTCTTCATAGGTAGGTGCATAAATGGTAAAGATGAAGCATGTCATATGTGTGTCCCCGACCTCAGTATTCTTAGGAGTGCTGTGCTAGGAGACAAATCTTATAATTTGGGAGCCATTGTTGCACGTAGGTTGCATCATAATAGATTCAATGGAGATTTCTTTGGCCGAATTTATGCAACCCGCTTAGCTGATTCTCTTGGTGTAACCATACGTAATGATGATATTGAATTGCCTCCTACTTATTTAGAATTTAATGCTATGGTTCACCACCAGTTTGTTGAGAGGAATGAATCACCTCTCCGGTATCGCTTAATCTTTGACAGACGTCGTGTTATCCGTATTACTCTCCCTGCTCCTGCCTTCTTTGATTATCAGGCAAAAGGAAGACATTTTATTACCAGAGAGGAGGCAAATGAGTACGAGAGGAGGGCGGAGGCAGCTCGCCGCCACGCTGCAGCCCAGGAGGCAATAACTGCCGCATCGCAGTACGACCCCATCTACAACTATGGATATCCGCCAGGCCATCCGTGGCAATAAACCAACTTAGGCCAAAAGCCTAAGCTTGGGGGAGTACGTATTTCCCACCAACATTACATTCATGTTCACACACTCATTGCTAGATGTTGGTGCTCATACTCTTTCATTGTATTATCCATGCTAGTTTACTTTCTTTTTCTTGCTTTCTTCTTGTGTGTTTGATAAACCTTAAGAAAAACCAAAAAAATTAGTAATAGCTTTAGCTAGTTTACTTTTCTTGCTGTAGTAGTAATGATTAAAAGAAACCCAAAAAGATTTCCCGTAATTCTTTAGCTTGTTGGGAGCTTCCCCGTGTAAATAGTTTTATTTCTTTTCTTTTCTTTGGGGGTCGATAGGAGAAGACTATGATTAAATTGTTGAAGTGGCTCTTATATGCATTATTGTCAATTTAACCAAGAGCACGTATTGCCTTGTCTTCTCCTGTTTATTGAATGCTCGCAGATTCCATCTTAGTCCAATGCACGTACACTCTTATTATTATTCACCTCGTTCGGTCGTGCAAGTGAAATGCAATTATGACGATATATGATGGACTGATTGAGATGAGAGAAGCTGGTATGAACTCGACCTCTCTTGTTTTTGTAAATATGATTAGTTCACCGTTCGTGATTCAGCCTATTATGAATAAACATGTTTGCAATGACAATTAGAGATTATAGTTGCTCGTGCCATGCTTGATTAGCTATGAGTTATAATGGTTTACCTTGCATACCAACATGCTATTAAAATGGTTATGATGTGGTATAGTGGGGTGGTATCCTCCTTTGAATGATTTAAGTGTCTCGACTTGGCACATGTTCACACATGTAGTTGAAACAAATCAACATAGCCTTCACGATATTTATGTTCATGGTGGATTATATCCTACTCATGCTCGTACCCAATGTCTATTAATTTTAATGCATGTTCATGACTGTTGTCGCTTTCTAGTTGGCCGCTTCCCAGTCTTTTGCTAGCCTTCACTTGTACTAAGCGGGAATACTGCTTGTGCATCCAATCCTTTAAACCCCAAAGTTATTCCATATGAGTCCACTATACCTTCCTATATGCGGTATCTACCTGCCGTTCCAAGTAAATTTGTATGTGCCAAACTCTAAAACTTCAAATGACATTCTGTTTTGTATGCTCGAATAGCTCATGTATCAACTAGGGTTGTCCGTATCTTCCATGCTAGGTGGGTTATTCTCAAGAGGAGTGGACTCCGCTCCTCACTCACGAGAAAATGGTTGGTCACCGGGATGCCCAGTCCCATGCTTTATGCAAACTAAATCAAAATAATTGCAAACAAAACTCCCCTTGGGACTGTTGCTAGCTGGAGGCAATCGTTGTTTCGAGCAAGCCATGGATTGATGCTTGTTGGTGGACGGGGAGTATGAACTTTACCATTCTGTTTGGGAACCGCCTATAATGTGTGTAGCATGGAAGATATCACCATCTCTTGGTTGTTATGTTAACAATGAAAGTATGCCGCTCAAAATATTATTTATCTATGCTTTAAAATCGAGCTCTGGCACCTCTACAAATCCCTTCTTCCCTCTGCGAAGGGCCTATCTATTTACTTTCATGTTGAGTCATCACCCTCTCATTAAAAAGCACCAGCTGGAGAGCACTGCTGCCATTTGCATTCATTACTATTAATTTATATTGGGTATGACAATGACTGGATCTCTTTTACCATGAATTACAATGTCTAGTCAGTCCTTGATCTTTAAAGGTGCTCTGCATTTATGTTTTGCGGTCTCAGAAAGGGCTAGCGAGATACCATCTTGTTATATCATGTCATGATTGTTTTGAGAAAGTGTTGTCATCCGAGATTTATTATTATTGCTCGCTAGTTGATTATGCTATTGATATGAGTAAACATGAGACCTAAGTGTTATTGTGAATATGGTTAGTTATAATCTTTTCTGAAAACTTGAATGCTGGCTTTATGTATTTACAATAACAAGAGCAAACAGAGTTTGTAAAAGTTTTTCTTTATCACTTTCAGTTTATCAACTGAATTGCTTGAGGACAAGCAAAGGTTTACGCTTGGGGGAGTTGATACATCTCCATCGTATCTACTTTTCCATACACTTTTGCCCTTGTTTTGGACTCTAACTTGCATGATTTGAATGGAACTAACCCGGTCTGACACTGTTTTCAGCAGACTTTCCATGGTGTTATTTATGTGCAGAAACAAAAGTTCTCGGAATGACCTGAAACTCCACGGAACATATTTTTGGAAAATATTAAAAATACTGGAAGAAGAATCCACGTCAGGGGGCCCACACCCTGTCCACGAGGGTGGGGGGCGCGCCTACCCCCTGGGCGTGCCCCCTGCCTCGTGGGCCCCCTGACGCTCCACCGACCTCAACTCCAACTCCATATATTCGTGTTCGGAGAGAAAAAAAATCAGAGAGAAGGATTCATCGCGTTTTACGATACGGAGCCGCCGCCAAGCCCTAAAACCTCTTGGGAGGGCTTATCTGGAGTCCGTTTGGGGCTCCGAAGAGGGGAATCCGTCGCCGTCGTCATCATCAACCATCCTCCATCACCAATTTCATGATGCTCACCTCCGTGCGTGAGTAATTCCATCTTAGGCTTGCTGGACGGTGATGGGTTGGATGAGATTTATCATGTAATCGAGTTAGTTTTTTTAGGGTTTGATCCCTAGTATCCACTATGTTCTGAGATTGATGTTGTTATGACTTTGCTATGCTTAATGCTTGTCACTAGGGCCCGAGTGCCATGATTTCAGATCTGAACCTATTATGTTTTCATGAATATATATGAGTTCTTGATCCTATCTTGCAAGTCTATAGTCACCTACTATGTGTTATGATCCGGCAACCCCGAAGTGACAATAATCGGGACCACTCCCGGTGATGACTGTAGTTTGAGGAGTTCATGTATTCACTATGTGTTAATGCTTTGTTCTGGTACTCTATTAAAAGGAGGCCTTAATATCCCTTAGTTTCTTTTAGGACCCCGCTGCCACGGGAGGGTAGGACAAAAGATGTCATGCAAGTTCTTTTCCATAAGCACGTATGACTATATTCGGAATACATGCCTACATTACATTGATGAATTGGAGCTAGTTCTGTGTCGCCCTATGTTATGACTATTACATGATGAACCACATCCGGCATAATTCTCCATCACCGATCCAATGCCTACGAGCTTTTCACATATTGTTCTTCGCTTATTTACTTTTCCGTTGCTACTGTTACAATCACTACAAAACCCAAAAATATTACTTTTGCTATCGTTACCGTTACTTCCATACTACTTTGCTACTAAATACTTTGCTGCAGATACTAAGTTATCCAGGTGTGGTTGAATTGACAACTCAACTGCTAATACTTGAGAATATTCTTTGGCTCCCCTTGTGTCGAATCAATAAATTTGGGTTGAATACTCTACCATTGAAAACTGTTGCGATCCCCTATACTTGTGGGTTATCAAGACTATTTTCTGGCGCCGTTGCCGGGGAGCATTGCTCTATTCTTTGAGTCACTTGGGATTTATATCTGCTGGTCACTATGAAGAACTTGAAAGACGAGAAAACAAAAATTTATCCCTCAACTACGAGGGGAGGTAAGGAACTGTCATCTAGCTCTGCACTTGATTCACCTTCTGAATTACATCAATCACCATATTTCATCATGCATTTCAAATTCTTCATATCATATGTCAAATGCGTGTATGAATTACAAGATATAGGGGGAGATCTCCATGATTCTACTCTTCAAGTGTGCATTGCTTCAAAAGCAAATTCCTCACTATGCACATCTTCAGGGGGAGTTCTTCTATATCTTGCAATCAAATTCCTCAATATCAGTATTTACACTTCATATGTTTATCCCCGTTGAAAACTTAACCTATATTGTCATCAATCACCAAAAAGGGGGAGATTGTAAGTGCATCTAGTGCCCCTTAGTGATTTTGGTGTATTGAAGACTTATACGTTAAGGAACTAATGTGTTTGTGAGTGTACACAGGCCTATAAGTCTATGAGGAGTTTGATATTTACAGAGAAAGTCGACCCCTAAAAATGAAGTTCTTCGACAGAAGATTTTGGATTTCTGAAGACTTTCTGAAGACTTTGAAAGTGAAGAAATTGGTGTGACCTTGAAGACTTGGTATTCATTCGAGGAATATGAAGCGTGAAGACTTTTGTTTTCGTAGTTTCATTTTCTCTTTCTTGAGTCATAGGAAACACCGTATTGTTAAAGGGGGTCGAGGAAATACTAAGGAAAAATTTCCAAGTGATGCTCAAACTCAAAATCCTACACCTACCAATCCCTTCGAGTGAAGCCACTGAAAATCTCATACAGTTCAGTCAATTTCTTCAGTGACAGAGACGAAGTTCTTCTGGTCTCTGAGGAATTTGTTCTGACTGAGGAGTTAGGAATTCGCCAGTGCGGATTGCCTACAAGCGAGGAACTTGATAGCCCTGAGGAATTTGATAGTCAAATTTCCGACCGTTGCTGTGCTACGCGCCAGCTGTCCCAAAATATCTACCCACCTAACGGTCATATCATTGAAGGGCATTTATGTCTTATCATGTCGGGCTGCTCCCTAGGCTATAAATAGCCGCCCCCACAACCACTAGCTGGTTGGCTGCTCCGAGAGAAACTGACACTTGTCATTTGAGAGCATCCCATCCTCCGAGGACTTTGAGCGAAAATCATCAAGTGAGGAAACCCAGACCCAAACACCTACAACCCAAAGTGATTGACCATCACTGAAGAGGTTGATCCTGCGTGGATCCGGCGCTTGTTACCTTTGAAGACTGTGCATCTTCCAGACGGTTAGATGTCATGGTCTGAGCATCCAAGAGGAAATTGTGGATCGCCGAGTGACCGAGTTTGTGAAGGTTTGGAAGTCACTTGAAGACTTACCACGAGTGACTGGGTGAGGTCTGTGTGACCTTAGCTCAAGGAGCATATGGTGAGGACTATGTGTCCGGGACTGTGTGTCCTCAGGTTTAAATACCTAGCCGCTCCAACCAGACGTACAACTGTCACATCAGTTGGAACTGGTCTACCAAATCATTGTCTTCACCAAGCCTACTGGTTCTATTTCCTCAACTCCTTCATTTCCTCATAACTGTGTTGTGTGCTTGTTCATATCTGTTTGAAGACTTTGACTGAAGACTTTCTCAATTTCCTCAGCTCAATTTCTTCAGTCTGTTAGTCTTCATCCTATTTTATCCTATGCTTATGCTTCATGTACTCTGTGTCTGTTTTCATCTCATCATGATGTCCATGTTTATGTTCTGTCATGTATGCATCTGAGTACTAATTCGGCTGCAAGTAGTTATTCGCTTAGGAATTTCCTCACCCTGAAATTCCTCATTGAAGAATTCATAAAAATCACCTATTCACCCCCCTCTAGTCGAATTAATGCACTTTCAATCTCGCTCGCTGCCTCACCCGCCGCCTGCCGCGGGTGACGTGGCTCACGGAGCACCTCCTCCACCTCCCAGGCAGGACGCCATCATCGAGCTGAGGTGCGAGGCTCCATGGTGCGACCCGCCGCGCAAGGCACCGGCGCGCGATGAAGAAAGTTGCCAGGTGGTGCAGCGACCGCAAGGAGAGGCGCGTGCGCTTCCAGCACCGCCACGTCAAGACCGCGCGCCGCCTGCGGTGGTGGCGCGCGAACGCCAAGATCAGGCTCCACCTCCACGGAGGGCTCCCGTAACCACAGCCGGATGCTGCGCGTTCACTCCAGAGCTGCGGAGCATCCTCTGGCCAGGAAGTTGAAGCCCGACCTGCCTCCATGCTACGACGGCACCCCCGACCCTGCTGAGTTCCTGCAGCTCTACGAGCTGAGCATCGAGGCGGCCAGCGGCGACGAGAAGGTCATGGCGAACTGGTTTCCCATGGACCTCAAAGACGGAGCACACTCATGGCTCCTGAACCTCCCCGCGGGATCGATCTCTTCCTGGGACAAGATGCGAGAGCGTTTCGTCGCCAACTTTCGGAGCACTCGCGACCGCCCACCGGCTGCGGGTGACCTGCAGCGCATCAAGCTACAGCCAGGAGAAACCTTTTAGAAGTACATCTAGCGCTTCAACAGTGTTCGCCTTAATATCCCCAAGGTGTCGAATGAAGCCATCATCTCGGCGTTCACTGATGGCGTCCGCGACGTCAATATGAAGGCGGAGCTCGCCATACATGAGGAGCTGTGCACGGCTCTGGAGATGTTTAACATGGCGACCAAGTGTGTGAGAGCTGAGGAGTGACGCCTCTCCCTCCTCGAGCTCCCTGAAGCTGACCCAGAAGACAAGAAGACCAAGGCCAAGGACGTGAAGTGCTAGGGAACGGCCGTACTCACGGCCGAGCCGGAGATGAAGCGCGGTTGGGATCACCCAGAGTCATCCAAGGGCAGCCGCCCATTCTGCGTCTTCCACAACATGCATAACCACAACACCAACGACTGGCAGGAGCTGTGGGCCATCCGCGACGGGCACCTCGGTCGTCGCCCCGAGCGAAACGATCGAGGCTATGACCGCGGAGGAGGCCGAGGCGGGGGACGCTGGGACGGCCCCGATTCTCGCTAGGAATGGCGCGACCAGCCTCGTGAGGGTGCCTGGAGGGATCAGCCTCACGAGGACCGCCCTCAGGGCAACGCTGGCCTTCCTCCACTGCTTCCACCACCAAGAAGGAATGATGACCACCACCAGGACGAGGGGGTGGGGGCTTCCAAGAGCCTTGTGCCATCGCTTGCATGATGTGCGGTGCTCAGGCCCTAGCCTCCCATTGCATCTTCAACTAGTTCATGTGCGAGGTGAATGCAGCCCTCCCTAAGCTCGAGGCAACGCATCCACTTAGGTGGTCCAAGTACACCACCGCCTTCATCTATTCCGACCAGCTCAAGTGTGCGCAACTGCCGGCGCTCTCCCAATGCTCTGCTCACCTACCATCAGCAATGTGCTCATCACCAAGACACTCATTGATGGTGGTGCGGGACTCAATGTCCTCTCCACCGAGACATTCGACCAACACAAGGTGTCCTATGACCAGCTGCAGCCTACCAAGCCTTTCTCAGGAGTGACCGACGCCTCCACTACCTCGATAGGGCAGATCCGCCTCCCTGTCACCTTCAACAAGCGCGACAACTACCGCACCGAAATCATCGACATCGACGTCGCCCACATTCGCCTTCCATACAATGCCATCCTCGGCTACCCAGCCCTGGCCAAGTTCATGGCTGTCACCCACCATGGTTACAACGTTCTCAAGATGCGAGTGAGCTGCGGCGTCATCACGGTCGCCTGCGAGAAGAAGGACGCGGTGTGCTCTCTCGAGCGCGCCTACCCGGCCATGGCTGTCGAGGACCCAGATGACGAGGGCACTGTCTACCATCCTGAGGCTGTCGCCAAGAAGAAGAAGAAGCTGCTTCGCGAAGGACCTTAGGAGAGTTGGGCTTCCGGCGCCGCCGCCTCGAGCTCTACGCCCACTGATGGGGTGCCTTCTCCTCTCGCATAGGAAGGCGCGCCCGGCGCCCCTCTCAGGCTGGGATCAGGGGCTCTCTTCTGGAGGGCCTCGGACCTGGCCAACGTCATGAGGGAGGCGCTCGAGCACCATGTGGAGGCGTGCTTCAACGCACGCTTTCGTGAGGAAAGCACAGGTCTTGAGGCGCCAGGCGTTAAGGAGTTCATCACCAAGGCAATCGAGGAGCTTTCAGAGGCAAGAGCTATGCGAGGCGACCGTCGCCCACCACCCGACGCAGCTCCCTGCCCCGGCGAGGACAGTGAGCTACGCGCCTACGTCAACATCTCCGGGCTCAACAGGGTCGCGTCTCGGGAGCTCTTTTGGCCGCCCCGCGTTGGCCGGTGTGAGGGCCCCCTCACAGCTACGTTCGCATGCCTTTCAGCTTGTTGAACAGGGCTGTCGTGCATCAGGGCCACATGCGGAGCGTCCTGGCTACTCATGAGGCTAGGCACTAGGTGATCTTGACGGAGATGGTGATGTATCCTCGCGAGCCCCCGGGCCTCCAGAGCCTCCCGAGGTTCAGGACTTGGGTGGCTCATGAGGAGCGACTTTTGCAGCACACGTCTTCGGCTACTCCAACATCTCTTCAGCAACGGTGCCCGGTGACATCTTTTGGTTTGTTCAGTTGGGGGCACCCCTCGGGCTACATTACCCCCCAGGGGTTTATATAGGCCTACCCCCCAGGGGTACAATGGTAATCCGGCCGGGTGTGGGACCCGACCGTCAGTGTCTTTGGTCGCCGGCTTCTCCGCCGGCTGCTGGGGCCCGCCGCCTGGTGGGTCCCACCGGTTGTCTTATACTTGACCAAGAGGCCACGCCCGCCGCTTGCGGGTCCTGCCGGCTGCTTAGCACTGTAGCCGTGCCACTTATGATGCATGCTTTGTCGGGGAGAGCGTGGCTACAGTCCCGCCGCCTGGTGGGCGTTCACTGTAGCCACTCCCCATCTCTTTTGGTTAATGCCACACAGACTTTGGAGGGGAGAGGGGCCGCCTGCTGGAAGGCGGCCCACTCCCACTGCCGCCTGGTGGGGCATTACCGCCTTCTGGGGCTCGCCGACAGGTAGGGCCCTCTGCCTGCGGGCCGTACCGACCGGCCATAGTGGGAGAATGGCTCCCTGTGACGTAAGTGATGTCACGGGTTGCATGGGCATAGTGCCGTGCCGGGCGAGGGATGTCCTCTTGGTACACCGCACTGTAGCCATGCTATCCCTGGATTCGGGGGTGGCAGGCCGCACTGTTGCCACGCCCCGCCCGTCATGGTAATGAGGGTGCAGACTTCAAGGGAACGAGGGGTCGTCTGCTAGGAGCCGGCCTCCCTGGAGGCCGCCTGCTAGGAGTCGGCCCACCTCATTGCCACCTTCTAGGTTCCGCCGCCTTCTAGCAGCCGGCCACTTGGACCAGCTAGCCCCAAGAAGGCGGTACTTGTCTTTGATGTTTGAGCGGCGCAGCCGGCCCCGATGTCTTGAAACACCATGGGGGGGCTGATGAGGCTACCCGTGGTCATTTACTCCGGCAGTAGTCACCGAAGTTGGTGGGGCGCCACGGCTGAAAAGGCGAGAAGCCTCAGCAGCTTCCTGCTCTGAGTGGTCTGCTAGCATCGTTCCGTCCGTCTTCTGAGATGCCGTCTGCTAGGAGCCGACCATGACCAGGCAGGCCGCCTGGTGATTTCGAAACGTTGTGGTGGGGGCCAGGTGGCATGCTAGCCGGATGTCAGGCTTGCCGCCCGTTGCCTGCCCGCCATGCGGCGTTAGATGGCCAGGCTGGCCTGCCAGCCCACGCGTGCGACGGGACGTCGCCGCAGGCCTGGGCTCGCCACTACAGGGCCTCGGCACGCGCGCGGATCCGCTGCGGCCGAGGCGGGCTGTTGGGCTTCTGCGGCGGTTAATACACACCTTTATTGGCGCGGTAAACATGGGATCTTGGGAGGAGTGGGCGTAGTTAATCCCCACGACTCCCCACGTCTCACCCCCTCGGCTCCGCCGCCTGGGGCTATAAGTAGAGGGAGGAGGGGGGCGGCAGACGCACGCGCGCCCTCATCTCCCCTTTCCTTCGTCTCCCTCTTTTTCGCGTTGTTGCCGCCGCAGCGCCCCTTCCTCGTGCTGAAGCGCTGCCGCAGCCCTCCATCACTGGGCTTCTTCTCACCGTGGCTTCCTTGCTCCGCCGCGGATTCATCTATCCATCACCGCGCCGCGCCTTCGTCGAGCTCCTCAGTCCATGGCGTGCGAACGGGCCGGCGACTGGCACGGCTCCAACGTCCATGGAGATCATCTCTCCTTTCTTCACAAGACATGGCGGCTGCCCCGGGAGACACACGTGAAGGTGCGTGTCCCTCGAAAGGGGGAGATCTCGCCGGCACCGGAGGACGGCGAACACGTCGTCTTTCGGTCGCACTTTCTTCGCGGCTTCGGCCTGCCGGCGAGCAGCTTCTTCCGCTCCTTCCTTGCGTTCTACAAAGTCTAGCTGCACCAGCACACACCGAATATGGTGGTGCTGCTGGCCGCCTTCGTCACTCTCTGTGAAGGCTACCTCGGCATAGTCCCCACCCTTGAGCTTTGGGGGGAGGTCTTCTACCTGAAGCTTGAGACCACCATCAAGAACGAGGTGGCTCAATGCGGAGCCTGCGTTGCAGTGCGGTGTTTTCGGCACTGGGATCCGCTTTCCCTCCCTCGCCTTGCTGCAGTCAGCCAAACTGTGGCAAAAATCTTACTTCAATGTCGAGAACATCCATCCGACGATGGATTATGTTAACCTGCCGGCTTATACAACCGGCCCGCCGGCCGAGCCTCGCACCAACTGGCAATTTCGGCTGAAGCATTTGTCGACCGCCTCCTCCACCGCTCTCGCCCGGCTTCAGGTGATGATGGAGTCAGAGGGCCTCAAGGATTCAGACCTGCTGACCGCCTTCATGGCGCGCCAAGTGCTTCCCCTCCAAGCCCGGCCCCACATCATCAGCCGGATGAGCGGGCACCAGGACCCGTGCCGGATGTGCACCAAGGAGATGCCGGACATGGAGGTGGTCCGGCTGGTGAACTACTTCTCCAACTGTAAGCTCTCGGAGAAGGAGTGGCGGTTCGGCAAGCCGCCGTACAGCCGCGCACACCCCCCGCCTGCGGTGACTTCTTAATTCCTTTTTCTCTTCGTTCGTTCGGGTTCTTCTTTTCGCCACCTGACCAATCAGCCATGCTGCAGATCTTCTTGACCCAGTCGGCCGCCGACGCTCTAGCTGCAGGGCAGGAGTACCTACCGGACCGGCCGCGAAGCGACGTGGACGACCCTGACTTGGGGGCGGCCACCATGGAAGAGGACGACGCCACGGGTGCGGTGCTGGTGCAGGCGGTTCCTCAAGAGGCGGCCTTGAGGACTGGTCGGATGATGATGAGGAGGAGAACGACCCGCACCGTACTCACGGTGCCGACAAGGCGGGCGTGAGTTCTTCAGCCGCACCGACTGCACCAGGTGGCACGCCAAAGCGCCACGCCGAAAACGTCTGGTTCTACGGCAGCCGGCCTCAGAAGCCCAAGAACACGGCCGCCGCAACCAGGCGGCAGGAGGCCGCCGCGAAGGCGACCCAATTCTAGAAGGCCCCGAAGCAGCGCCCTACGGTGTCTGCGTAAGTACTTCCTCCTTTTCGTCGTCGTTTTGCGTTTGCTTTTCTTTTTCGCAATCCTCTTAGTAGTTTTCTTGTTGTTGTGTCTTGAACAGGGCCCCTCTATCTCTCGAGCGGGCCCCGTCCACCTCGGTGATTGGGGCAGCAGGTGGCCCCGTGGAACCCCGCCGCGTGGAACCGCTAGTCGATGTCCAGGAGGTGACGGAGAGGAACGGGCGGGAGGCACGCGAGGAGCGGGAGAAGACGGAGCAAGAGAAGGCGAAGGCGGCTAAGGCGGCGCAGGCGGAGGCCGACGCGGTGGCCATGGCTTAGGCCAACTCGGCAGCCAAGAAGCAGTCGGACGCGGCCGCCAAGGCTCAGGCGGAAGAGGCGGCGCGCGGTCGGACTGCAGAGCTCGTCATCCCGCGGCGCGCTGCCACTAACGCCGGAGGGCTAGGCGGCGATTGGAGGGGTTGGAGGCGACCAGCCGGCCCTGGAGAGGGAGGGCGGAGGCCCCGTCATCTTGGAGGCGGAGGTGATCCCTCACGCACCGGCTGCTGACGCACAGACCAGTCGACCTAAAGCGCCGCTGGTATCACCAGCAGGCGGGGAGTTGGTGGTGGGCCCAACTCTGGCGGTCCGTACTCCAGGGCGCCGTCACGCGGAGAAGGCGGCCTCAGCACCACGGCCGCAGGTGATCAGGCTGCTAGCTCTTCGGCCCCCTACGCCGAGGCCACCAGTGCCACCCCACCGGAGTTGACGCCTGGTGGCGGAACGGGTGTTCTGAACATGGCCGCGCAGGACGTCCAGGCCCGGTTCCTGGCCCAAGGCGCCACCCTTTAGTAGTACGCGCAGGCGTTCTTGGCGACGCGAGCAGCCATCCGGGTATGGGTCTTTCTTCTTGTTTTTGGTTCTTCGAATCTTCTGTGGGGGCGTGCCAGCGCACCCACTGGATGTAGCCCCCGAGTTCCAGGCCGGCTGCTGAGCAGGCGGCTCGGAACTTCAAGGTAAGTTCCGAGTGCTAACTTATTTTCTCTTCTGTTTTCTTCATTGCAGGATTACCAAAACATCCGCGCAGCCGCCTTCAACTTCCATGTCCAGGAGCTGGCCAAGCGGACCACTGACTTGCCGAGAGCCAGAGTAAGCACTTTGCCTTCCTTCTCGCGGGGGT
The DNA here is from genome assembly GCF_018294505.1 of Triticum aestivum. Lineage (NCBI taxonomy): Eukaryota > Viridiplantae > Streptophyta > Magnoliopsida > Poales > Poaceae > Triticum > Triticum aestivum. Next base: position 359,252,910 of record NC_057814.1, read on the forward strand.
GTGCCAGCGCACCCGCTGGGTGTAGCCCCCGAGATTCGGGCTGACTGCTGAGCAGTCGGGCCGGATCTCCCGGCAACTACTTGTCTTTTCTTGTTGATGTCTTTTTCTTTCTTATCTTTACAGAGGCAGCCGCCGAACTACAGCAGCGCCTGAGCAAGGTCCAAGCTGAGCTGCGTGTCGTATGTGGGGTTCCGGCAAACCCTTAAGGTTCGAACACTTGGGTGCGCGCGAAGTCTTTCCCTCCTACCGATCTGCGCCCTAGCTCGCTAAGATCTCGAGGACGAACTCGACGAACTCACAACATAGAGAGACACGAGGTTTATACTGGTTCGGGCCACCGTTGTGGTGTAATACCCTACTCCAGTGTGGTGGTGGTGGATTGCCTCTAGGGCTGATGATGAACAGTACAGGGGAAGAACAGCCTCCTGAGGTTGAGGTGTTCTTGTGCTTGGTGTCTTAGCGGGTGAGAGCTGGGTGAATTGCTCTATCAGTTTCCACCTCCCCTCTACTGGGGTGACTAGCTCTACTTATATAGGCCCTGGTCCTCTTCCCAAATATTGGGCGGGAAGGGAGCCAACAACGGGGGGCGAATTTGAAGGGAGACAGCTAGTACAAGCTATCCTAACAAAAGTGGTCTTCGCTTGCGAAAGGCTCTGGTGGTGACGCCGTCTTGGGCTCCACAATGACCTCCGCCTTGCCGTCCTCCTGGTCTTGGTCTCGTTGCACCGATATAGCAACCTTTGCCTGATGCCTCGGTAATCCTCGCCTGCGCTGGCCTCCTTAGCACCAAAGAGGAAACAAGGACGCTGCGCGCGCTGCCGCCCGCCTGGTGCCGATCGTCATGGCTCACGTCACGAGAGCCTCGTGCGGTTTTGCCCTGCCTTGATATCTCCGCTTCTCGTGAGCCTGCCTGACTAGGCCACTCTTGAGGAGGTCTTGCGTTGTCCACCTCGCGAGGGCCTTGGATGTCTTGTTGATGAAGATGGGCCGTACGGCCTGCTGGCTTAGCCACGCCATGGGCCGCAGGCAGGCAGGTCTGGGGACCCCCGTTCCCAGAACGCTGATAGTAGCCCCTGGGCCCAAGGTGCGCTCGGGCTTGGCTTCGCGGCAAAGCCAAGGGTCAAGTACGGAGCACCGTGGGCCCCAAAAGCCCGCGACCTCAGTTGACGCGTGGCGGATGATTGGACGTGGGCGTCTCCGCTTACCCATGCTGCCTTTGAATCCGCCTGGCTATGCGGCCCCCGCGGCCTACACAGTTATTCTTCCTGCGCCCACGCCTGTCTCTTCCAATCGCCCTACTTCCTCGAGTCCCTGCTGTGCCCTGCCAATCCAGCCTACGCCCCGCCTGCTTCTTCGCCATGGCGCCGAAACAAGCTGAAAAGGGGAAGAAACCCATGTCGTTGCCAACTGCGCCTCCGTCTTTTGAGCCGGCGCTTGGCCGGCCTCCGGTGCTCAACGATGAGGCCAAGGACAAGGTGCGCCCCAAGCTTGCCTCCAGCTTCAACTAGTGGGGAGAGACGGTGGCTTGGCCCGCGTCCCGCACTCACATGGATCGGGCAGCCACTGAGGTCCCGATCTTCATTGATGCCCTCTGGGCTGGCTTGATTCCTCCCTTCTCCGCCTTCTTCAACGCGGTGCTCGAGCATTACCAGATTCACATGCTTCATCTCGAGCCTCAATCTGTGACCCTTCTTGCCGTCTTCGCCTTCTTGTGCGAGGCCATGGTGGGCATCACTCCTTCCGTGGCCCTGCTTCGCCATTTCTTCTCATTGCATCTGACCGATGCTCGGCAGAGCTCGGGGTGTGTGAGCTTCCAGGCCATGGCCACGACTGCGGGTGCGGGGATTGACTTCGAGCTCCCTTCATCCATGAGCGAGTTTCGTATGCGGTGGGTGTTTGTTGATGCCGGCGTGCTCAGCCCTCTGCTCCAAGTTTCGGCGGGGCCTGCTATTCCGAACTCCGACTGGGGCCATCAGAAGCTCACGAGCCCCCACCTTGCTCTCGTCTGGGCCAGGCTGATGCTGCTGAAGGACCGTGGCGTGACCGTGCCTATGGTGGTGAAGGAGTTCATCAAACGCCGGGTTGCTCCGCTTCAGCGCCACTCTCGCCCAATGTGGACCTTGCTCAACAGTCAGGACCACATGAGGTTCCAGGAGTCTGGCCTCCCTCTCGGGACGCGGCAGACAGTGCTCAAGGTCTTGACGGGTGTCCCTTTGCCGGCCGAAATGCCTGGGAAGAATTGCCTGCTGTATCCCTCAAAGAACAAGGATGAGTTTGTAGCGAGCATGCCTTCTTTCGGCGAATGGGGGCTGCGGCCGATCGGACTGTTGGCGCCCCGCGAGAACCCCGTCGTCGTGGTTCCCTTCTTCGCCGCCGGTGCCGAGCTCGCCCCAGGTGATGGGGCCGGTGGCTTGAGTACTGAGGAGCACATGCCAAGTGGTGATCCTGGGGCATCATCCTCGGGGGCCTGCGACCCCCCTCCTGAGGCGCCGGTTATTGAGGCGCAGCATGCGGCTCCCGAGGCCAAGGCTCCAGGAGCCTCGGGAGGTTGTGGTGAGACGGTGCCCGGCTGTTTGCCGCAACCGGGCACCCCTGAAGACATCCTTCCTGGCCCTTCTTCGGCCCCGCCGCGCACCGGCTGTCACGTCCAGCGTTTCGGTCGTCTTTGTGTGGACTTCGAGGAGCTCCGCAAGAGGAAAGGATCCCCTAGCGGCAGCAATATCTTCGGGCCGTTGAAGCGGCGAAAGTACATCGCCATTGACGCGTAAGTATCTTGTTGTCATGGCTTCCTGCGTGTAGTCTCCTTATCCTGACGTCAGTTCTCCAGGGCTCCTTCCGTTGAAGCTGTTGCGTCTCGCGAGAAGCGGCCTCCTCCTTCATCAACTCCCCCATCTGCCTTGAGCGTTCCTGGTATTCGTACTGCCCTTGGAGCTGGGTCGGTTGGGGGAGCATCTCTGCCTTCGTGGCGCGCTGAGCCCACAGCTTGGCCACCACTCCCCCACGGTCTGGCATGGAGCTTGGTGGGCATGCCCAAGACTCCTCCCTTGCTCATGGGCAGCAGCTGGTTGGCTTCGATCTTTGGTTCCTCTTCAAGCAGCGAGCCCCAATCGGCTCGGGCTTCTCGCGCGGACGGGCTGGCATCAGGTGCGGCGTCAGCCCCCAGCCCCCTGCCGGGAGGTGGCACACCACTTGGCGCCCTGCCCGCAGCCCCCGAGGTGGAGGACGAGGTGGGTCGAGCATTCGAGCTCGAGCGCGGGCGGTGCATAGTTCGTCACGAGCTCTTCCATGAGGCAATGGGCGCGCTGAGCTGACTTGGTGAAGAGCTCGCGGGTGTCGACTCGCGCCTTGAGGCTGAAGGTCTCCGGCTGGTGGAGGAGCGGCGCAAGTTGAGGGTGGCCATCAACCTCGATCGCTATCAGCGCGACCTTGAGAATGCGAAGGCCGAGGCGTCCCTCAAGATCGCCCATGAAGCCCGCTCGCGAGCCTTGGAAGAGGCTCGCAAGGCTGACCGCCATCGCAAGGCTGTGAAGGAACGTGCGTGGGAGCTCCAGGCCTGGAGCGCGTCCCTTGAGCGGCAGGTGGAGGCGTGCAGGGCCGCTCTTGCATCGCTGAGGGGGACGCCCGCGGAGGATGAGGAGGTTCGGAAGCGCGGTGAGGAGCCGGCCCTGGAAGTCGTGGAGCGCAGCCTCCAGCTCGAGCGACTGGAGACGAAGGCGCGTCAATTTGCTCAAGCAGAAGATGCCGCCGGGCTCGCGAGGCCGAAGTTGAAGAGGAGGTGAATCGTCGGGTGGCCGGGGTTCGCGCGGACCTAGAGGGTAGGTACGACCTGAAACTGAAGCTCGCGACTACGGAGGATGCGGGCAGGGCCACTGCCCTCAGGCCCAGGTTGGATGAGGCTGAGAGGCGTGCGGACGCCACGGCCGCCGCCCTGGTTACGGCGCAGGTGGACTTGGCCTCCGCCCGCGCCGAGCTGCGCTCCCTTCGTAGGCGGGTTGATGACGCTGAGGCCGTTGCATGGCAGAACACGGAGGAAGTGGTCCAACGACGAACGCTGGAGCGCGAGCACGCCCCTATGCTTCAGGATCTCCGGAACAGGGCCAACACCGCCCTGGGCCATATTTGCGACGTAGAGGTGCCGGCCCCTCACTCGAATGACTATGCCAGCCACCTGACCTTCTTCACTGAGGTGGTGACGCGCCTGGAGGCTCGATCTGCCAGAGCTCGCCAGCTTGTGGAGGAAAGGGGGCGTGGCCTGCTTGAGCGCGCTTTCTCCCGTGTCTTTAGCCACATTCTGAATGCTGACCCCAACTTCGATTTCGACGCCGCCATCGCCCCCGTTCCCACGGCCATCCGGGGTGACCTGGCGCGTTGGGTTGAGGACAACGTGGACGCATTGGTCAGGGCCTACACTTCGGAAGATGACGGGGGGGGGGGTGGTCGCCGCAGACGAAAGCGACGTGGTTGACGACGGCGACGGGGGCATCGCCGATGGCGGCGACGATGCCTACGAAGACGATGACAACGCGAGTGACGCGTCTGCGGGTGATGCAGCGAGCGACATTTTTGGCTGACCCCATGTTCTCCTGTCGTTTCATCCTACACGCAAAGCTCGGGCATGGCCCTTGGAAAACTTGTAAGAGCATTTTGGGAGGGGGAGCCCCTCATGTAAGCAAATTGTAGTTTTACTTTCCTATGCGGTGAGAGTTTGTGTCCTCGCGGACTCATGAATCCAGGTGCGAGTTCTCTATCATGGTTTACCTTAGTCAGCGCCAGCTTTGAGCTGGGTCGCAAGGCGTCGAGTTTCTGAGAATCCTACGGAGCTTGTCGCCCCGTCAGAAGGGGCCCCACGAGAGGTGAGCACCAGTTGCAGTGCTAGCGCGCGCTTGGCGTGCGCGTGCTTCACGCAGTCCTGCACGTGAGGAGCTCGTGAGGGGAAGGCGACAGACATGAGTCCCAGACAAAACGAGATCCAGAAGGCAAGAAATTGCTCGAACGAGAAAAGGCTCCCCCCGCGCGCATCGATAAAAACTCAGCTTCAACTCAAATCCAGATCCAGAAAGGAAAGCTATAGAAAGAGAGATCCAAAGCAAAATGTCGCGTCCGGCACCTAGTCTAGTCTTCTGGTCTTCAAGTCATCTCACCAGCGCGGAGCTAAGTGCTACCACTAGGCGTGGGAGGGAGCCCGAGGGCCTGAGGCCGGCACCCCTGAGACTCCGGGGCGTGTACAACCCCAACTCATTATTACGTGAGAGTGTCATAGGCGGCGAGCTTCACAGGCACTGGGCCTTCTTCACAGGTACTGGCCTTGCTTCATATCGCCAAACAAGGGGCCCGCCTTGTGCCACCCTTGACCTCCTTTGAGCCGACCGGTCACCAGGACGACACAAAAGAGGGAAAGGGGACACCAACGGTGCCCTCGGTGACCATAGGTCCTCTGCCGGGGGAAGGGTTGTCGAGGCCTCCCCGGTAGAGGACCTACCTCTAGGTGTTGCCAGGCGTCGCGCGGCGCGGGGAGGGGCCTTGCTCCTGGCTCCCTCCTGGCAGCCCCCAGTGTGTCTCCCTTGTTGGAACGGGTGCTGCCGTGCCAGGGTCGTCGATCGACGCTGCAACCTGATTCATCTGCAGCCCATGGTTAGCATAAGCCTGTTCCTGAGAGATTAGCGGTACCCTGTAGTTGCCGTTGCCGGCGCGATCGTCGTGGTTCTCCGTTGGTTCTTGGAAAGCTTTGGCTCCTAGCGCCCCCTCTCCCCAATCTTCTCCAACGAATGAGCCGGGGTCGTCCTCCGGTGTGTACTCTTGGTCCATTCATGCGGGGCACATAGGCCTGCGGGGCCGTCACCCCGAACACCTCGCCGTGGTGCCCCACGCTCCATGTTGCTCGGCCCAGGGTGGCGTCCTGAGGATGGTAGCGTGGCATCCGGCTAGGACCATGGGGGTGATGCTTGCGCCCGTGCTTGTTGCGGGCGGCATGGGGGTAGCGGAGCCCCCTACGCCGCTGGCCGTGCTGATGTTGATGAAGCCCCCGGGCATAGTTGATGGCGTGCGGCCCTGCAGTGGCCTGAGGAGAAAGTCGATAGCAGAAGGGTGGTGCTCCCGACGCTGTTGCATCTAGCAGCTCGGTAACACGGTCCAGCAGTGTATCCCGGCCGCTTTCCATCAGCCTGCATCGCAGCAGCTCCCTTGCCACGGTGAGCGCTGCCCGCATGTTTGCTTGCTCTCGCCGTGAGTGCGGCGCCGTTGCTGCGGCATGGCTTGCTGCTCTTGCGGCGGCCCGTACTTGGCGCGGGGTGAGGGTGGACGACGCCTGGCCGCGCTGCCCGCGTCCGGCGGAGTTTGGCGGTGCTCGCGCCGCTTGGAGCGCGGGGTCGAGGTCTTCATGGGCAGGCGGCGCTGCCCGGGCTGGCCAAGCGGCCCAGTGGTCGGAGCCGGCCCTTGAGTCGCCGGACATCGTGGCTGTGGAGCGTCGGCGACCTGGTTGGCGGAGAAGAAGCCCCGGCGCACCCCTACCTAGCGCGCCAAATGTCAGATGTGGGGTTCCGGCAAACCCTTAAGGTTCGAACACTGGGGTGCGCGTGAAGTCTTTCCCTCCTACCGATCTGCGCCCTGCCTCGCTAAGATCTCGCGGACGAACTCGACGAACTCACAACACAGAGAGACACGAGGTTTATACTGGTCCGGGCCACCGTTGTGGTGTAATACCCTACTCTAGTGTGGTCGTGGTCGATTGCCTCTAGGGATGATGATGAACAGTACAAGGGAAGAACAGCCTCCTGAGGTTGAGGTGTTCTTGTTCTTGGTGGGTTAGCGGCTGAGAGCTGGGTGAATTGCTCTATCAGTTTCCACCTCCCCTCTACTGGGTGGCTAGCTCTACTTATATAGGCCCTGGTCCTCTTCCCAAATATTGAGCGGGAAGGGAGCCAACAACGGCGGGCGAATTTGAAGGGAGACAGCTAGTACAAGCGATCCTCACAATAGTGGTCTTTGCCTGCGAAAGGCTCTGGTGGTGACGCCATCTTGGGCTCCATGATGACCTCCGCCTTGCCGTCCTCCTGGTCTTGGTCTCGTTGCACCGATATAGCAACCTTTGCCTGATGCCTCGGTACTCCTCGCCTGCGCTGGCCTCCTTAGCACCAAAGAGGAAACAAGGATGCTGCGCGCGCTGGCGCCTGCCTGGTGCCGATCGTCATGGCTCACGTCACGAGAGCCTCGTGAGGTTTTGCCCTGCCTTGATATCTCCGCTCCTCGTGAGCCTGCCTGACTAGGCCACTCTTGAGGAGGTCTTGCGTCATCCGCCTCGCGAGGCTTGGACTCTCGCGAGGGCCTTGGATGCCTTGCTGATGAAGATGGGCCGTACGGCCTGCTGGCTTAGCCACTCCATGGGCCGCAGGCAGGCAGGTCTTGGGACCCCCATTCCCAGAACACCGACACTGCGCACCAAGGAGGAGGAGCGCAGCAAGGCGGCTCAGGAGTGCGACCACCTGGCCCAAGAGCTGGCAGACCAGGCGGAGCGACACAAGGCGGAGCTCCTAAAGTTGAAGGAGGCGGAGGACTCCCTCGCGACCGAGTTCGAGACTCAACGCTCGAACTAGGCCGAGAAGGAGAAAATCCTCAACGACGGCTATGGAGAGATCCAGGACATGCTCGATGGTACATCCCCTTTTCCCTTCGAACAGTCGTCGACTACCGCAGGAATCGGCATTCCGGCTTCTAATTTTTGTTTTCTTCTTGCGCAGAATTCTTCCCTGGTTACTCCATCACTGTGAGCCAGGCCATCGAGGTGCGGCGCGAGTGGCATAGGAGGGTTGGGGTGGAAATTCCGCCCAACGCGCCTCGGAACCTCAACGAGCAACTCTTGGCTGTTAGGACACGCCTTCAGCCGGCCCACCGCATGCTCCGTCGCCTTCAGCGTGCTGGGGCTCAGGTCCTAAACGCCCTCTAGCAGGATGCTCAAGTGCCGAGCACCCCCAGTCGGACTGCCGAGTGGCTGGATGTAGCAGTCGGCCACTTCGAGGCTTGGAAGGGCGTCGCAGCTCGGGCGGGTGCTCGGACGGCCTTGGAGTTCGCCAAGGCGTGGTATCCAAACTTGAGGCTGGCCCAGCTGGCCACCTTCCGGGCTGAGGCCGGGCCGGAGCTGGCAGCGGTGGATCATGATCTTGCTCAACGCGCGGCGGCACTTGCCGAGTACACCAACACCAATGTCTTCGTCCCCGAGCTGGATGAGCGGGGCGCCGAGGTGCCGGCCGACTGGACGAGGATGACTCGGTGGAGGAGATTGCCTCCAGTGACGAGGGCGAAGGCGAAGAGCGCGAGGACGAGGAGGGCGAGGATGGCGGAGACGACGACACACCAGAGGATGGAGCGGACGGCCAGCCTCAGCCCGACCGAGCCTCGAGCAACGAGCCGCGCGCGGATGCACCGACTGCTGCCGATGCTGACCAGACAGAGACTCACCAGTCGGCCGCTCCACAAACCGGCGCTGCTGCCTCCACCAACCTACCGGACCCGCATGCTGCTCCTCTGGCCTAGGCGGCCAGTTTTGTCTTATCTTTTCCTGCACTTGTAATCTTTTGAACAAGTCTTGTTACAGTTGCGCAGTTCCACCCACTGGGGTTGTATTCAGACTTTGTTGAATTCTTGCTATGAGCCATACTATGTAAATTCATTCTTGCACAAGCGTGCTTTGCCGAGTTCTACTTTACCTTGCTTTCCTGTTCTGTTTTGGCTTTTTTCCTTTGCTGCTTTCCTTTGGCTGTCGCCCTGCCAGCCGGACAGCCGCTCTGCGGTCTGTGGCTGGGTCAGGGACTTAGCAGTTTTTGGAAGACAAGTACTTTGGCCGTTTAGAACGTAGCAAGTAAAATGAGAAGCCGGCCGGCTGGCTGCTCAGCAGCCGGATGGTGAGGCAAGGAGCCAGCTTGGCCTATGCTAGCTCATTTTTCCTTAGTCAATTTTCGTGTGGACACCGTTTCCTGCCTTTAACTCTTGACAGCCGGACAGTCGCTCTTGGGGCTTTCAGGTGTCGCCACACTACTTGTCCGACTGCAGGTAGCGTTAGCATAGGACAAGGCGGTGAGGCCCTGGGCTGACTAGTCGAACCCAATGCCAGGCGGACGAACAAAAATAACACATTCATAGGCAGAATCTCATCATATAGATAAGAAGGGTAGCCCCCGAGTGCTCCTCGAGGGACCTACTGTCTTAGCTTCTTAATACAAAAGGTAGCGTGGTACATACTGCATTAACTGTAAAATCTTCGGAGGAGATATGCATTCCATGGGCGCTCTGTTTCCTTACCAGAGTCGTCCCTCTTGCGTGCTCTGGGCTTTTGTGTATCGATGAGGTAGTAGGAGTCGTTGCCCAAAGCTTTGCTGATGATGAATGGCCCTTCCCAAGGGGCCGAGAGCTTGTGCTGGCCGGCTGTTCACTGGATCAGTGGAGCACAAGGTCCCCCTCTTTGAAGGATCGTGGTTTGACCTTTTGGCTGTGGTAGTGGCGTAGGCCCTGCTGGTAGATGGCGGACCGGCTGAGTGCCAACAGCCGACCTTCTTCCAGCAGGTCGACGCTGTCTTCTCGTGCTTCCTTCGCTTCCGCCTCCGTGTACATGGTGACGCGAGGTGATTCGAACTTGATGTTAGTTGGGATGACGGCCTCGGCCCCGTACACGAGGAAGAAGGGAGTGAAGCCGGTTGATTTGTTCGGTGTGGTCCAAAGACTCCAGAGGACGGCCGGCAGCTCGTCGATCCAGCAGCTGGCCAATCGCTGCAGTGGCTCGATCAGTCGGGGCTTGATGCCAGACAAGATGAGGCCGTCTGCTCGCTCAACTTGGCCGTTTGACTGCGGATGGGCAACAGACGCTAAGTCCAGTCGGATGCCCTGCGTTGTGTAGAAACGGGCCAAGGCCGCTTTGGCAAAGTTGGTGCCGTTGTCGGTGATGATGATGTGTGGTATACCGTACCGGACGGTGATATCTGCAATGAAGGTCATAACAGTTGGTCCGTTCAGCTTCTTGATTGGCTTTGCTTCAATCCATTTGGTAAACTTGTCCACGGCGACTAGCAGATGGGTCATGTCGCCCGCGTGCTATCTTGAATGGCCCCACCATGTCCAGCCCCCAGACGGCAAATGGCCAAGTAAGGGGGATGATCTTGAGTGCAGAAGCCGACAGATGTTTCTTAGAGCTAAATTTTTTGCACCCCTTGATTTTCTTGACCAAATCCTTGGCGTCCTCCAAGGCAGTCGGCCAGAAGAATCCATGGCGGAAGGCTTTGGCAACAAGGGATCTTGAGGCTGCATGGTGGACGCACTCGCCTTGGTGGATATCTCTCAGGATTGCTTTGCCCTTCTCTGGCTCTACGCAATGCTGGAACACACAAGTGACACTACGCCTAACAAGTTCTCTGTTTACTATCGTGTATGCGCCTGCCCGGTGTTGCACTTGCCGGGCCGAGATCTCGTCGGCTGGTAGCTCGCCGCTCACCAGGAAATTGAGGATGTGCTGCGCCCATGATGGTGCTCCGACTTTGTCCACTGTCATCACCGCCACTGGTACTAGGGCGGTTGGGTTGGGAGGCGGTGGGTTGGAGTTGGCTGCCGCTTGCTGCGTCGTTGAAGACCCCGGGCCGGCTGCTGCAGCCCCGAGCCAGGTTCTGAAGTCCCCGGGCCGGGTGCGACTGCTGCAGTCCCCAAGCCACCTTCCGAAGTCCCCGAGCCGACTGCTGCAGCCCCCGGGCCGGGTTCTAAAGTCCCCGGGCTGGGTGCGACTGCAGCAGTTCCCGAGCCGCTTGCCAAAGTCCCCGAGCCAACTGCTGGAGCCCCCGAGAAGGATCCGACTGCTCCGGGGGCGGCCGGCACGAAGATAGACTCTGATTCCGGCGAAGGCTTGATTGATGGCTTGCGGAGGCACTGGAGGGAGACGCCGGCTGGTATTGCTTGGCTGGTGGAGCAGATCCGTGCCAAGGCATCAGCTTGCTCATTGTCATTTCGTGGCACCCTTCACCCGTCAAAGTATCCGATGATCCGCTGGACGAGGAAACGGTAACTCGCCATGTTTGCATCCTTGGCGTCCCAGTCGCCAGACGACTACTGGATTACCAAGTCCGAGTCACCATAGCACAGAATCCGGCGGATTCCAATCTCCTTGGCCAGCCAGAGTCCGTGTATGAGCGCCTCGTACTCGGCCACGTTGTTGGAGGCGGCAAAGTGAATTTGCAGCGTGTATCTGAGCTTGTCGCCTTTGGGAGAGGTGAGGACGATGCCGTCTCCCAAACCGGTTCGGATCTTTGAGCCATCAAAGTGCATCCGCCAATGAGTGGAGTCCGGAGCTGGCGGCAGGTACTGGGTCTCGGCCCAGTCGACGAGGAAGTCGGCCAGTGCTTGGGACTTGATGGTGGTGCGTGGCTGTTAGAAGATGGTGTAGGGGGCCAACTCGATGGCCCATTTGTCCACTCGGCCTGATGCATCTCTATTGCCTATGATCTCAGCAAGCGGGGCGGTGCAGACAACGGTGATGGGGTGCTCTTGAAAGTATGGCTCGAGCTTCTTGGCGGCAAAGTGCACGCTGTAGCACATCTTCTGGTAGTGGGGGTAGTTCTGCTTTGAGGCCGACAGCACCTCGCTCAGATAGTACATAGGTCTCTGGACCGACTATGCTCTGCTGTCTTCTAGACGCTCCACCAAACTGATAGTGCTGACCACCCAGCAGGTTGCGGCGATGTAGAGGAACATGGGCTCCTTAGCAGCCGGAGCCGCCAGGATAGGCGGCGTAGTCAACATTTTCTTGATCTGGAAGAAGGCGTCGTCTGCCTTGTCGTTCCACTCGAAGTGAGTGGTTTTCTTCATGAGCTGGTACAGGGGAAGAGCCTTCTCACCCAGCCGACTGACAAAGTGGCTGATGGATGCCAAGCAGCCGGTGAACTTCTGGACGTATCGTAGTCGGGTGGGTGATGCGTCTCCGTCGTATCTCTAATTTTTGATTGTTCCATGCCAATATTCTACAACTTTTACATACTTTTGGCAACTTTTTATACTATTTTTGGGACTAACATATTGATCCAGTGCCCAGTGTCAGTTCCTGTTTGTTGCATGTTTTTTGTTTCGCAGAAAATCCATATCAAACGGAGTCCAAACGGGATAAAAACTGATGGAATTTTTTTTTGGAATATATGTGATTTTTGGGAGGAAGAATCAACGCGAGACGATGCCCGAGGGGGCCACGAGGCAGGGGACGCGCCCCAGGGGGTGGGCGCGCCCCTGAACCTCGTGGACACCACGTAAGGTGGTTTGTACCCTTATTTCGCCGCAAGAAAGCCAATATCCAGATAAAAATCGTGTTCAAATTTCAATCCAATCGGAGTTACGGATCTCCGGGAATATAAGAAACGGTGAAAGGCCAGAATCAGGGAGCACAAAACAGAGAGACACAGGGAGACATATCCAATCTCGCAGGGGCTCTCGCCCCTCCCATGCCATGGAAGCCAAGGACCAGAGGGGAAACCCTTCTCCCATGTAGGGAGAAGGTCAAGGAAGAAGAAGAAGAAGGGGGGTCCTCTCCCCCTCTCTTCCGGTGGCGCCGGAACGCCGCCGGGGCAAACATCGTCACCGCAATCTACACCAACACCTCTGTCAACTTCACCAACATCTTCATCACCTTCCCCCATCTATCTACAGCGGTCCACTCTCCCACAACCCGCTGTACCCTCTACTTGAACATGGTGCTTTATGCTTCATATTATTATCCAATGATGCGTTGCCATCCTATGATGTCTGAGTAGATTTTCGTTGTCCTAACGGTAATTGGTGAATTGCTATGATTGGTTTAATTTGCTTGTGGTTATGTTACTTTCCTTTGGTGCCGATCATATGAGCATGCACGTGGATCACACCATAGGGTTAGTTGTATGTTGATTGGACTATGTATTGGAGGGCAAGAGTGATAGTAGCTTCAACCTAGCATAGAAATTGATGCATACGGGATTGAAGGGGGACCAATATATCTTAATTCTATGGTTGGGTTTTACCTTAATGAACATTAAAAGTTGCGGATGCTTGCTAATAGTTCCAACCATAAGTGCATAGAATTCCAAGTCAGGGATGACATGCTAGCAGTGGCCTCTCCCACATAAAACTTGCTATCGGTCTAGTAAAGTAGTCAATTTCTTAGGGACAATTTCGCAACTCCTACCACCACTTTTCCACACTCGCTATACTAACTTTATTGCTTCTTTATCTAAGCAGCCCCTAGTTTTTCTTTACGTGCTCTTTATATTCTTGCAACCTATCCCGTTACACCTACAAAGTACTTCTAGTTTTATACTTATTCTAGGTAAAGCGAACGTCAAGCGTGCGTAGAGTTGTATAGGTGGTTGATAAAACTTGAGGGAATATTTGTTCTACCTTTAGCTCCTCCTTGGGTTCGACACTCTTACTTATCGAAAGAGGCTACAATTGATCCCCTATGCTTGTGGGTTATCAAGACCTTTCTCTGGCGCCGTTGCCGGGGAGTTATAGCGTGGGGTGAATATTCTCGTGTGTGCTTGTTTGCTTTATCACTAAGCAGATTTTATTTGCTGTTCTAAGTTGTTCTCTATCTTTAGTTATGGATATGGAACACGAAGTACCAAAAAAATTAGGTGTACTTGATACTCATGGAGATGGGGAACCTCCTAAAACCCTCGATGCTCATTATGTGAAAGATATTATGTACTGCTTTGATAATCCTGAGAAAACCCCATTCAATTATGTTATGGGAGGCACGTTGGATCAACGTGAATACTTTAGGGATTATTGCTTGACTCAAAAAGGGAAACTATTATGGGATCAAATTTATATGTTGTATTGGTATGCTAGGCAACTATGCTTGAGATATGATTATACTTGTTGCTCTAGGATGAAGGCTTCACACCTTCCCTTTTCATGCAAATTTAATGATGATAAAACCTTGGCTTCTTATGCTAATGGTATATATGATTACTATGTGTGGAACAAATAGAATAATTCGTTGCTTTTATGGGTGCTTATGACATTGAATCTTTGTTTAAAGAGTGTGAAAATCTTGATGAATTTATTGAGAGAGTCTCCGCTGTCCAAGAAGAGACTAATATTTTGCAGGAGTCTATGGAAGAAGAAATTGATGAAATTGTGAGATCATTGGATGAAAAAGATGAGGAGGAGAGCGAAGAACAAAAGGAGGAAGAGCGGATTAGCTACCCGTGTCCACCTTCTAATGAGAGTAACTCTTCAACTCATACATTGTTTAATTTCCCTTCGTGCTTACCGAAGGATGATTGCTATGATAATTGCTATGATCCCTTTAATTCATTTGAAATATCCCTTTTTGATGAACTTGATGTTTGCTATGCTTGTGGCCAAGATGCCAATATGAATGATGCTTATGGAGATGAACTTGCTATAGTTCCTTATGTTAAGAATGAAATTGTTTCTATTCCACCCACGCATGATAGTCCTATTATGTTTTGAATTCTCCCGACTACACTATATCGGAGAAGTTTGCCCTTATTAAGGATTATATTGATGGGTTGCGTTTTACTACTAGACATGATGATTTTGATAGATATAATATGCATGTGCTTGCTGCTCCTACTTGCAATTATTATTAAAGAGGAACTACATCTCCGCCTCTCCATTTTTCCAACACGATAAAATTGCAAGAAACTGCTTATGCTATGTACTGGCCTTTACGATGGTGCATGAATTGTTCTTTTATGACATGCCGATGCATAGAAAGAGAGTTAGACTTCGTTGTTGCATGATATATGTTACTTTGTGCTCACTACTAAATTACAAATCATTGTTAATTAAAATTGGCTTTGATATACCTTGGGATCCGGGCGGATCCATTACTTGAGCACTATATGCCTAGCTTAATGGCTTTAAAGAAAGCGCTGCCAGGGAGACAACCCGGAAGTTTTAGAGAGTCATTTATTTCTGTTGAGTGCTTTCATAAAGTTTTAAAACAAAAAAATAAAGAGGGGAACCCAAAACTTTTCAAAAAGGAAAGTGAAAGTGAGAGAAACAAGCATTGTTGAAGTGGGGGAGCTCCTTGAACTTTGTTCATGCTCACGGACACTTTGTGAATCTTAATTAGAGAAACTTTTCAAAAAAAATAGTTATCCCCTTGTACAATTCCATTGTATTACAAAAATAATGTGCCAAGATTTGCCTTTAGGATGTTTACATTGCTTGTTGGTTTGTGCGGTGCAAAACAGAAACTTTGGCTATAGTGCGCGAGTTTACATTTTTTACTGGAACATCAAACGGTTCTGAAACTTTTTGCGCTATCTTTCTATACAAATTTTTTATTTTTCATAATTATTTCAGAATATTTGGAGCACCAGAAGTATGGTGAATGTTCAAATTACTACAGACTGTCCTGTTTAAGTCAGATTCTGTTTTAGATGCATTGTTTGCTTGTTTTGATGAAACTATCGATTTCTATCAATGGATTAAGCCATGGAAAAGTTATATTAAAGTAGCTACAATGCGAAAACAAAATATGAATTGGTTTGCAACAGTACTTAGAGTAGTGATTTGCTTTATTATACTAACAGATCTTACCGAACTTTCTGTTGAGTTTTGTGTGGATGAAGTGATCAAAGATCGAGGAGGTCTCGATATGAGGAAAAGGAGGAGAGGTAAGAACTCAAGCTTGGGGATGCCCAAGGCACCCCAAGTAAATATTCCAGGAGACTCAAGCATCTAAGCTTGGGGATGCCCCGGAAGGCATCCCATCTTTCTTCAACAAGTACCGGTATGTTTTCGGTTTCGTTTCGTTCATGCGATATGTGCAAATCTTGGAGCATCTTTTGCATTTAGTTTTCACTTTTCTTTTATGCACCATGATGGTATGAGATAGTCCTTGGTTGATTTATAGAATGCTCATTGCACTTCACTTATATCTTTTGAGTATGGCTTATAGAATGCTTCATGTGCTTCACTTATATCATTTGATGTTTGGATTGCCTGTTTCTCCTCACATAGAAAACTGCGGTTTGTAGAATACTCTTTTGCTTCACTTATATTTGTTAGAGCGTGGGCATATCTTTTGTAGAAAGAATTAAACTCCCTTGATTCGCTTATATCTATTTAGAGTGTTGACAGGAATTGGTCATTCACATGGTTAGTCATAAAATCCTACATAAACTTGTAGATCGCTGAATATGATATGTTTGATTCCTTGCTGCCGGATTTCGGGTTCCAACAAAACCCTTAAGGTTTGAACTCTGGGGTGCGCGCGAAGATCTCTCCCTCACAGATCACGCCCTCACACACTTCGCGATCTCTAGGCTAGGCACGACGAACTCACAACACACGAGACACAAGATTTATACTGGTTCGGGCCACCGTTGTGGTGTAATACCCTACTCCAGTGTGGTGGTGGTAGATTGCCTCTTGGGCTGAGGATGAACAGTACAAGGGGAAGAACAGCCTCCTGAGGAGAGGTGTTCTTGTGCATTGTGTGGGTGAGGATTGCTCAAGGTCAGTTCCAGCTGCCTCCTACTGTGGTGGCTAGTCCTATTTATAGAGGACCCAGTCCTCTTCCCAAATATTGAGCGAGAAGGGATCCCACAATGGCCAATTTGAAAGGGGACAGCTAGTACAGCTTATCCTGACAAAAGTTGTCTTCGCCTGCCAAAGGCTCTGGTGGTGACGCTGTCTTGGGCTCCACAGTGACCTCCTTCTTGCCGTCCTGCTGGTCTTGGTCTCGTTGCACTAATATGGACCTTTGCCTGATGCCTCGGAACTCCTCGCTTGCGCTTGCCTCCTTAGCAACAAAGTGGAAACAAGGACACTGTGCGCGCTGGCGCCCACCTGGCTTTGGTCGTCATGGCTCACGTCATGAGAACCTCGCGAAGATTGCCTTGCCTTGATCTCTCCGCCCCTCGCGAGCCAGCCTGGTGAGGCCACTCCCGAGGAGGTCTTGCGTCGTCCGCCTCACGAGGCTTAGCCCCTCGCGAGGGTCTTGAGTGCTCGTTGGTGAAGATGGGCCATACGGGCCCGCTCGCAGAGCCATGCCGTGGGCCGCAGGCAGGCAAGTGTGGGGACCCCCGTTCCCAGAACGCTAACAGTAGCCCCCGGGCCCAAGGCGCGCTTGGACTTGGCTTCAAGGCGAAGCCAAAGGGCAAGTGCGGAGCACCGCGGGCGCCCGGCGGTTGATTGGCGGCCCTGGTCGATGCGTGGCGGTTGATTGGACGTCGGCGTCTCCGCATCCCCACGCTGCCTCGGCAACTGCCTGACTTGACGAGTCTCTGCTGCATGCAAGGGAAAACCCTCATTACCCGTGATCGTGGGGGGCGCTGGTTGGCCTTCTCCTCCTATAAATGGGGGGGGGGGCAGAGCCCCCGTCGCCCATCCCTTCCCATTCCGCTCGCTTCTCCCACTCTGCTCCATTGTTAGTAACGGCACCAATGGCACCGTCGAAAAGGTTCTCCGCCGCGGAGAAGGGGAAGGCCCCTCGTGAGGGGCCCGGCTCTCCGGCGCCCAAGTGTGGATGCGGCCGTCCCCGCAAGCACACCGCGACCCCAGCTGCTGCCCCTCGCGGCCGCGGCGGTGCCGCTTCGCGTGGTGGGGGTCGCCCCGGTCGCGGCGGCCCTGTCGATGAAGGGAAACGTGCCGTGGTCGCGCGGCCTCCCCGGCCGTGCTTCCACTCGGCGGAGGTGCTGACAGAGTTCGTCATCTGGTCGGAGGACCCGGACAGCAACTGGCTTCAGCTCCCGTGCTTCTTCATCGACGAGTTGCCGGCCGTAGGTCCAGGAGGGCTCTGGCTGCAAGTGGACGGCTGCTGCAGCAGGGCTTCCTGGGTCGCAGTTGTGGTCTCCGTCGCGGGAAACATAGCCTTGGCCCGCGGCTGGCAGACGTTTGCCCGCACGCGCGACCTGGGCAGGCGGTGCACCCTTCATTTCAAGTACGACGGTGATGCGACCCTCTACGTGAGGGTGTTTGGGGAAGATGGTCGCCGCGCCGGATGCTTCCCGGAGGTCAATGACGGCGATGAGGTGCTCGGCCTTGGCGATGGTCGTGACAAGGATGAGGGTGAACCCGCCCTTGGCATCGACCGCGCCTCGTCCAGCTACGGCGGCTCTTCCCCCGGCGACAGCTCCAGCAGCGGTGGTTACGACCAGCCGCCACGCCGCTGCACCCGCTTCGAAGGTGGCAGCGGGTCATCTCGTCGTCACGCCCCTGTGAAGTGTGAGGAGGGGTCTGGCTGAGCTCGGGTCAGCACCAAGAGCCCACCTTCGCGGTCCACCACGGGGGCACGCGCCACTTTTATCTTGTTCTTCCTTTCCTTCCTGTATTAAAAAAGAAACCAGTATGGGGCCCCGGAGGTGCGTGCAACGAACTATGATTTCCCAGTTATTATGCTATGTTCATCGTCCCTATGTTGTGTCGCAACATTGTTGTTCTATGTAAGGATAACTGAGCTTGACGTGCTTGGAGTAGTTTCCTCTCCACGAGGTGCTCGCTTCCTGGTGCCTATCGAGCCCCCCTTGGCCTGGTGGGCGCTTAGAAACTTCAAAAAACTCGTTAGGAGGCTTAACGTTTTCCCGAGCCTTGGTCGCAGGTGTCGCTGGCCTTGACCCTGCGCTTTGTATCGCGGTGCCCGTGGGGCACGGATTAGGAGAGGTGCGCCAGTTTGTGGGCTCGAACGAGGGTGCCTCGCGAAAAGCAGAAAAAGGGGAAAGCGCTCACGAGGGCACCTGTCCAGCCCCCTCGCGAGGAATACGAAAGAGAGTACAGAAAACAGAAACCAAGGAGAAGTCGACGGAACCATCAAGGGGCGAACTAGCGAAGAACTCCAGAAGCAAACTTCAATTAAAGAGGGGCGAGCCAACTACGGAAAGAAATGAAAAGCCGCGTCCGGCACCTAGTATAGTCTTCATGTCTTCTCACCAGTGTGGAGCTAAGTGCTGCCACTAGGACATGGGAGGGAGCCCCCGAGGCCCGAGGGCGGCACTCCTGAGACTCCGGGGCATGTACAGCCCCACTCATTATTACGTGAGAGTGTCACGAGCGGAGAACTTCACATGCACTGGGCCTTCTTCACATCGCTGGGCCTTTCTTCATGGGTAGAACTTCCGGAGGTGCTGGATGTTCCAGGCTTTCTGGATGGGTACCCCGTCTTATGTCTCCAGGCGCGTGGCGCCAGGCCTGGAGACATGGACGACCTTGAACGGGCCCTCCCACATGGGTGAGAGCTTATGCAGCCCTTCCCTGGAGAGGACCCGCCTCAGGACGAGGTCACCCACCTCGAGCATCCAGGGGCAGATGTTGCGGCAGTGGTACCGCCGCGGCACCTGCTGATACCTTGCCGCCCGCAGTGCAGCTTCACGGCGGCGTTCCTCCCCCAGCACGAGGTCCATCCCCCGCGTGGCGTCCTGCTGCGTTTAATCAAATGCCAGGACCCGTGTGGAGCAATGCTTGACCTCGTGAGGGAGGACCGCTTCTGCCCCGTAGACGAGGAAGAACGGGGTCTCGCCCGTTGGCTTGGTGGCGGTGGTGCGGATGGACCACAGCACGGACTGGAGCTCGTCGTGCCAGCCCCTGACGCATGCCTCGAGCTTCTTCTTGAAGGTCCTCGTCTTGAGGCCCCTCAGGACCTCTGCGTTGGCGCGTTCGGCTTGACCATTGCTCCTGGGGTGCGCCACCGAAGCGTAGCAGATCTGCGTTCCAAGGTTAGCACAATACGTTTTGAAGAGATTACTAGTGAACTGTGAGCCGTTGTCGGTGATGATGCGGATAGGGACCCCGAAACGGCTCACGAGACCCTTGATGAACTTGACCGCGGGGCCAGCTGGGATGGTGCGGACGGCTTCCACCTCCGCCCATTTTGTGAAGTTGTCGATGGCGACGTAGAGGTAGCGGTAGCCCCCAGGCGCTCGAGGGAACGGGCCCAAGATATCTAGCCCCAGACCGCGAACGGCCATTAGAGTGGGATGGTCTGGAGGCCCTGAGCCGGCTGATGAATCTGCTTGGCGTGGAACTGGCAAGCCTCGCAGGACCTCACCAACTCAGCTGCGTTGTTGAGCGCCGTAGGACAGTATAATCCGCTGCGGAACACCTTGCCGATGAGGGTTCGCAACGACGAGTGGTGCCCACAGTCCCCGCTGTGTATGTCAGCTAGCAGCTCTCTTCCTTGCTCCCTTGAGATGCAACGTAGGGAAACGTCATTTGGCCACTTCCTGTATAACTTACCGTCCCTGATGCAGCACGCCGTGGCTTGTCAGGCCACACGCTCCATGTCCTCCTCCTCTTCTAGCAGTGTCCCTCGCGTCAGGTATTCCTTGAATTCCTTGATCCAGCAGCCCTCCTGAGGTTCGAGCGCCAAGAGCAAGCGCGCTCCCGAGGTCGGGCCGCAGGCCGGGGCTCCTAACGCAGGTGGCTGAGGGAGCTCCTCACGAGGCAGCGTTGTTCTTCAGAGCGGTGGCGTTGCTGATGGCTTGAAGAGCCGCTCCTCAAAGATGCCAGGCTCTTGGGGTAGCCGCTTGGATGCTCTTCTGGCGATGTCGTCGGCTTCCTTGTTGGTGCCACGGGGCACATGCTATAATTCCAGACCCGAGAATTGTTTCTCCATCTTGTGCACCTCCGCGAGGTATGCCTCCATGTGTTCGTCCTTTGGCTTGTATACCTTGTTGGAGAAGTTAACAAGGAGCTGCGAGTCGCTCTTGATGTTGAGACGCCTCACCCCCAGGGCCACCGCAGCCCTGAGGCCAGCTATGAGGCCTCGTACTCTGCTATGTTATTGGAGACCTTCTCGCCCTGCTGGAAGCAGAGCTGCACGGCGTACTAGAGCTTGTCCTGGGCGGGCGAGATGAGCACCGCTCCAGCCCCCGTGCCCTGGCGTGAGGACACGCTGTCGAAGTACATGACCCAGCCGTCCGGCGCTTCGCTCCCTGGAGATAGGGATTGGTTCTCGTCTGGTTCGAGCTCTGGGGCGTCGTTCCATTCCGCCACAAAGACTGCGAGCGCAACCCCCTTGATGACCCTGGTCGTGCTGAACTCCAAGTCAAACGCCTGCAGCTCGATGTTCCATTTAGCGACTCGCCCGGCAGCATTGGGGCTCCTGAGCACTCTTTCTAGTGGGTAAGCTGAGACAACCTTAATGGGGCGACCTTGAAAGTAGTGGCGCAGCTTGCGCGAGGCCAGGAGCGGGAGTAGGATCTTCTGAGGCATGGGGTATCGTGCCCTCTCATACCGCAGCACTGTGCTGACGAAGTACACCGGGTGCTCGACGAGGGCGGGAGAGCTGACGAAGTCTTCGGCTTCCGGGGCTGAGGTGTCTCTTCGAAGGTTTTGTCTTCAGGGGCTTGGTGGTCCGCTGAAGCAGCAGCTGCTTCAGGAGCTTCGCCTTGGTGTCGCGCCGCTTCGTCCGGCCTGGTGGTTCCATCTGGCGGGCCTTTGATCTGGCGCTCTTCTCTGAGGGCCACTAGCGCTGCGCTGGCGGAGTGGGGTGTGGCAGACAGGTAGAGCACCAAGGGCTTGAGGGGTCGAGGCGCCACCATCACTAGCGGGCTGGTCAGGTATCTCTTGAGGTCTTGAAATGCTTGGTCGGCCTCCGGAGTCCACTGGAATGGGCCCTTTTTCTTCATCAGCTTGAAGAACGGTAGGGCACGCTCTCCCACCTTGGAGATAAAGTGGCCCAACGTAGTCACATGACCAGCAAGCTTCTGCATCTCCTTGAGGGTCTGCGGTGGGGTCATGTCTTTGATTGCCTTGACCTTCTCTGGGTTCGCCTCGATCCCTCTGTGGGATACACGGAAACCCAGCAGCTTGCCGGAAGGGACACCGAACACGCACTTCTCCGGGTTGAGCCGTAAATTCACCTGGCGTAGGCTCGCGAAAGTCTCCTTCAGATCTTGGATCAAGGTTCTCGCCTCCCGAGACTTGACCACGATGTCGTCGACATAGGCCTCCACGTTTCTCCTGAGCTGCCGCCCTAAGGTGATGTGCATCAGCCGCTGGAAGGTCGCTCCCGCGTTGCGCAGTCCGAAAGGCATGCAAGTATAGCAGTACACCCCACATGGGGTCAGGAAGGCGGTCTTCTCCACATCTTCTACCGCCATCTTGATCTGGTGGTAGCCTGAGAATGCATCTAAGAAGCACAGCAAATCGCACTCGGCGGTGGAGTCGACGATCTGGTCGATGCGTGGAAGCGGGAACTGATCTTGGGGGCAGGCCTTGTTGAGGTTGGTAAAGTCGACACACATGCGCTCTTTCCTGCCTTTCTTCGGCACAGCAACGGGGTTTGCCAGCCACTTGGGGTACCGAACTTCGCGAATGGCACCCGCCGCTGCCAGCTTGCAGGTTTCTTGGATGATGAAGGCCTGCTTCTCCGTGGACTGTCGCCTCGCCCGCTGCTTCACAGGGCGTACATTGGGGCACACCTTTAAGTGATGCTGAATCACCTGTCTCAGGACCCCCACCAGCTGGTTGAGTTCCCATGCGAATATCTCCTTGTTTGCGCGCAAGAACTTCACCAACGCTTCCTCTTGGTTAGGGTCGAGGTCGGCACCTATGGTAAAGGTGGCTACTGAGGACCCATCCTCATCGACCGGCACCTGCTTGGTTTTCTGCCTTGTCTTGGGTGAACAACTGCTTCTTCTTGGTTGGTGCGGCTCCCTTGGCCTCGGAGGCGCCCACGCTGGCGGGCTGCGCCACCGCGGCGGTCTTGAAAGTGAGCTTGAGAGCCAGTAGAGCGTCCTTGGCGTCCCCCTCGACGGTGAGGATGCCCTTGCTCCCAGGCATCTTCATGAGGTTGTAAGCCGGATGGGTTGCTACCATAAACTTGGCTAGAGCTGGGTACCCGAGGACGGCGTTGTACAGGAGGCCGATGCGAGTGATGTTGAAGTCGACCAGCTCGGTGCGGTAGTTGTCGCGCGTGCCGAAGGTGACAGGAAGGCAGATCTGTCCCAGGGAGTGGGCGGTGCCGCCACCAACTCCTGAGAAAGACTTGCTGAGGCAGAGCCGCTCGAGTGGTATGTGAAGAAGGCTGAAGGCCTCCACGGGGAGCATGTTGAGGCCGGCGCCACCGTCGATGAGGGTCTTGGTGACGGACACGTTGCATATAGTGGGTGTGCAAAGCATCGGGAGCATACCCGAGCCAGCGGTGGTTACGGGGTGGTCCTCTGAGTCGAAGGTGAGGTCGGCCTCGGGCGCGGCCCAGCCTGGCGGAGCCCTGAGCGCTTGGAGGTGGCGCCAATCTGGCGAAGGAACGTCTTGATGTGACGATCCGAGGGTGGTGCTTGCGAGCCACCAAGGAGGGCCGCGACCGCGTGGTGCGCCGGTGCCGCATAGTGCGCAACAAAGAGACCGCGCAGCTCCCCCCAAGATTCTACCGTGGATCCGGGGAGGTTGAGCAGCCAGGCACGCAGTGCGCCAGTGAGGGCCATGGGAAACCAGTTGGCTATGACCTTGTCGTCGCCCCCGGCCTTAAGGACGGCCTCCTCATACGCCAGCAGGAAAGCCGACGGGTCCGCCGCGCCGTCGTAGCGCGGCGGCATCTCTGGCTTGAAATTGGGTGGCCACTGCACCCGCCGCAAGGCGGGAGCAAGGGCTCGGAGCCCCCTGGCCCAGTCACTGGCATCGGTCGCTGGAGTGGGAAGCACTGCGCTTGCCATGAGAGCGGAGCGCAGCGGCGGCGTAGAGCAGATAAACGGAAGGAAAACTCTGGTGCACCCCTACCTGGCGCGCCAAATGTTGGATTTCCGGTTCTGGCAAAACCCTTAAGGTTCGAACTCTGGGGTGCGCGCGAAGATCTCTCCCTCACAGATCACGCCCTCACACACTTCAAGATCTCTAGGCTAGGCACAACGAACTCACAACACACGAGACACAAGATTTATACTGGTTCGGGCCGCCATTGTGGTGTAATACCCTACTCCAGTGTGGTGGTGGTGGATTGCCTCTTGGGCTGAGGATGAACAGTACAAGGGGAAGAACAGCCTCCTGAGGAGAGGTGTTCTTGTGCTTTGTGTGGGTGAGGATTGCTCAAGGTCAGTTCCAGCTGCCTCCTACTGTGGTGGCTAGTCCTATTTATAGAGGCCCCAGTCCTCTTCCCAAATATTGAGCGTGAAGGGATCCCACAACAGCCAATTTGAAAGGGGACAACTAGTACAACTTATCCTCACAAAAGTAGTCTTCGCCTGCCAAACGCTCTGGTGGTGATGCCATCTTGGGCTCCACGGTGACCTCCGTCTTGTCGTCTTGCTGGTCTTGGTCTCGTTGCACCGATATGGAAACCTTTGCCTGATGCCTCGGAACTCCTCGCCTGCGCTTGCCTCCTTAGCACCAAAGTGGAAACAAGGACACTGTGCGCGCTGGCGCCCGCCTAGCTTTGGTCATCATGGCTCACGTCATGAGAACCTCGCGAGGTTTGCTTTGCCTTGATCTCTATGACCCTCACGAGCCATCCTGGTGAGGCCGCTTCCGAGGAGATCTTGCGTCGTCCACCTCGTGAGGCTTGGCCCCTCGCGAGGGTCTTGAGTGCTCGTTGGTGAAGGTGGGCCGTACGGGCCCGCTCGCAGAGCCACACCGTGGGCCGCAGGCAGGCAAGTCTGGGGACCCCCGTTCCCAGAACGCCGACACCTGCAATAGTTTTGCGATATAGAGATGCTAATATGTGGGATGTACCAGTGAATGATTGTGGTTTAGTAAAAATATTGGTGTTAAGGTTTGTGATTCCCGAAGCATGCACGTATGGTCTCCTAACTATGTAACCAAATTGGCGCGCATTGTATTTTGATTGTTTATCTTTGTGTGAAGGTCGGGGGCACGCGATGGTTAACTCCTACCAACCTCCCCCCTAGGAGCATGCGTCATAGTATTTTGCTTCGAGGGCTAATAGATTTTTTTCAATAAGTATGTGAGTTCTTTATGACTACTGTTGAGTCCGTGGATTATACGCACTCTCACCCTTCCATCATTGCTAGCCTCTTCGGCACCGTGCATTGCCCTTTCTCACCTCGAGAGTTGGTGCAAACTTCGCCAGTGCATCCAAACCCCGTGATACGATATGCTCTATCACACATAAGCCTCCTTATATCTTCCTCAAAACAGCCACCATACCTACCTATCATGGCATTTCCATAGCCATTCCAAGATATATTGCCACGCAACTTCCATCGTCATCATATACATGACTTGAGCATTTATTGTCATATTGCTTTGCATGATCGTAAGATAGCGAGCATGATGTTTTCATGGCTTGTCCATTTTTTATTTCATTGCTCTGCTAGATCATTGCACATCCCGGTACACCGCCGGAGGCATTCATATAGAGTCATATTTTTGTTCTAGTATCGAGTTGTAATATTGAGTTGTAAGTAAACAAAAGTGTGATGATCATCATTATTAGAGCATTGTCCCATGTGAGGAAAGGATGATGGAAGCTACGATTCCCTGACAAGTTGGGATGAGTCTCCGGACTTTACAAAAAAAAGAGGCCAAAGAAGCCCACAAAAAAATAAAAGAGGCCAAAGAAGCCCACCAAAAAAAACATGAAAAAAATGAGAGAAAAAGAGAGAAGGGGCAATGCTACTATCCTTTTACCACACTTGTGCTTCAATGTAGCACCATGTTCTTCATATAGAGAGTCTCTTGAGTTATCACTTTCATATACTAGTGGGAATTTTCATTATCGAACTTGGCTTGTATATTCCGATGATGTGCTTCCTCAAATGCCTGAGGTCTTCATGAGCAAGCAAGTTGGATGCACACCCACTTAGTTTCTAGTTTGAGCTTCCATACGCTTATAGCTCTTAGTGCATCTGTTGCATGGCAAACCCTACTTCTCACATTGACATCAATTGATGGGCATCTCCATAGCCTGTTGGTTAGCCGCGTCGATGTGAGACTTTCTCCCTTTTTTTGTCTTTTCCACACAACCTCCATCATCATATTCTATTCCACCCATAGTGCTATGTCCATGGCTCACGCTCATGTATTGCATGAAGAGTTGAAAAGGTTAAAAAAATAAATTATGAAAACAATTGCTTGGCTGACACCGGGATGGGCATGAGGGGTACCTTGTGTTAAGAAAAGGGAGCATACAAGACTATATGATTTTGTAGGGATAGCTTTCTTTAGCATTGATATTTTGAAAGACATGATTGTTTGTTGGGATGCCCGAGTATTAAATTCTTAATGTCAAATGATAGACTCTTGCTTTGAATCATTCATGTCTTAATATTCATGCCATGATTAGATTATGCTAGGTAGCATTCCACATCAAAATTATCTTTTTTATCATTTACCTACTCGAGGAAGAGTAGGAATTAAGCTTGGGGATGCTGATACGTCTCCGTCGTATCTATAATTTTTGATTGTTCCATGACAATATTCTACAACTTTTACATACTTTTGGCAACTTTTTATACTAGTTTTGGGACTAACATATTGATCCAGTGCCCAGAGCCAATTCCTGTTTGATGCATGTTTTTTGTTTCGCAGAAAATCCATATCAAACGGAGTCCAAACGGGATAAAAATTGACGAAGATTTTTTTGGAATATATGTGATTTTTGGGAGGAAGAATCAACACGAGACGATGCCCGAGGGGGCCACGAGGCAGGGGGGCGCGCCCCTGACCCTCGTGGATACCCTGTAAGGCAGTTAGTGCCCTTCTTTCCCCGCAAGAAAGCCAATATCCGGATATAAATCGTGTTCAAATTTCAATCCAATCGGAGTTACGGAACTCCGGGAATATAAGAAACGGTGAAAGCCCAGAATCAGGGAGCGCAGAAACAGAGAGAGACAGAGAGCCAGATCCAATCTCGGAGGGGCACTCGCCCCTCCCATGCCATGGAAGCCAAGGACCAGAGGGAAAACCCTTCTCCCATCTAGGGAGAAGGTCAAGGAAGAAGAAGAAGAAGAAGAAGGGGGCCCCTCTCCCCCTCTCTTCCGGTGGCGCCAGAACGCCGCCGGGGCCATCATCGTCACCGCAATCTACACCAACACCTTCGTCATCTTCACCAACATCTTCATCACCTTCCCCCATCTGTCTATAGCGGTCCACTCTCCCGCAACCCGCCGTACCCTCTACTTGAACATGGTGCTTTATGCTTCATATTATTATCCAATGATGTGTTGCCATCCTATGATGTCTGAGTAGATTTTCGTTGTCCTATCAGTAATTGGTGAATTGCTATGATTGGTTTAATTTGCTTGTGGTTATGTTGCTGTCCTTTGGTGCCCATCATATGAGAGCACGCGTGGATCACACCATAGGGTTAGTTGTATGTTGATAGGACTATGTATTGGAGGGCAAGAGTGACAGAAGCTTCAACCTAGCATAGAAATTGATGCATATAGGATTGAAGGGGGACCAATATATCTTAATGCTATGGTTGGGTTTTACCTTAATTAACGTTAGTTGTTGCGGATGCTTGGTAATAGTTCCAATCATAAGTGCATAGAATTCCAAGTCAGGGATGACATGCTAGCGGTGGCCTCTCCCACAAAAAACTTGCTATCGGTCTAGTAAAGTAGTCAATTGCTTAGGGACAATTTCGCAACTCCTACCACCACTTTTCCACACTCGCTATACTTTATTGCTTCTTTATCTAAACATCCCCTAGTTTTTATTTACGTGCTCTTTATATTCTTGCAAACCTATCCCGTTACACCTACAAAGTACTTCTAGTTTTATACTTGTTCTAGGTAAAGCGAACGTCAAGCGTGCGTAGTGTTGTATCGGTGGTCGATATAACTTGAGGGAATATTTGTTCTACCTTTAGCTCCTCGTTGGGTTCGACACTCTTACTTATCGAAAGGGGCTACAATTGATCCCCTATACTTGTGGGTTATCAGTGGGTCTCTCGATCCGCTCAATGGCCTTGATCTTCACAGGGTTGCACACGATGCCGCGTTCTGATAGAAGGAATCCAAGGAGCTGGCCGGCTGGTACCCCAAAGACACACTTCTCTGTGTTGAGCTGGATTTGAAAACGGCGCATATTATCAAAAGTTTCCTTGAGATCTTCCAGGAGGGTACCGCGCTTTTCTGTCTTCACCACAATATCGTCTACATAGACGTAGGCATTTTTGCCGAGTTGCTTGAGGAGGCACTTCTGCATGCAACGCTGAAACGTGGCACCGGGATTTCTCAAGCTGAATGTCATGGTCAGGTAGCAGAAGGCTCCGAATGGTGTGATGAAGGCGGTCTTCAGGCGGTTGGCCGGGTTCAACTTGATCTGGTGGTATCCTGAGTAGGCATCAAAAAAACTCAACAGCTCGCATCTGGTTGTGGAGTCTATCACTTGGTCTATCCGCGGCAAAGCAAACGGATCTTTGGGGCAGGCTTTGTTGAGACTGGTGTAATCAATGCACATGCGCCACTTGTTGTTCTTCTTCAGTACAAGGACTGGGTTCGCAAGCCTTTCTAGAAAAAATACTTCTGTGATGAAGCCGGCTGCCAGCAGACGGGCGATCTCTTCACCAACGATTCTTCTCTTCTCTTCTGACAGGCGGCGGAGGGGTTGCTTGACTAGTTTTGCATCCAATCTGACATGTAGCTTGTGCTCGGCGAAATCCGTCAGAACACCGAGCATGTCTTTGGGAGACCATGCGAAAATGTCCCGATTCTCACGGAGGAAATCGACGAGCTCGCTTTCCTATTTGCTGTCAAGGCTGGCCCCTATGACTGCGCGCCTCTCCGGGTGGTCCGGGTCCAAGGGGATCTTCTTTGTTTCTTTGGCTGGCTGAAAGGAGCCCTGGGTCTCCGACTCCTTGGGATCTGGTGACAGGTCCGGCTGCTTGCTGGCCATGGCCACAACCCGGTCCAGGAGCTTCTTCTCGGCAGCAATCATAAGGGACTCGACCAGCCGGCTGCTAGCAGCAGCACAAGCGGCCGACTTCTTTGAGTCATCGGCTATAGTGATTATGCCCTTAGTTCCCGGCATCTTCATCTTGAGGTAGGCATAGTGCAGCACCGCCGTGAACTTGGCTAGAGCCGGTCGGCCTAGGAGCGCGTGATAAGGGCTCTCCAGGTCAACCACCTCAAACCAAATTGCCTCATGGCAGAAGTGATCTCTGTCTCCGAAGAGGACGTCTATCTTGATCGTGCCGATTGGTGAGCAGGAAAGGCCAGGCACAATGCCATGGAAGACAGTCCGACTGGGCTGAAGTTGTCTCTCTTTGATGCCCAGTTTCTCCATGGTGTCGCGGTAGAGGATGTTGATGCTGCTACCTCTGTCTATCAGAACTCGGGAGAAGGCGGGCAACCAAGTGGGCTTGCCGCCTTTCTGACTCTTGGGGCCGGGTTGTCCCTAAGGTTGCTGGTCTTCAATTGTTGCCACCTGCCGGCTGGTGGAAGCCGGCTGCGGGGCTTTGCGCTTGTTGTCATTCTGCTGCTGGCGCTGACTGTTGTCACCAGCCGGCGTCTGAGGAGCCGGTGGGAGCACCTTTCCAGATGCGTCCACACGGAGCTCCAATTTCATGGAGGAGTCGGTAGTGGTGTACTTGTCTGCTATGATCAGCAGCTCGTCGAGTGTGGCCGGCTCAACACAGAGGAGGCGGTGCTTGAGCAAGGTGCCCTCTCGGCACCCGGCAGTGAAGTACTCTATGGCTTGCACCTCATGCACCCCTTCGCAGGAGTTGTGCAACTCAGCCCACCGCGTGAGGTAGTCACGGGTGGACTCGGTCGGGCCTTGGACGCACTGAGAGAGCTGGCGGGGCTTGGGCGGGTGCTTGTAGGTGCTGGTGAAGTTGCGGATGAAGGCTTCAATGAAGTCCAGCCAACTATTGAGGATGTATGGCTTGAGGTTGTTCAGCCATGTCAAGGTCGTGCCCTGAAGCATGAGGGGGGCGTACTTCACGGCGACGCGCTTGTTGTCGTTTGCTATGTTGACTGCGGTGGAGTAGTCCACTAGCCAATCCTCCGGCCTCACGGAGCCGTTGTAATTGGGAGTGTCTCGAGGGAGCGAGAATGTGACGCCCCAAGACCGATGCTCCAGAAGCCTTCCATGTTCTTCTTTGCCGTTGTGTGTTTTATTTTTGTTGTTGTTGCGTTTGATCATGTCATCATGCATATTGCTTCCGCATGTTTTCATAAAACTCGTAGTCGTTCATAGTGTCGCTTCACTCTATCTCCATTGACCTTTTGTCAGCCCCCCTTCTCTTTGTCGACCTCTCTCAGACCCCCTCGCTTGCTCGTCCGAAGCTGTCCCGAACCCGACCCGCTCAATCATGACTGATGGGTCCGGATCATCCCCAAACATCTACAAAACATCTCCGTTTTCTTAATTGGACTTCCTAACATATTTATTTCTCGATCGTCCGATTGCGATCGGAGGGACGAGGACCCGTACCCAAAATCAACCTATTATATAAACAGCCTCACCCTAGTCCAATCCGTCCATCCCGTCTCTGTCGCTAGCCGACCAACTCCCTCCTTCCTCGCGATCCTCCCAGATCCCCTTTGCTCCAACCAGCACAGCCAAGCCTCCACCTTCTCCTCCAAATTCCCATGCCGCCGTCACCCTCTCCATTTCCCTCGGGATCATCAGCAAGCCAGCCACTAGCGCTCACCGCCAGATCCACAAATCCATCCATCCTGCAGCCACCCCGCGCGCCTGCAGTACGCCTGCCCGAGACCCCGAGCAGGAGCGCTCGGCTTCATCTCCTCCGCCCACTGGCCGAACCTCACCTCCTCCTTTGTGCCTCCATCTCGCACAGCCAACCGTGACTCCCAGCCAGCAACGAGCAGCAGCACCGGAGCCCCTGTGTCATGCTCATCCTCTACCCATGCGCCCGAGCTCTCCCGTCGTCGCGTGCCTCCAACCTCGACCCCGCCACCACGTCCTCGCCACCACGCGACAGGCCCTGCGTCGTTCCCTGCCTTCTCTCTCTCTCTCCCTCTCTCATTTCCCTTTGTTTTCTGCTCTCTCCCTCTCCCTTTCTCATTTTCTCTCTGTGCCCAGGAAGCCGCTGCCTCGACGCCAGTCCCGCCGCCGCCCTGCCAAGTCCGTCCCGCCGGAGTTCCTCGTCGCAGGGAACCGCCTCCCCGACCCTCGGACTGCCTGGATCCGCCACGCGCGCTGGTCCCCTGCCTCTGCCCGTCTCCTGCATCGCCATGACCTGTTGCTGCTGCCTCGGCAGGAGCCCGCTCGTCCGCGTTGACCGCGGCCACTCCAGGCGCGGGCCACGATCCTCCCGCGACCCAGTTCCCTGTAGCCCAAGGTGAGCAACTCCCCTCAGCCCAGTACAACTCAGATTCGGCCCAGCATGTTTTTTTCTTGACCTTGGCGATTTTTTCAATTATCCAGAGAATTGCTGTTTTGCAGAAAACCCCTCATGTTCATGCATATAACAATTCACAAACCATGCATTGGAATTAAACAAACTTGACATGTAAAATACTTAGTATTTCATCTAGTTTCATAATATGCTGCTTTCATCCATGTTTAAGATGTTAAACTTGTTGTTTGCATTAATTTGCATAAATGCCATGCTAAAATGCTTAAAATTTCATCTAGCTGCATGAAATGTATGGCAGCTCAGGAATGGCAGAATATTCAGACATGAAAGGCCGACATTTGCAGCATGGAGGAGGAACTTCATCCATGATGTTACTCTGCTGTCCCACAGATTCAAGTCTAGTCTAAAACCATTGTTGTTGCATTGGATCAATTCTTTGCCCTAGCTGGCTCTATGTATTTATGTATCTTTACCTGTAAATATGTACATAGGTAAATAGGTAAGTAGCCCCCCCTAGTTTATCTTCTAGAACCTTTTGTATTTTGGTGTTTGAGTTTTAATAAAATACCGTGGGGCTGTTGCCTCACAGTTTCCAGTCAAAAAAAATGCTTTATCACATAACTAAATAACCGTAGCTCCGTTTTATATGAACTTTATATGTAAATGGGGTGGAAAAATGTCTAGATCAACTTGGTGCACTTTATTTTGCTGTTTAACAACATTAAAATATGGTTTAGGGTAGAAAAGTACCAAATTCGTAAATTGCATATGAGGATTTTCCGGAATTGTTGTTTGTTGTTCCGGCCTCATTTAAACTTGCCTAGATAGGTAGTTTTATTATGCTTCACCTCTTGCCATGTTTAACAACATTTAATATAGTTGTGTACATAAACGAGAGCGAACTAAATAACTCGATTGTGGTGTTTCTTCAATATGCAACTCGTTGCATATTGAGCTCCACTTAACTTGTAGTATTGTGAGGACTCATTCGACTACGTGGCTTCATCTTCTTCATGGACTCGTTCTTCTTCCTAGCGGGATTTCAGGCAAGATGAACGTCACCTTGGATCTCACTACTATCTTTGCTATGCTAGTTTTCTCGATGCTATCGCCATGTCGCGCTACCTACCACTTGTTTATCAAGCCTCCTAAATTCCCATGAAAATCTCTAACATTTTCACCCTCCCTAGCAACCCGTTGTTTGGCTATGTTACCGCTTTGCTTGGCCCCTCTTATAGCGTTGTTAGTCGTAGGTGAAGTTGAAGATTGCTCACTGTCGAAACTTGGATATCATGCGATATCACAATATCTCTTATTTAATTAATGCATCTATATACTTGGGAAAGTGTGGAAGGCTCGGCCTTATGCCTGGTGTTTTGTTCCACTCTTGCCGCCCCTAGTTTCTGTCATACCGATGTTATGTTCCTTGATTTTGCGTCCTAACATGATGATGGGTATCGGACCATTTTGACAGTTTGCTTTGAATAAAACTCTTCCAGCAAGGCTCAACATTGGTTTTACCATTTGCCTCATCACCTACACCTTGCATAGGGACTTGCCGGCCCCCGTGGATTTTTATTAGCCCCCCTGGGCCAGTGCTCCTCTGAGTGTTGGTCCGAACCGAGTAGACTGTGGGGCCAGCTCGGGGAAACTTGAGGGTTGGTTTTACTCGTAGGATGTCTCATCCAGTGTGCCCCTGAGAACGAGATATGCGCTTCTCCTATCGGGATTTGTCGGCACATTCGGGCGGTCTTGCTGGTTTTGTTTTACCATTGTCGAAATGTCTTGTGCACCAGGATCCCTAGTCTGATTGGGTGTCCCGCGATGGAGGATTATCTCCGTGGATCGTGAGCTTGTCATGGGCTAAGTTGGGACACCCCTGCAGGGTTTAATCCTTTGAAAGCCACGCCCGCGGTTATGTGGCAGATGGGAATTTGTTAATATCCGGTTGTAGAGGACCTGAAGTAAACTCAATTTAAAACACACCAACCGCGTTGCGTAACCGTGATTGTCTCTTTTCGAGGAAGTTCAAGAGGAGAAGACGGTTGGGTTATGTTTGAATGTAAGTAGTTCAGGATCACTTCTTGATCATTACGGGTTGGTGACCGTTGCGTAGTTTCTCATCTTACTCTGGTATTCGTAAGTTAGCCACCATATTTTGCTTAGTCACTGCTGCAACCTCACCACTTTACCCCTTCCATACCCATTAAGCTTTGCTAGTCTTGATACCCATGGTAATGGGATTGTTGAGTCCTCGTGGCTCACAGATTACTACACCAACAGTTGCAGGTACAGGTTATGCGATGATCATGACGCGAGAGCATTGTTTATTGTTTTGGAGTTCTTGTTTCGCTTCTTCTTTGTTCGAGGGATAGGTTCCTGGTCGGCAGCCTGGGCTAGCAGGGTGGATGTCGTTTGAGTTTCTGTTTGTGTTTCATCCGTAGCCGGATGTCGTTCTATGTATGATGTATTGATGTATTCTTACGGCATTTGTATGCCGTGTATGTATCCCCATCTATTATGTAATGGATCGATGTAATGATATCCACCTTGCAAAAGCGTGTCCATATGCGGTTCTATCCTTGGTGGGACCTTCGAGTCTCTTTAGAATAGTATCGCATATTGGGCATGATAAGTTGGTATCAGAGCCTCGACCGACCATAGGAGCCCCCTTGATTGTTTGTAGTTGGCCGTTGTTGAGTCTAGAAGAAAAACTATTTTGAGTCTTAGGAATATATATATATCAGAGGGTAGGGTTCTTTTTACTCCTCAGCCCCCTTCGTCGCTCTGGTGAGGACTCCTGACGTAGATGTTTTGACTTCCCTCTTCTCTTTTTCACTCAATTTGTTTTAGGATCACGCGTGTATCTTGGGATCGTCTGATCTTCTTGTGACGAGAACATTGTTCTTGGTGCCTCCTAACATTTAGGGGTTGTGGCAGTGTCCCGGGGAGTTGAGCTCCGAGGTGTTGTTGTCACAATTTTATCGTTGCAGTTCTGGTATACATGAGCTTTTGCCGACATCGAAAATCTCTTATATGCAGTTAGTAGTGAGATAACCTCGACGCCACCCAGTACTGGGCAGGAGTTCGGGAGTATTGCCACAGCTCATATATCGGATGCTTTTCGAAGGTCGAGGTACACAATTTCCGGAGTTTTCTTGGTTATGTGTTGACGGATGGATACAGCGGGATGTAGGGATTGTTTATTTGAGTGAGATATATTGCTTCCCCTGTATCCCCAACACCAGATTGCATAACCAGAAAGTTTCGGGAGTTTTTTTAGGTGGGAATTCAAGTATCTCGTAGGATATCTTTCCAACAAACACATGATATGATATGGGGTCTATCATATGTTTGTTCTGGCTAATTTCCTAAGCCAACCCTTTGTTTTGTTTTGAGTTGTGGTATTCGAGTTGCTTAAAAGTCAAAGTGGTGATTCCATACCTATTCCTAAGCGGTGTTCTCATATTTCTATGTGAATACTAATCCTTCTTGAGAATCGAGGTTGTCATGTTAATTCTTTTCCAACCGGCGTGCTTCTCTTCAAGTGGATCCGATCATTTCAACATTCGCGAGATCAATTCTAAGTTTTCTCAACGGTGTTTGTTTCATCCGTCCCAAGTTGTCTTTGGTTTTTCCCACCCTCCCACCCTTTTCTTCAAGGACTCAGATTTCTTAATCAAGTATCAATGTCATTCATGTGAAGACTCTTCATGTCTTTCCTTCAATGTTCTTACCCGGCGGTTCTCATGAAGATGCTTTACTAGTTCATCATGCTTCATTCTCATTTTCTTCCCCGGTGGATTTAATTCAAGATTCGGTGTTGAGCATATTCCTTTAAATTGTCCAATGGTTTCCCATACCGGTGCACCTCGTAATCTTTCACTTCTTGTTATTCATTTGTTCCAGAGTGCTTAAGATTATCTCTGAAGATTCAAGTTTCTATTCTTAATCCTTTCAAGCTATTTCAAGGTCTTACCTTATTCAAGCCATTTAATTTAACTGGAGCAATCTTTATTTTAAAATCACTTCAACGGTGTTTCTTTTGAGTGGGCCCTAACCCACAGTTCTTTCCCAGGATCTCACCTGACTCTTCTAACTTTTCCGGAGCTATACTCAAATTCATTTTAAAGTTTGACGTAAGAATGAATTTTCATCACTCATATGCCTTCTCCAAGATCGCTTCCAAATTCTTTTCATCCTTCGTTCAACCTTTCTATTCTTCATACCGGAGTGCCTCAACAATTAATGGTGGTGTTTATCATTGCCATTCTCGGCATTTGAAGTCCGAAGAAGAGTTTCCTCTAAATTTTGCCGCTCTCCCGGAGATTTGTGATGCTAGATTGATGCCATCCTCTCAAATCGGTTTTGATTGTGAGAAATTCTTTTCATACCCATCCGGAGCATTTCAGGAGTTACTTTCCTTCTCGATCATCTGAAGGCCATCATCTCTGAAGATTCTCTTCGTTCTAAATTTTCAGCTTCGTTCTCCAATTATTCTAAATTGATGTCTCTTCGTTCATCTCCATATTCTTCCGGTGCTTTGTTCAAGTATTCTCTAGTCAGCTTGTGATCTCTTCATGCTCTCGTATCTAAATTCCCTCAAGTATCCTCATTCATTCTCTAATTCTTCCCGGTGTTTCGTTCTCTTTTCTTCATTCAATTCAGATGCTTACGGTGGTTCGTTCAAGAGTTCTCTTCCTTGGTTTCGTCTCAATACATTCGTCATTTCCAAATCCTATCGGTGGTTCGTTCAAGATTTTTCCCAAGTTTGGGCTATATCTCTCCTTAACCCCTTTCAGCGAGAATAAGTAGTATGCCAAATCCATTGCTTGTCATTAATTTAAGTTGATGAAGGATAAGCATAATGTAATTCTTATTCTTGTTTCATCGAGTAAATTCAATTCCTTATTCCGGAGGCTCATCAAAATTCTCGGTTTGAAATGTTTCATCTTTCTTTTTCTGGAGTTCCAAGTTTTCTCATTATCTCATCCCGAAGCGCCATCTAAATTAGTGCAAGGCTTCAATCTTGTGCGCTTCAACCTTCAATTCTTTTATGTTATCATTTCCTATCCGGTGTTCTTTTCAACTTTCCTTTTGTTTGATCATTCTTTTATTACCGGAGTTGTTCATGGAGGCTCTACATGATGGTTCATCAAGGATTCCTTTCATTCTCGAATTGTTCTTCAAGATTTTTTCTCGAAGTTAAGATCTGCCAAGCTATACTCTAAAATAAACATGGTGTTCAACACATGTTTTGTTTTGAGGAGTTCAAGCATTCTTCATCTTGCTTTCCAAAGTGCAATTCTTTCTACCTTATCTCTTGAGATGGTGTTATGTCATCCTTGGCAATTTCTCCTGATGTTTCATGATACACAAGTTGTCAGGAATGAGATATTTAAATCCATCATGTTCTCTTCGTTCAAGAGAACTTTTCAACCAATCAATCTCTTTGTTGGAGTTATCTTGGGTTATATTTCACCTAAAGCTTTCCCTATGGAATGTTGCTAATTGTGGTGCCTATCGATAATCCAAGTTTCCTCCTATTCTCTCGGTAAAAGGAGTTTTCATCTCCTTGTTGTTCTAGATCCAATTAACTATGTCCGTTAGTGGCCGGTTGTCACCTCATAATTTTGAGATGTTTTCCATATGCCCACAACAAGCTTGTGCTTTTCGTTGTTGGTTTTCCAACAACTTCGTTCAATCCTTCCTTTCAAGGATGCTCTCTCAAATTCATTTGAGGTAGAACATGTTGTTTTCTTCTCCGTTCTTTTCATTCCTACCGGAGGCATGGTGATGTTGCTCTCTTCGTCCCATCATCTCGTTTTGCCAAGATCATGTTCTTTTCCATCCTTAGCCATTTAACCGGAGTGTTGTGTACTCTTTTCAAGTTCCTTTCATCTTATCAAGTCTGCCTCTTTTTTCCAAGTTCTTTTCATCTTATCAAGTTTTGCTCCTCTTGTCAACCGGAGTGTTGCCGAAATTGTTCTTTCTCGTTCCTTGTATATCTCGTTCCAACTGGTGTGGTGGCATATTCTTATTGGTTCATTGAGCTATGGTTCCATGTTTCAACCTACAAGGTTCTCATAATGTTCCTTGTTCCTCTTTGCTAATGGAGTGTTTGCAATCTCGTTCACCTCCATTGTATTCTTTCTTTCGATTTGTTCAACCTCTCAAGGTTCGTGGTTTCACTCGTTTGTCAAAGAAACAAGTTTGTTTTACCTCTTCCTCTTCCTCTTCCACTTCTCTCCGGTGCCACCCTTAGATCTCGGGACGAGATCTCTTGTAAGTGGGGGAGTGTTGTGACGCCCCAAGACCGACGCTCTAGGAGCCTTCCATGTTCTTCTTTGCCATTGTGTGTTTTATTTTTGTTGTTGTTGCATTTCATCATGTCATCATGCATATTGCATCCGCATGTTTTCATGAAACTTGTAGTCGTTCATAGTGTCGCTTCTCTCTATCTCCATTGACCTTTTTCAGGCCCCCTTCTCTTTGTCGACCTCTCTCAGACCCCCTCGCTTGCTCGTCCGAAGCTGTCACGAACCCGACCCGCTCAATCATGACCGATGGGTCCGGATCATCCCCAAACATCTACAAAACATCTCCGTTTTCTTAATTGGACTTCCTAACCTATTTATTTCTCGATCTTCCGATTGCGATCGGAGGGACGAGGACCCGTACCCGAAATCAACCTACTATATAAATAGCCTAACCCTAGTCCAATCCATCCATCCCGTCTCCGCCACCAGCCGACCAATTCCCTCTTTCCTCAAGATCCTCCCAGATCCCCTTCGCTCCAACCAGCGCAGCCAAGCTCCATCTTCTCCTCCAAATTCCCTAGCCGCCGTCACCCACTCCATTTCCCTCCGGATCACCAGCAAGCCAACCACTAGCCTCACCTCTAGATCCACAAATCCATCCATCCCGCAGCCACCCTGCGCGCGTGCAGTACGCCTGCCCGAGACCCCGAGCAGGAGCGCTCGGCTTCGTCTCCTCCGCCCACTCGCCACACCTCACCTCCTCCTGTGTGCCTCCATCTCACGCAGCCAGCCGTGCCTCCCAGCCGGCGACGAGCAGCAAGACCGGAGCCCCTGTGTCATGCTCCTCCTCTGCCCATGCGCTCGAGCTCGCCCTTCGTCGCGCGCCTCCAACCTCTACCCCGCCACCACGTCCTCGCCACCACGCGACAGGCGCTGCGTCGTTCCCTGCCTTCTCTCTCTCTCATTTTCCTTTGTTTTCTGCTCTCTCTCTCTCTCTCTCGTTTTCTCTCTGTGCCCAGGAAGCCGCTGCCTCGACGCCAGTCCCACCGCCGCCCTGCCAAGTCCGTCCCGCCGGAGTTCCTCATCACCGGGAACCGCCTCCCCAACACTCAGACTGCTTGGATCCGCTGCGCCCGCTGGTCCCCTGCCACCGCCCGTCTCCTGCATCGCCATGACTTGCTGCTGCTGCCTCGGCAGGAGCCCGCTCGTCCGCGTTGACCGCGGCCACTCCACGCGCGGGCCACGATCCTCCCGCGGCCCAGTTCCCTGTAGCCCAATGTGAGCAACTCCCCTCCGCCCAGTACAACTCAGATTCAGCCCAACGTTGTTTTTTTCTTGTCCCTGGCGATTTTGTCAATTATCCAGAGAATTGTTTTTTTTTGCAGAAAACCCCTCATGTTCATGCATATAACAATTCACAAACCATGCATCGGAATTAAGCAAACTTGACATGTAAAATGCTTAGAAGTTCATCTAGTTTCATAATATGCTATTTTCATCCATGTTTAAGATGTTAAACTTGTTGTTTGCATTAATTTGCATAAATGCCATGCTAAAATGCTTAGAATTTCATCTAGCTGCATGGAATGTATGGCTGCTCAGGAATGGCAGAATCTTCAGACATGAAAGGCCCACATTTGCAGCATGGAGGAGGAACTTCATCCATGATGTTACTCTGCTGTTCCACAGATTCAAGTCTAGTCTAAAACCTTTGTTGATGCATTGGATCAATTCTTTGCCCTAGCTGGCTCTATGTATTTATGTATCTTTACCTGTAAATATGTACATAGGTAAATAGGTAAGTAGTTTCCCTCCCTAGTTTATCTTCCAGAACCTTTTGTATTTTGGTGGTTTAGTTTTAATAAAATACCGTGGGGCTGTTGCCTCACAGTTTCCAGTCAAAAAAATGCTTTATTTCATAACTAAATAAACGTAGCTCCGTTTTATATGAACTTTATATGTAAATGGGGTGGAAAAATGTCTAGATTAACTTGGTGCACTTTATTTTGCTGTTTAACAACATTAATATATGGTTTAGGGCAGAACAGTACCAAATTCGTA
Organism: Triticum aestivum; assembly: GCF_018294505.1. Lineage (NCBI taxonomy): Eukaryota > Viridiplantae > Streptophyta > Magnoliopsida > Poales > Poaceae > Triticum > Triticum aestivum. The sequence goes on from NC_057814.1 coordinate 359,292,432, forward strand.
AATTGCATATGAGGATTTTCCGGAATTGTTGTTTGTTGTTCCGGCCTCATTTAAACTTGACTAGATAGGGAGTTTTATTATGCTTCACCTCTTGCCATGTTTAACAACATTTAATATTGTTGTGTACCTAAACGAGAGAGAACTAAATAACTCGATTGTGGTGTTTCTTCAATATGCAACTCGTTGCATATTGAGCTCCACTTAACTTGTAGTATTGTGAGGATTCGTTCGACTACGTGGCTTCATCTTCTTCATGGACTCGTTCTTCTTCCTAGCGGGATTTCAAGCAAGATGACCATCACCTTGGATCTCACTACTATCTTTGCTATGCTAGTTGTCTCGATGCTATCGCTATGTCGCGCTACCTACCACTTGTTTATCAAGCCTCCCAAATTGCCATGAAAACCTCTAACCTTTTCACCCTTCCTAGCAAACCGTTGTTTGGCTATGTTACCGCTTTGCTCAGCCCCTCTTATAGCATTGCTAGTTGCAGGTGAAGTTGAAGATTGCTCCATGTCAGAACTTGGATATCATGGGATATCACAATATCTCTTATTTAATTAATGCATCTATATACTTTGTAAAGGGTGGAAGGCTCGGCCTTATGCATGGTTTTTTGTTCCACTCTTGCCGCCCCTAGTTTCCGTCATACCGGTGTTATGTTCCTTGATTTTGCGTCCCTAACACGATGAGGGGTACGGGACCCTTTTGACAGTTTGCTTTTAATAAAACTCTTCCAGCAAGGCCCAACATTGGTTTTACCATTTGCCTCATCACCTACACCTTGCATAGGGACTTCCCGGCCCTCGTGGATTTTATTAGCCCCCCTCGGGCCAGTGCTCCTCTGAGTGTTGGTCCAAACCGAGTAGACTGCGGGGCCACCTCGGGGAAACTGGAGGGTTGGTTTTACTCGTAGGATGTCTCATCCGGTGTGCCCTGAGAACGAGATTTGTCGGCACATTCGGACGGTCTTGCTGGTTTTGTTTTACCATTGTCGAAATGTATTGTGCTCCGGGATTCCGAGTCTGATCGGGTGTCCCGCGATGGAGGATTGTCTCCGTGGATCGTGAGCTTGTCATGGGCTAAGTTGGGACACCGCTGCAGGGTTTAATCTTTTGAAAGCCGTGCCCGCGGTTATGTGGCTGATGGGAATTTGTTAATATCCGGTTGTAGAGGACCTGAAGTAAACTCAATTTAAAACACACCAACCGTATTGCGTAACCGTGGTTGTCTCTTTTCGGGGAAGTTCGAGAGGAGAACACGGTTGGGTTATGTTTGAACGTAAGTAGTTTAGAATCGCTTCTTGATCATTACTGGTTGGCGACCGTTGCGTAGTTTCTCATCTTACTATGGTATTCGTAAGTTAGCCACCATATTTTGCTGAGTCGCTGCTCCAACCTCACCACTTTACCCCTTCCATACCCATTAAGCTTTGCTTGTCTTGATAATCCTACCTCTTGAGCTTGCGTTGGGTTTTCCCTTGAAGACGAAAGGGTGATGCAGCGAAGTAGCGTAAGTATTTCCCTCAGTTTTTTAGAACCAAGGTATCAATCTAGTAGGAGACTACACACAAGTCGCCTTGTACCTACAAAAACAAATAAGAACCTTGCAACCAACACGATAATGGGGTTGTCAATCCTTCACGGCCACTTGCAAAAGTGAGATCTGATAGAGATGATAAGATAATTTTTTTGGTATTTTTATGATAAAGATCGAAAGTAAAGATTGCAAAGTAAAAATAGATTGGAAACTTATATAATGGAGAATAGACCCGGGGGCCATAGGTTTCACTAGTGGCTTCTCTCAAGATAGCATAAGTATTACGGTGGGTCAACAAATTACTGTCGACCAATTGATAGAATAGTGCATAGTTATAAGAATATCTAGGCATGATTATGTATATAGGCATCACGTCCGCGACTAGTAGACCGAAACGATTCTGCATCTACTACTATTACTCCACACATCGACCGCTATCCAGCATGCATCTAGAGTATTAAGTTCATAAGAACAGAGTAACGCATTAGGCAAGATGACATGAAGTAGAGGAATAAACTCAAGCAATATGATATAAACCCCATCTTTTTATCCTCGATGGCAACAATACAATACGTGTCGTTTCCCTTTCTGTCACTGGGATTGAGCACCGCATGATTGAACCCAAAGCTAAGCACTTCTCGCATTGCAAGAAAGATCAATCTAGTAGGCCAAACCAAACTGATAATTCGAAGAGACTTGCAAAGATAACCAATCATACATAAAAGAATTCACAGGAGATTCAAATATTGTTCATAGATAATCTAGATCATAAACCCACAATTCATCGAATCTCGACAGACACACCGCAAAAAGAGTTACATCGAATAGATCTCCAAGAAGATCAAGGAGAAATTTGTATTCAGATCCAAAGAGAGAGAAGAAGCCATGTAGCTAATAACTATGGACCTGAAGGTCTATGGTAAACTACTCAAACATCATCGGAGAGGCTATGGTGTTGATGTACAAGCCCTCCGTGATCGATGCCCCTTCCGGCGGAGCACCGAAAAAGGCCCCAAGATGGGATCTCATGGGTACAGAAGGTTGTGGCGGTGGAAATAGGGTTTCGTGGTGCTCCTGGATGTTTTCGGGGTATATGGATATATATAGGCAGAAGAAGTAGGTCGGTGGAGCTGCGAGGGGGCCACGAGGGTGGGGGCGCACCCAGAGGGGCAGGCGCGCCTCCCTGCCTCGTGGCCTCCTTGCTTCTTTCTTGACGTCCACTCCAAATGCCCTGGATCACGTTTTTTCCAAAAATAACTCTCCCAAAGGTTTCATTCCGTTTGGACTCCCTTTGATATTCCTTTCCTGTGAAACACTGAAATAGGCAAAAAAAATAGCAAATGCAATACATGAGCCTGATCCATGGACATAGCACTATATGTGGAATAGAATGGTGGTTTTGGAGAAGACAAAAAGGAGAAAATAGTCTCACATCCACTTGGTGTATCAACGGGCTATGGAGATGCCCATTAATAGATATCAATGTGAGTGAGTAGGGATTGCCATGCAATAGATGCACTAGAGCTACAAGTGTATGAAAGCTCAACAAAAGAAACTAAGTGGGTGTGCATCCAACTCGCTTGCTCATGAAAACCTAGGGCATTTTTGAGGAAGCCCATCATTGGAATATACAAGCCAAGTTCTATAATGTAAAATTCCCACTAGTATAAGTGACCACATAGAGACTCTCTATCATGAAGATCATGGTGCTACTTTGAAGCACAAGTGTGGTAAAAGGATAGTAACATTGTCCCTTCTCTCTTTTTCTCTCATTTTTTTGTTTGGGCCTTCTTCTCTTTTTTATGGCCTCTTTTTTTCACCCTTTTTTTATTTTTAGTTCGGAGTCTCATCCCGGCTTGTGGGGGAATGATAGTCTCCATCATCCTTTCCTCACTTGGGGCAATGCTCTAATAATGATGATCATCACACTTTTATTTACTTACAACTCAAAAATTACAACTCAATACTTAGAACAAAATATGACTCTATGTGAATGCCTGCGGCGGGGTACCGGGATATGCAAAGAATTATGATCGTGGCTTTGCCACGAATACAATGTCAACTACATGATCATGTAAAGCAATATGACAATGATGAGGCGTGTCATAATAACCGGAATGGTGGTAAGTTGCATGGCAATATATCTTGGAATGGCTATGGAAATGCCATAATAGGTAGGTATGGTGGCTGTTTGGAGGAAGGTATATGGTGGGTGTAAGATACCGGCGAAAGGTGCGCGGTATTAGAGAGGCTAGCAATGGTGGAAGGGTGAGAGTGCGTATAATCCATGGACTCAACATTAGTCATAAAGAACTCACATACTTATTGCAAAAGTCTATTAGTTATCGAAACAAAGTACTACGTGCATGCTCCTAGGGGGATAGATTGGTAGGAAAAGACCATCGCTCGTCCCCGACCGCCACTCATAAGGAAGACAATCAATAAATAAATCATGCTCCGACTTCATCACATAACGGTTCACCATACGTGCATGCTATGGGAATCACAAACTTTGGAACAAGTATTTCTCAAATCCACAACTAGTCAACTACCATGACTCTAATATCACCATCTTCATATCTCAAAAGAATTATCAAGTATCAAACTTCTCATAATATTCAATGCACTCTATATGATAGTTTTTATTATACCTATCTTGGATGGTCATCACTTTAGGACAAATTTTTGAACCAAAGAAAATTACCATGCTGTTCTAAAAGAATCTATAATATAAGTGAAGCATGAGAGATCAATTATTTCTATAAAATAAAACCACCGCCGTGCTCTAAAAGATATAAGTGAAGCACTAGAGCAAAACTTTCTAGCTCAAAAGATATAAGTGAAGCACATAGAGTATTCTAATAAATTCTGATTCATGTGTGTCTCTCCCAAAAGGTGTGTACAGCAAGGATGATTGTGGTAAACTAAAAATAAAGACTCAAATCATACAAGACGCTCCAAACAAAACACATATCATGTGGTGAATAAAAATATAGCCTCAAGTAAAGTTACCGATAGACGAAGACGAAAGAGGGGATGCCTTCTCGGGCATCCCCAAGCTTAGGCTTTTCGTTGTCCTTGAATTTTACCTTGGGGTGCCTTGGGAATCCCCAAGCTTAGGCTCTTGCCACTCCTCATTCCATAATCCATCAAATCTTTACGCAAAACTTGAAAACTTCACAACACAAAACTCAACAGAAAATCTCATGAGCTCCGTTAGCGAAATAAAACAAACCACCACTTAAAGGTACTGTAATGAACTCATTCTTTATTTATATTGGTGTTAAACCTACTGTATTCCAGCTTCTCTATGGTTCATAACCTCCGATACTAGCCATAGATTCATCAAAATAAGCAAACAACACACGAAAACAGAATCTGTCAAAAACAGAACAGTCTGTAGTAATTTGGATCTAACACAAACTTCTGCAACTCAGAAAAATTGCAACGCCCCGGATCCGATGCGCGAGGTGCCTTCCGTTTATTCGTAGTCATTGCCATGTCATGTGCTTGTGTGTTGCATTTTTCCATGTCATCATATGCTTTGCATCATCATGTTTTCAAAACTTGCATCCGGTCCTTTTTCCCGTTGTCTGTTTCGCGATCCAACACTCTCCCACGCGCCCGTTGCCCCTCTCAGACCTCGTTTCATGAGTGGCATTTAAATGTTCTCGGAATGGGATGAAACTTGACGTGTGATGAGAACATCAATACCATTGTTACACCCACAACCCCTACTGTTACATATACTGGACCAATTACTAGAGCTCGCGCACGCCAATTAAATTACCAGGTACTTTCGTTTCTTGGTAATGTTTTCTAATGTTCATGAGAATATGATGCTGCCTAAATTGGATATATTTGTTTTGCTTACAAATGAAGGGCCTAGCTTGGAGAAGGATGAGCATTGGAGCAAGGGGAACAAGAACGGAGTTACAAGTGATGATTTTAGGACTTGGAAGCCACCATAAGGAGTGCATGAAGCCTTCGACGAAATATACAAGATGCCACTTCATAAATTTCGTGCAGAGGGTATTCTAGGTGCTGCGTCACCTTATTATTGGGCCAGGCCCATGTAATTTCAAAATACATAAGTATAGGTTGTTTTTAGAGTCCATATGTGTGGGGAAACAAGAGATAGGGTTGGTTTCGGACCCCTTCCCCAAGGGCCACGAAATTCCCCCCTCTTCCTCCATATATACAGCCCTTAGGGCACCGTTTAGACTTTGGGTTTTGTTTAGATCAAAAGTTCGCCATAGCTGCAACTTCGCGTACTTCGTTTGTGTTCAACGACCAGACAAAGGCGTCACAGAACCCCAACTTCATTAATAAAGTTTTCCTCTTATATTCGCTATATCCAGATTGCAATCTCAGTTTCCTGCTTGTTCTTTGTTTGCACGCAGGAAATAGACCCTCGTGGTCAGGTTGATCGTGCTCCGGCATGGTCAATAACCTCTCGGAGTTGGTTTAGCGATCGCTAATGCGCGACGTCCTCGCACGTTCGTAGTCGGATTGTGAAAGTCTGCTCCTCCGAAACGATAATCACCATCTCATCGAAAGACGGGACACCTTTGCCTCTATCAAGTGGTATCAGATTTTTAGGTTGCTCAGTGAGATTTTACAGTTTTTCGTAGTTTAGATCGAGTCTGTTGTTCATACCTATAGTCCACGAAAAAAGCCAAAAAAATTTAGGGTTAGTTCATCCTATCCGAACCAATCTGAACCTTTGCATAATCTTTTCTGTATTTGCTTTGTTGAATTTGCGGTTGGATCATCGTGTCAAGTTGCTGGTCTTAGCATCTGGTTTCCCTTAGAGTTTCGAGTTCTATTCACAAGTTGTCACGCCGCCGTCGCACCATCGTCATCGTTCCTACCATATACCACCACCACCAACATATTCCTTACCGCTGCCATATACATCCGCCTGTCCACCATCAATCCGAGTCCACATATACATCTGCTTGTCCACCACCAATCTGAGTTCTTGTCATATTAGGTTTGTTTTCGAGATCCATCTAGTTTTCTTTTTGTGTTTCCTTGCCTGAGTAGGTCTCGAAAAAAAACAGTCTGGAGACCCCCGGACAGTTTTTAGGCCAAATTTTCGGCGACCAAAAATATTTTTCCCTATCCTATTTTTAGGTCCCATAGAGCGTTTTGAGACACTCGCCATCATAGTAATTTTTTGTCGCACTTTTTCATCGTCGCTGCGCTGATTTTCGAAAAAAAAATTGTCAAACAAATTTCGTGCCCATCCTGTCAGTTTGACCTAGGAAGTGTTTTGAGACACTCGCCATTATAGTGATTTTTCACAAAAAAAAAGAGGAGCGCAAAAAAAAGAGCGATTTTTTTTCCAGAGTGTGCTTTTCCCTTGTTTACGTGCAGCGCCGTGATTTTGTTAGTGTTCTAGGCTCGCGTCTCTAGCACGGTCTAGCCTAGGACCAGCACAGTACCGTCGTTGAGCGTTTATTCAACTTTGCATATCTGAATTGATTATTGCTGACCCTTTTTGCTACCATATTATAAGCCTTCCCAGCTCCACATACATCTACGTCATGCGTTTGACTCTCCCTGGTAATCGCTCTATCCACGCTTTGAGAGTTTTGACTACAACGGTTGCCGATCACCGCCTGGTGCTGGGTAAGAACTGGTAAGAATTTGAGTTTTGCTTGACGGATTTGTGACACCCACCACCACCACCACTTGTTAGTAGTCTTTAGGATCATATTCTTGTGTGTTTCCATTGCTGCTAACCATGCCAGGATCACAAGCCGACGAGATTGACTGGGCGAACTTAACGAACAAGGAGCTTCATGATAAGTTTCAGCAAATGATGACTGAACAGGTGCAAGATGTGCTGAACAATTTTGAAGAGGCCATGGAGAAGATCACTGGCCTTGAGACGACGTTTGAAACAAAGCTCGATAATAGATTTAATGAACTACTTGTGCGTCTTCCACCACCGGCTGCACCTGCCGCACCTCTGCAACAACAACAACAACAACAACAACAACAACAACTACCTCCACGTCGCGAAACAACCCTCCGCCGAGCGAGCCTTGTCCTTCTTCAGCCTGGCCAAACTGTTGGTGCTGCTATTGGTACTTCTGTGGCTCCTGCTGCTGATGCGGAGGATGATGATGCGGGAGATTACGAGGATGAGGTAGATCAAAATCAGAACTACGTGCAACCACCAGCACCACAACCACCAGGTCGTCCACATGCAAATAATCACAATGGTAGGGCTCTCCCTCAGGTACGAAATCATGACCATCTTCCTAAACTTAAATTGAATATTCCACCATTTGAGGGTAGATATGTTCTTGATATATATCTTACTTGGGAGTTAGAAACTGAACAACGATTTACATGTTTACAATATCCTGAGGAGAGACGTGTTCCTGCTGCTGTTTGTGCTTTCACTAGCTTTGCATGTGTTTGGTGGTATGAACATTGTAGATTATATCCTATTCCAGCTACTTGGGCTTCTTTGAAAACTGCTATGCATACTCGTTGGGTTCCACCATACTATCAACGTGAATTAATTCAAAAATTGCAGCGTTTGAGACAAGGAAAAAATTCTGTAGAACAATATTATCAGGAATTACAAACTGGCATGATTAGATGTGGTATTTTTTAGGAGAATAAAGCTAAGCTTGCGCGGTTTATGGGTGGATTAAATAGAGAGATCAGACCATTTTAGAGTATAAGGAGTATAATAATATCACTCGTTTATTCCATCTTGCTTGTAAAGCTGAACGTGAAGTGCAGGATCGACAGGCATTGGCGCGAACTAACTTTTCTGCAGGTCGATCTTCATCATGGACACCATGTGCATCCTCTACTTCCACTGCACTAGCACCTCCATCAGGTGCCACCTCCAGCCGTGATACAAGAAAGCAGGCACAACCACCACTATCTGCCAAGAGCACACCTGCCGGGGCTGCGCAAAGCTCTTCTTCTTCCATGGCATCAATAGGGCACACAAGTGATATTATTTGTCGTCGTTGTAAGGGAAGAGGACATTTTGCGAGAGAATACAAATCTCAGCGTGTGATGATTGCTACTGAGGATGGTGGGTATGAGTCCGCCAGTGACTATGATGAGGAGACTTTTGCTCTTATTACACATGAAGAACATGGTGGAGATGCTTCTGATCATAAGACGCAATACATGGCTGCTGAAGATGCTGACAGGTACGAATGTTTAGTTGCTCAACGTGTTTTGAGTGTACAGGTTACACAAGCTGAGCAAAATCATAGGCATAATTTGTTCCATACAAAGGGACTTGTGAAGGAACGTTCTGTTCGCGTCATCATAGATGGAGGGAGCTGCAACAACTTGGCTAGCATGGAGATGGTGGAGAAGCTATCTCTCACCACAAGACCACATCCACATCCTTACTACATCCAATGGTTCAACAACAGCGGCAAGGTTAAGGTAACACGTACTGTTCGTGTGCATTTTAGTATCTCTACATATGTTGATTATGTTGATTGTGATGTGGTACCTATGCAAGCATGTTCCTTATTACTTGGTAGACCATGGAAATTTGATAAAAATTCTGTACACCATGGTAGAAACAATCAGTATACTCTTGTTCATAAGGACAAACATATTACTTTGCTTCCTATGAGTCCTGATTCCATTTTGAAAGATGATATTAATAGAGCTAATAAAGCAAAACAAGAGCAAAATAAGAGTGAAAATCAGATCGTGGCAAAAGAATTTGAGCAACAAATGAAGCCTAATAATAAACCATCTAGTGTTGCTTCTGAAATTAAATTGAAAAGTGCATGTTTACTTGCCACCAAATCTGATATTGATGATCTAGATTTTAGCAAATCTGTTTGCTATGCTTTTGTGTGCAAAGAGGCATTATTTTCATTCGAGGACGTGCCTTCCTCTTTGCCTCCTGCTGTCACTAACATTTTGCAGGAGTTCGCTGACGTCTTTCCACACGATGTGCCACCGTGATTACCACCTATTCGAGGGATTAAGCATCAAATTGACTTAATTGCCGGTGCATCATTACCCAACCATGCACCATACCATACCAATCCAGAGGAGACGAAGGAGATTATGCGTCAAGTACAAGAGCTGCTCGACAAAGGTTATATACGCGAATCCCTTAGTCCTTGTGCTGTTCCTATCATTTTAGTGTCGAAAAAGGATGGTACGTCGCGTATGTGCGTTGATTGTAGAGGCATTAATAATATTAGTATTCGTTATCGTCATCCTATTCCTAGGCTAGATGATATGCTTGATGAATTGAGTGGCTCTACAATATTCTCCAAAGTTGATTTGCGTAGTGGATACCATCAAATTCGTATGAAATTGGGAGATGAATGGAAAACAACATTTAAAACTAAGTTTGGATTATATGAGTGGTTAGTCATGCCTTTTGGGTTAACTAATGCACCTAGTACTTTCATGAGATTAATGAACGAAGTTTTACGTGCTTTCATCGGACGATTTGTGGTAGTTTACTTTGATGACATATTGATTTATAGCAAATCTTTGGAGGAACATTTGGAACATTTACGTGTTGTTTTTACTACTCTACGTGATGCACGTTTGTTTGGTAACCTTGGGAAGTGCACCTTTTGCACCGACCGAGTATCTTTTCTTGGCTATGTTGTTACTCCACAGGGGATTGAAGTTGATAAAGCCAAGATTGAAGCTATTGAGAGTTGGCCGCAGCCCAAAATGGTCACACAAGTGAGGAGTTTCCTTGGCCTCACAGGTTTCTGTAGGCGTTTTGTGACAGATTTCAGCACCATTGCTGCACCTCTCAACAAGCTTACAAAGAAGGATGTGCCTTTTGTTTGGGGTACCGCACAGGAAGAAGCCTTCACGGTATTGAAATATAAGTTGACACATGCTCCTTTACTCCAACTTCCTGATTTTAATAAGACTTCTGAGCTTGAATGTGATGCTAGTGGAATTGGATTAGGAGGTGTGTTATTACAAGATGGCAAACCTGTTGCATACTTTTCTGAAAAATTGAGTGGGCCTAGTCTGAACTATTCTACTTATGATAAAGAATTATATGCTCTTGTTCGGACCTTAGAAACATGGCAACATTATTTATGGCCCAAGGAATTTGTTATACATTCTGATCATGAATCTTTGAAACACATTAAAAGTCAAGCAAAACTAAACCATAGACATGCTAAATGGGTTGAATTCATTGAGACTTTCCCTTATGTCATTAAACACAAGAAGGGTAAAGAAAATTTTATTGCTGATACATTGTCTCGTCGTTATACTATGCTTTCACAACTTGACTTTAAAATATTTCGTTTGGAGACCATCAAAGATCAATATGTGCATGATGCTGAATTTAAAGATGTATTGCAGAATTGTAAAGAAGGGAGAACATGGAACAAGTTCGTCGTTAACGATGGATTTGTGTTTCGTGCTAACAAGCTATGCATTGCAGCTGGCTCCGTTCGTCTTTTGTTGTTGCAGGAGGCGCATGGAGGAGGATTAATGGGACATTTTGGCGTGAAGAAGATGGAGGATATACTTGCTACACATTTCTTTTGGCCAAAGATGAGACGTGATGTTGAGCATTTTGTTGCTCGCTACACTACATGTCAAAAAGCTAAGTCATGACTCAATCCTCATGGTTTATATATGGCTTTGCCTGTACCTAGTGTTCCTTGGGAGGATATATCTATGGACTTTGTTTTAGGTTTCACTACAAAAAAATACACTTCCGTGATGATACGTGTTTGTCATAGTAGGTCGCGTTTTTTGTCATGCATGTACATCCATGACGATTTTATGACAGAATCAAGATAGTCATACATGTGCCGTCGTAGAAGTGTTGCATGACATTACCAAAATTATCATCACGGAAGTGTCCACTTCCATGACGGTAAATCGCGCGTCACAGAAGTGCTTTCGTCAAGGGTGACTGACACGTGGCATCCACTATAACGGAACGCCGTTAAGCTATCGGGTCGGGTTTTGGATCGGATAACCCGTTAACAGCCCCGACCAATGGGGATTTTCCACGTGTAAAATCATCATTGGCTGGAGGAAACACGTGTTGGCTCGCCGTTGGGACAGATGTCATCCGCTCATTGGACCGAAGGCGCCTATGATACGGCGACACGTGCCACGGCCCAACAGAGGCCCATTCCTGTGCAAAGGCCGGCCCGTCTGACTTGGTCAAAAGGTGGCGGACCGGCCCACAGAAAGTCTGTTAACAACCTGTTTGCATATAGCCCATTTACAGCACACTAACCCAGGGCCCGTTACGCCCTATCTGAATTAGGCCCAGTAGCGACATCTGGACCGTCCAATATGATTCAGCCTGTTTTAACTTCCAGCCCATGTGTGGCCCATGACTTCTTTCGGCCCATATGAGGACCTTTGTAACTCTTGGCCCATTAACGGCCCGTGGTGAAACTGGCCCGTAATGAACAATGTATCACTTTATACCCATTAACGGCCCGTTATTCCATTGGGCCGTTTCCAGCCCAAGCTATCTTTCGGCCTTCTCAGGGCCCATTGATTCTTGGGCTCATTTGCAGAATTCGGTTACATACGGCCCGTTACTGTCATTTTCTGCTTGTGGGCCAAATTCAGCCCGTCGTTACAGTCGGCCCGTTTGCGGACCGTTAATACGTTGGGCCGTTTTCATGTAAAAAAACCCGTTGGGCTGTTTTCATAGAGTTATCAAATATGGCCTATTAACGGCTCGTTATGGCCCACGAATAGTACGGCCCATGATTGGCGAAATGATGATACGCCCCGTAGAAGGCCCATGGATCCTACGGCCCGTATGAGGCCCATGGATAGTACGGCCCGTAGAAGGCCCATGGATCGTACGGCCCGTAGAAGGCCCATGGACCCTACGGCCCGTAGAAGGCCCATGGACCCTAAGGCCTGTATAGAAGGCCGATGGATCCTACGGCCGGACGAAGGCCCATGGATCATACGTCCTGCAGGAGGCCCATGGTTACAACAGTCCGTGTGTTGCCATGATTATTTTGGCCTAGTTACCAAAAATAGGCTATTGTGGCCACTAGAAAAAAAAGAAAAAGAACTGCAGTGACTACAAGCAAACAACTAAACAAGACAATAAGGAAATAAATAAGCAAGCAATTAACGTTAGCCTATTACCACTATTACACATATTACATCCACTGGGCATCAAAGTTCGCCACCAGTGCAAATATAGGGAACAAAGCAGCACATTACATACACTGGCCGTCAAAATTGGCCACCAGTGCAAATAAACGTGGCAGCACAACAAGAGCATAACTGAAACAACTTCAGAAGAGCTCAAGAAACGTTATCCTGGGTATCCACCATGCTGGCAATAAGCTTAGCAAGCTGATTAGCTTTGTCCTGTTTGGCGCTAGAATCCTCCAACGCTTGCTGTTGCACCAGAAAGTATGCATCTGAATGCTCCAGGGACTTCCGCAGTCCTTCCGCTTCTTGTCGTAGCACAGCTGATCGATGTCTGTCAGCTTGTAGTTGAGACTCAAGAAACCGAACTGATTCAGACAGTGAGTTTGAATAGCTTGTGCAAGTGGTAGTGGCTAGTAACTCGAACACTAAACCAAGACAGGACTTTGGGGCTGTCTCGCTGTCTTCAAGATAGTCTTCCTTAGCTGTTTTATCAGCTTTGTTGGAGACCAACAAGGATGTGTCACTATCCTGAACCTTATTTGCATTACTTCCTTTACCATTGCTTAATAAGGCACTCTTCCCCAATATTCTGTCAGCATTCTAAAAGAAGAAACAAGCAGACACATAACGAGTTTAGCATGTACTAGTATATGAAACTCATTTCGGTGAACCAGTTCATTAGTAAGGTGGATAGGATTAAACTACCAAGTCTTCTATTGCCAAGTACTAGTACATAATAAAAGCATCAAACAAACATATATCTATGTCCTATGGTCACTGCATTGTCTTGCCAAATCAAAATAGAGACACGGTTCAAATCATATCAGTTCAAGACAAAGTAGCAGTGAAAGAATACAAAGCGGGGGAAACTACACGGCACAACAAGATTTCAGATGGGTACCACGGGTCTACATGTACAACAACACTATTGGCTCTGTTGTGATGCTAGTAATGTGCATGATATGAAAGTCAACTGTATACGCAATTGAAATTGAAATCAACAGAGCTATTCATAAGAGCAAACCTGTTAAAGAAACATGCGTGAACATACCTGTTGTGCCATTGGAGTTTCGATTGGATCCTTCAATTTAAAAATAAGTTTGTATGACTAAATACAGTGATACAAGAGCAAAGCAATCATAGTTAAAAAAGGCGCGCCTAAGCGAGCGCTTAAGCGCGCCTAGGATCTAGGCGTTGGCAAAACGCATTGCGCATAACTACGCATAATCTGTGCATAACTGCGCATAAGGATGCGCTTTGGTCAGTAAAGCGCAAGGCGGTGGCAAAACGCACAATTAACGCCTAGCACTTTTTTGAACTATGATAGCAATGGAATCTTAAATTAGAACAGTTGTTCTTCAGGTTTAGGCACTTGTTCTACATGAACAGAGTACAGTAAGACGCAAGAATATAATACTTAAAATAGAAAATGAGCTCATAGACCTTACCACATTCTTGGTTCGGGACCAGTACAGAACAAGGCGTTCCCAGTCATCGTCCAGTAAATGTGTCTTAGGAGAACGTAAGGGAATTTGATGAGTTTCTTTGCTGGTGAAGTACGTTTTCTTCAGGTAATTCCGATACTGCCACCAAGCATTCTTGAAGATAGCAGAGGTATTAGCACAGGTTACCTCATCCTGAGTTTCCAAATCAGTCCTTCTCTATAGAGAAAAATGGGAAAATTTGCTGTATTATAACCATCATGGAGGTAGGAAGTATGGGACGAAGCAAAGTAATTGACATGAATAACATTACTTACACATAACTCCTGGACAAACACCTGCAACTGGCATTTTCCTTCATCTTCAGTATAATATTTCCAAGATGGGAAGATACGCACATACGATTTAATAACATCAAATGCGATAGATGCTAAACTACGACTAGCTGGTTGTGCTTCCTCCACAGGAATAGGCGTACTAACTGGTGGAGTTGGGGTTCGCCATGATAGTACTGGCCCTTTGGGCACTGGAGCTGCCTTACAAACTACTCTTGTTTGGGAGCTCTGTGGTGGAGATGGTGCTGTGTCAACAGGAACTGGGTTACTATAGGCTGGGGTTGGGGTTAAATTGGGTGAAGCTGGTTCTCTGTTCTTCGCAGTAGGGGTACAATCTGCGAGAGTTTGGGTTATGTGTGGTAGGGCTGGTTCTTGTGCATGTACAACCGGGGTGCTATCTCCACCAAGAGGTAGCATTGTTTTATTTGAAGACCATGTTTTTAGTCTGCTAGATACTGGCATCACCCGCTCCAATTCCAATGGCTGATAAACAGGAAACATAGTTGAATGTACAGACATTGTATGACAGACAGATGCAATAGATAGTGTGAAAAAAAGAGGGCATGAAATAGTTGACATGTATATTGTTTAACTAAAACGGATAGCATGACATAATTTCACATATATGATGTCTATCTAAACTGGATAGCATAGCATAACATAATTCAAAGATATGATGAATAACTAAACAGGATCGCATGACATAATTCACCTACATGTTATCTAAGTAATCAGGATCACATCATTTAATTCACATATGTGATTTATATGCTAAACAGAGGGCATTCGATATGATGTCTGAACAAAGAACATGGTGTTGAATATTGTGTATATGATGTCTAAACTATGCAATGCAAGACACCGTATGCATGATATGAGCATTATAACCGTGCCAAGTTAGAGCATACACCTCAGTGGGGGAATAGGACTGGTCATCTGTCTCTGAATCCATCTCTGAGGAGCTATCGGGACCCAACAAGAGATCTGCTTCGACAGGTAGCACTGTCTGCTCTGAAGGCCTTGTTTTCACTCCAGATTTTTCCATCTCCCACCCAAATGGCTGATCCACAGGAAGAGTAGTTTAATGTACAAACATTGTTGACAAATGGAAATGTAATGAAGAAAAGGATGGGCAAGATATTATTCAAATATATGATGCCTGGTTAAACAGGATGGCATTGCACATTTCACATATATTATGGCTGGCTAAAAGACATTAGACTGCATAATTCCCATATATGATATAGAAACTAAACAGGTCGCATTACAGAACATGTCTAAACTAAGCAAATGACATATAGGATGTCAAAAGTAGGCACTACAAGGCAACATATGCATGATATGACTAACATCATCATGCCAAGGTAAAGAAAACACCTTGGGGGGTAAATAGGAGTGGTCAGCGGCGTCTGAATCTGCCTCAGAACAGATATCTTCCTCTGGATTATAATCTGGAGAGGGGTGGGGAGGGTTTGCCATTGAACCCACCATTGTAACGCCCACCATGCGGCTATATCTCCCGCGTGTCGAGGCATGACTTAGAGGCATACCCGCATTGTGGTTTGTCGCAAGAAGGGTCATCTTCACACAATCCCATGTAATGAACAAGAATGGGATAAAGAGTTGGCTTACAATCGCCACTTCACACAATACATAACTAAATCATACATCAATCAGAGTACACACATAGACCGACTACGGTCAAAGCCAAAAGAAAAGAAGATAACCCAACTGCTAGATCCTTGATCGTCCCAACTGGGCACCACTACTGATCAACATGAAAAGAAACATAGTAACGACCAAGGTCGTCGTCGAACTCCCACTTGAGCTCGGTTGCATCACCTCCACTGGTATCGTCGGCACCTGCAACTGTTTTGGAAGTATCTGTGAGTCACGAGGACTCAGCAATCTCACACCCGCGAGACCAAGACTATTTAAGCTTATAGGAAGGAAAGGGTAGTGAGGTGGATTTGTAGCAAGCACTAAGCATATATGGTGGCTAACATATGCAAATAAGAGCGAGAAGAGAAGCAACGGAACGGTCGTCAACTAGTAATGATCAAGAAGTGATCCTGAACTCCTACTTACGTCAAACATAACCCAAAAGCTGTGTTCTCTTCCCGGACTCTGCCAAAAAGAAACCATCACGGCTACACACGCGGATGATGTATTTTAGTTAAGTCGAGTATCAAGTTCTCTACAACCGGATATTAACAAATTCCCATCTGCCACATAACCACGGGCACGGCTCTCGAAAGTTTATACCCTGCAGGGGTGTCCCAACTTATCCCATTATAAGCTCTCACGGTCAACGAAGGATATTCCTTCTCCCGGGAAGACCCGATCAGTCTCGGAATCCCGGTTTACAAGACATTTTGACAATGGTAAAACAAGACCAGCAAAGCCGCCCGATGTGCCGACAAATCCCGATAGGAGCTGCACATATCTCGTTCTCAGGGCACACCGGATAAGTCAAGCTACGAGTAAAACCAGGCCTCGAGTTTCCTCGAGGTGGCCCCGCAGGCTGCTCGGTTCGGACCAACACTCGAAGGAGCCCTGGCCCGGGGGGGTCTAAAATAAAGATGACCCTTGAGTCTGCAGAACCCAAGGGAAAAGGGGATAGGTGGTAGCAAATGGTAAAACCAAGGTTGGGCCTTGCTGGAGGAGTTTTATTCAAAGCGAACTGTCAAGGGGGTCCCATAAATCACCCAACCGCGTAAGGAATGCAAAATCAAGGAACATAACACCGATATGATGGAAACTAGGGCGGCAAGAGTGGAACAAAACACCTGGCATGAGGCCGAGCCTTCCACCCTTCACCAAGTATATAGATGCATTAATTAAAATAAGAGATATTGTGATATCCCAACAAATCCATGTTCCATCATGGAACAAACTTCTATAAGAGGGGCTGAGCAAAAGCGGTAACATAGCCAAACAACGGTTTGCTAGCAAAGGTGGGTTAGAGACTTGACATGGCAATATGGGAGGCATGAATATGGCAAGTGGTAGGTAGTGCAAGCATAGCGATAGAGCGAACAACTAGCAAAGCAAAGATAGAAGTGATTTCGAGGGTATGGTCATCTTTCCTGAAATCCTGCTAGGAAGCAGAACGAGTCCACGAAGAAGACAAACGGATGTAGTCGAACGAATCCTCACAACTCTGGAACGAAACCGAAGCTAGCGAGAGAAGCAACCCGGAGAGAAACAAACAACATAGTAAACAACCACCACATACACATGGCATGATGCACAATCAAGTATGATGCATGTCCGGTTTAAAGAGGCATGGCATGGCAAAGTGCACAAACAAAACTACAAGTTAAGTGGAGCTCAATATGCAACGAGTAGCATATTGACGAAACACCACATCAATTGTTTAGTTCACTTGGCTATGTACCCAACAATATTAAATGTTGATTAACATGGCAAGAGGTGAAGCATAAGTAAACTAACTATTTAGGCAAGTTTAATTGAGGCCGGAACAACAAACAACAATTCCGGAAAATCCCCATATGCATATTTAGCAATTTAATGGAAACAACAAATATAAACATTTTAAATGTTGTTATCATGATGCAGATGACATTTACAAGTTTTATGCAATTTATGAAAATGTTGACATAAGCATGTTATGAAGCATTTGTCACCGTGGTGGAAGAAAAGGGGTGCCACGACAACGAATCCGAAAATGATGCCACGACAACATATAGGTTCCGGTAGCTCATGGAGATACCGGTGCAAAAGAAGTGGGCGTGAGCGTGTCATGCAAGGATGGGGGGGTGCTCCCGTATTCCGGGTTCCCACAGGGCGGCGGCATGGCAACGTGGAACGTGCAAAGACCTCTCTCGGACATGGTGCAAACACGAGCATCTCATACAATACACATGCATTCGTTCACAGGCGTCGTCTCGGGGTTATACCTTCGAAGCGTGCCTTTCGGAACGGATTAAGTCGGTGCGATGTAGAGGAAGTACACGTTCTCGGGAGGGTCGTCGTGGAAGTAGTGGCACACGACGACGGTAGTGGAAGTAGTGGTTCACGAGTGGAAGAGGAAGTAGTCGTTCATGTTCCATAGATGTTTTGGGGTCGCCGGTTGTTGTACACAATCGTTCTTGGACTTGACGGATCCGAGGTCTCCTGGCGAAGTGGTACTTGGCGATTTCGGAGACAGCGGAAGACAAACTTGGCGGTCCTTGTTGACCTGGTACTTGGCGTTAATCCCTGTTCGGTGGTCGAACTTGGCGTCAACAGCAACAACAAGTGGAGGTGCATGAGGCGGGGCGTGCACAGGAGCCAAAGGTCATCGAGGCCAAACAGAGGGCCTTGGCAGTATTTGATGGAGGCAGCAGCAGGGTTTGAAGGAGGGGCTCCGAGAGCAAAACCCCAACAGAGAAAACAATAAGTGGCCTCGGACGAGAAGTTGCATGGCATGTTGGTGGAGTTGCAGCAGAGCAGGGGCTTGCCGGAGCAGGGGAGCCACGGAACAGCGGCGAACGAGCTCCTCCGGGTGCTGCTCACCGGCGAGAGGACGGCAAGGGAGGAGCAAGGTGGCCGCAAACTCGGAGCTCGGGGACAAGGCGCCGAGGACGAGGCAGGGAAGCAGCGGCCTGGTGGTACTCCGGCGAACTTGGCCGCAGGGACGTCCGGGTAGCAGCGAAGGAGCGGGCGCGACGAGGGAGGCGGGGCGTGCGCAGCAGAGTAGCGGCAGTGCACGTCCATGGCTGAGGTCAGGCCGAGGAAGGAGAGTCCCGCATGGGCGCGCGCACAGGGCGGCGGCCTGCTGGTGGTCGTCGGCGCGGCTCCATGGCCAAAGGCCGAGGTCAGGGCCTAGGGGATCGGGCGTCTCCCTTGGAGGTGCTGGGTGTAAGCGTGTGGGAGCTAGAGAGGGTGAGGAGGAGATCGAGCAGAGGGAGATGGGGATCGGGGCCCTGGTGGTGCTGGAGGGAGATGGGATCGAGAGAAGGGAGGCTAGGGTTAGCGAGGGAGAGATGCTGGGCTGGGCCTAATGGGCTGCGGCTACAGGAGGCCCAAGTGGCCGGCTGGGGCGCGCTGGGGGTCTCTCTCTTCTCTCTCCCTTAATTCTTTCAATAGAAAAGAAATTAGAGAGAAGAAAATAAAGGAGGGGTTAGGGAAAGGATTTGTGCAAGGGGCTATTTTCCCGGACTCATAAAAATGTGCTTGATCCCGAAAAAATAGAAGTGGCATGATTGAAAGATATAAATTCAATTGGTTAGAACAAGGAGTGTGAATCCGAAGTTTCCAAAATGTTGAACATTTAGGAAGAGCCTCGATAAAACGATAAAAGAATATGAGGAAAAGTCGGAGACCAAGAATTGAGATAACAAAGGCATTGGGATTATTTGCAAGTGTGTTATGGTGATTTCCAAAAGAATGGAATGTTTATTATAGCTCCCTAATATTGGGAGGATATGTTATAAAGAGAAGTCATCATATGAATTCCCTTGATTTAAATAGATCAAATATCTATGCAATTTATTTAGTTGAGTTTTAAAAATTAAATGACATGATGGCATGATGACATGATGCAATGCAAAATAAATAGAGCAAGCAAAAGAAACACACGGTGATCACGAAATATATGGAAGGCGTCTGGAGCATCGGTCTCTGGGTGTTACAACACTCCACCACTACAAGAGGATCTCGTCCCGAGATCTAGGATGGCATCGGAGAAAAGCGGAAGAGGAAGAGGTAAAACAAAGTTGCTTCTTGACAAACGAGTGAAACCATTGAACCTTGAGAGGTCGCAAAGCTTGAAGAAATGACACGACGGAGGTGAACAAAATTTAAAACACTCCGTTCAGCAAGAGGAACAAGGAACATTACAAGAACCTTGTCGGTTGAAAGACGAACAAAAATGGTTACGATGGACAAGAAGTACATGCAAGCACTCCGGTTGAAACGAGATGTATAAGGAACGATAAAGATCAATTACGACAACACTCCGGTTAAAACAAGATAGAGAAGGAATAAGAGTGATATAATTTGGACAGCACTCCGATTGTAAATGGAAGGAATTGAACATGATCTTGACAAGATGAGAGGATACTCGATGAAATTAACAACACATTGCCTCCGGAACTAATGAAAGAATGGCACAAGGGGTAAGAAAGATTTTAGACAGCACTCCGGTTGAGGAAGGAGACAAAACCTTATAAGATGAGAGAACTCGAATGAAAACACGACACTCCGGCTAAACGGATAAGAAAGGAAAAATAACATGATCTTGACAAAACAAGATGATTGGTCGAAGAGAGCAACATCACAAAGCCTCCGGAAACAATGCATGATAGTTAGATAGTTGGAGTGAATAGAACGAAGAATGAAACCAACATCTCCTACCATAAATGAATTTTAAAGAGCATCCTTACGAAGTAGGATTGAACGGAGTTGTTGGAAAAATCAACAACAAAAGGATAAGCTTGGTGTGGGCTTATGGAAAACAACTCAAAATTATGAGGTGAAGACCAGCCACTAACGGAAACAATAATATAATTGATAACACTAGCGAGATGAAAAAAACTTCTTTCACCAAGAGGATTTGAGAAAACTTGGATCATTGATAAGCACCATAATAGCAACATTCCTTAGGGAAGGCTTTAGGTGAAATATGACACAAGATAACTCCAATGAAGAGATTGGTGCATTTAAAATATCTCATTCTTGACAACATGTGAATCATGAAACACGACCTCAAATTGTCAAGAATGACATAACACCACCTCAAATGATAAGGTAGAACAAATTGCACTCTAGAATGCAAGATGAAGAATGCTTGGACTCCACAAAACAAAACATGTGTTGAGCACCATGTTTATTTTAGAGTATAGCTTGGCGGATCATAACTTCGAGAAAAATCTAGAAGAACAATTGAAGAATGAAAAGAATCCTTGACGAAGCCCCATGTAGAGCCTCCATGAAGAACTCCGGTAATGAAAGGATGATAAAAGAAAGAGAAGTTGAGAACACAAGGTGAAGCCTTGCGATGATTTAGATGGAGCTTCGCGATGAGATAATGCGGAAAACTTGGAACTCTGGAAAAGAAAAAATGAAGCGTCTCGAACCAAGAAAATGACATGATGAACAACTCTGGAAAGAAGAAACTAGACCACTTGGATGAACCAATAATAAGAATTACGTTATGCGTATCCTTCACCAATTTAGATTGATGACAAGCAACGGATTTTTGCATACTACTTATTCTCATAGAAAGGATTAAGATATTGCTCAAAATTGAGAAAGGTCTTCAACGAACCACCGGTAGGATTGAAACAATGAATAAATTTATATGATAACCAAGGAAGAGAACTCTTGAATGAACCACCGTAAGAATTGGAAATGAAAGTAGCAAAGGCGCAATTCATCGGGAAGAATTAGAAAAATAATAAAGATACTTGACAGAATTTAGACACATGAGAACGAAACGATCATGAACTGATTAGAGGATATTTGAACGATGCACCGGAAGAATATGGAGATGAATGAAGAGACATCAATTTAGAATAATTGGAGAACAAGGCTGAAAACTTAGAACGAAGAAATCTTCTGAAATGATGGCCTTCGGAGAATCAAACTAAAAAGACTCCTGAAATGCTCCGGATGGGTGAACAGAATTCTCACAATCAAAAACAATTATGAGAGGATGGCATCAAGCTAGAACCATGAATCTTGAAGAGAATGGAGCAAGATTTGAGAGAAACTCTTCTTCGGTCTTCAAATGTTGAGAATGACGATGAGAAACACTAGCATGAATTGTTGGCACTCCGGAATGAAGAATAGATGGTTGAACCAACGATGAAAGAATTTGAAAGATCTTGGAGAAAGGCATTTGACTGATGATAATTCATTCTTACATCAAACTTTGCAATGAATTTGAGAATAACTCCGAAAAGAATTAGAAGAGTCAGGTAAGATCCTGGGAAAAGACCTGTGGGTTAGGGCCCACTCAAAAGATATACCGTTAAAAAAAGGTCGCATGGAAGAGAGATTGCGCCAGTTGAATTACATGGCTTGAATGTGATAACAACCTCAAAATAGCTTGAACGGATTGATAATGGAGACACAACTCTTCTGAGATATCTTCGGCACTCCAGAACAAATGAATGGCGAGAAGTGGATGATTAAGAGGTACACCGGCATGAGAAAGCATTTGAAACAAGGAAAGGAATGTGACCAACATTGAAGGCTTGAATTTAGTCCACCGGAGAAGAAAAAGAATGAAGAATGATAAACTTGAAGAACATCTTCATGAGAACCACCGGGTAAGAACATTGATTGAAAAGAATGAAGGGACTTCACATGAATAAAATGGATACTTCATTAAGAAATCTGAGTCCTTGAAGAAAAGAGTGGGAGGGCGGGAAAACAAAGACAACTTGGGACGGATGAATCAAACAGCGTTGCAAAGAACTGAGAATTGATCTCGCGAATGTTGAGAATGATCGGATCCACTTGAAGAGAAACACACCAGTTGGAAATAGAATTGGGATGACACTCTTGAGGACCAACAAGGATTAACACTCCCATAGAAACATGAGAACACCACTTGGAAAATGTATGGAATCATCACTTGACATTGAAGCAACTGGAATACCACAACTTAAAACAAAACAAAGGATTTGGCTTGCGGAATAAGCCGGAACAAACATATGATAGAGATTTCGTCCGAAGTTTTCGTGGTGGGGCCCACACGGGCTCGATCGTACAGCACCATCATGTACAAGGCAGTACACAAGACATACGAAGCGTCCCTGAGTCGGCATAGCCAAGGACTCTTTAAGACACTATGAGACCACTGTAAAACCAACCGTGGAAAGGCGGACCACTAGGCGTCGAACCCCAATCTCATATCATGCATCTGTCGGAAAGATACCCTAGGAGCTACTTGAATTCCCACTTATAAACACCCGAAACTTTCTGGTTATGCAATCAGGTGTTGGGGATACAGGGGACACAAAATATATCTCACCCAAACTAACAATACCTAGATCCAGCTGTATCCATCCTTCAACACATAACCAAGAAACCTTCGGAAATCATTTACCTCAACCTTCGAAAAGCATCCGTTATACGAGTTATGGCAATACTCCCGAACTCCCGCCCCAGTACTGGGTGGCGTCGAGGTGATCTCACCAACAACTGCATAAAAGAGATTTTCGATGTCGGCGAAACTCAGGTATTCCAGAACTGCAACGATAAAATTGTGACGACAACACCTCGGAGCTCAACTCCCCGGGACACTGCCACAACCCCTAAATGTCAGGAGGCACCAAGAACAATGTTCTCGTCACAAAACCATCGGAACGATTCCAAGATACCCGCGTGATCCTAAATTTTTTTAGTGAAATTTGAGGAGAGAAAAGTCAAAACTTCTACGTCAGGAGGCCTCACCAGAGCGACGAAGGGACTGAGGAGTAAAAAGAATCCTACTCTCCGATATATATAATCCTAAGACTCAAAACATTTTTGTTCTAGACTCAACAACGTCAGCGATTCGATCAAGCAGGGGGCTCCTAAGTCGGGGATGGCTCTGATTACCAACTTGTAACACCCACGATGCGGCTATATCTCCCACATGTCGAGGCACGACTTAGAGGCATAACCGCATTGTGGTTTTGTCGCAAGAAGGGTCATCTTCACACAATCCCATGTAATGAACAAGAATGGGATAAAGAGTTGGCTTACAATCGCCACTTCACACAATACATAAATAAATCATACATCAATCAGAGTACACACATAGACCGACTACGGTCAAACCAAAATAAAAGAAGATAACCCCAAATGCTAGATCCCTGATCGTCCCAACTGGGCTCCACTACTGATCAACAGGAAAACGAAACATAGTAACGACCAAGGTCCTCGTCGAACTCCCACTTGAGCTCGGTTGCGTCACCTGCACTGGTATCCTCGACACCTGCAACTGTTTTGGAAGTATCTGTGAGTCACGAGGACTCAGCAATCTCACACCCGCGAGATCAAGACTATTTAAGCTTAAGGGTAGGAAAGGGTAGTGAGGTGGAGCTGCAGCAAGCACTAAGCATATATGGTGGCTAACATACGCAAATAAGAGCGAGAAGAGAAGCAACGGAACGGTCGTCAACTAGTAATGATCAAGAAGTGATCCTGAACTCCTACTTACGTCAAACATAACTCAAAAGCCGTGTTCTGTTCCCGGACTCAACCGAAAAGAAACCACCACGGCTACACACGCGGTTGATGTATTTTAGTTAAGTCGAGTGTCAAGTTCTCTACAACCGGATATTAACAAATTCCCATCTGCCACATAACCGCGGGCACGGCTCTCAAAAGATTATACCCTGCAGGGGTGTCCCAACTTAGCCCATTATAAGCTCTCACGATCAACGAAGGATATTCCTTCTCCCGGGAAGACCCGATCAGTCTCGGAATCCCGGTTTACAAGACATTTCGACAATGGTAAAACAAGACCAGCAAAGCCGCCCGATGTGCCGACAAATCCCGATAGGAGCTGCACATATCTCGTTCTCAGGGCACACTGGATAAGTCAAGCTACGAGTAAAACCAGGCCTCGAGTTTCCCGAGGTGGCCCCGCAGGCTGCTCGGTTCGGACCAACACTCGAAGGAGCACTGGCCCGGGGGGGTCTAAAATAAAGATGACCCTTGAGTTTGCAGAACCCAAGGGAAAAGGGGATAGGTGGTAGCGAATGGTAAAACCAAGGTTGGGCCTTGCTGGAGGAGTTTTATTCAAAGCGAACTGTCAAGGGGGTCCCATAAATCACCCAACCGCGTAAGGAACGCAAAATCAAGGAACATAACACCGGTATGACGGAAACTAGGGCGGCAAGAGTGGAACAAAACACCTGGCATAAGGCCGAGCCTTCCACCCTTCACCAAGTATATAGATGCATTAATTAAATAAGAGATATTGTGATATCCCAACATATCCATGTTCCAACATGGAACAAACTTCATCTTCACCTGCAACTAGCAACGCTATAAGAGGGGCTGAGCAAAAGCGGTAACATAGCCAAACAACGGTTTGCTAGGAAAGGTGGGTTAGAGGCTTGACATGGCAATATGGGAGGCATGATATAGCAAGTGGTAGGTAGCGCAGGCATAGCAATAGAGCGAACAACTAGCAAGCAAAGATAGAAGTGATTTCGAGGGTATGGTCATCTTGCCTGAGATCCCGCAAGGAAGAAGAACGAGTCCATGAAGAAGACAAACGGACGTAGTCGAACGAATCCTCACAACTCCGGAACGAAACCGAAGCTAACGAGAGAAGCAACCCGGAAAGAAACAAACAACATAGTAAACAACCACACATAACATGGCATGATGCACAATCAAGTATGATGCATGTCCGGTTTAAAGAGGCATGGCATGGCAAAGTGCACAAACAAACTACAAATTAAGTGGAGCTCAATATGCAACGAGTTGCATATTGACGAAACACCACATCAATTATTTAGTTCCTCTCGTTTATGTACCCAACAATATTAAATGTTATTAAACATGGCAAGAGGTGAAGCATAAGTAAACTAACTATTTAGGCAAGTTTAAATGAGGCCGGAACAACAAACAACAATTCCGGAAAATCCCCATATGCATATTAGCAATTTAATGGAAACAACAAATTTAAACATTTTAAATGTTGTTATCATGATGCAGATGACATATACAAGTTTTATGCAATTTATGAAAATGTTGACATAAGCATGTTATGAAGCATTTGTCACCGTGGTGGAAGAAAAGGGGTGCCACGACAACGAATCCGAAAATGATGCCACGACAACATATAGGTTCCGGTAGCTCATGGAGATACCGGTGCAAAAGAAGTGGGCGTGAGCGTGTCATGCAAGGATGGGGGGTGCTCCCGTATTCCGGGTTCCCACGGGCGGCGGCATGGCAACGTGGAACGTGCAAAGACCTCTCTCGGACATGGTGCAAACACGAGCATCTCATACAATACACATGCATTCGTTCACGGGCGTCGTCTCGGGGTTATACCTTCGAAGCGTGCCTTTCGGAACGGATCAAGTCGGTGCGATGTAGAGGAAGTAGACGTTCTCGGGAGGGTCGTCGTGGAAGTAGTGGCACACGATGACGGTAGTGGAAGTAGTGGTTCACGAGTCGAAGAGGAAGTAGTCGTTCATGTTCCGTAGATGTTTCGGGGTCACTGGTAGTTGTACACAGTCATTCTTGGACTTGACGGATCCGAGGTCTCCTAGCGAAGTGGTACTTGGCGATTTCGGAGACAGCGGAAGACAAACTTGGCGGTCCTTGTTGACCTGGTACTTGCTGTTAATCCCTGTTCGGTGGTCGAACTTGGCGTCAACAGCAACGACAAGTGGAGGTGCATGAGGCGGGGCGTGCACAAGAGCCAAAGGTCATTTTGGCCAAACAGAGGGCCTCGGCAGTCTTTGATGGAGGCAGCAGCAGGGTTTGAAGGAGGGGCTCCGAGAGCAAAACCCCAAGAGAGAAGACAATAAGTGGCCTCGGACGGGAAGTTGCGTGGCCTGTTGGTGGAGTTGCAGCAGAGCAGGGGAGCAACAGAACAGCGGCGAACGAGCTCCTCTGGGTGCTGCTCACCGGCGAGAGGACGTCAAGGGAGGAGCAAGGTGGCCGCAAACTCGGAGCTCAAGGACGATGCGCCGAGGACGAGGCAGGGAAGCAGCGGCCTGGTGGTACTCCGGCGAACTTGGCCGCAGGGATGTCCGGGTAGTAGCGAAGGAGCGGGCGGGACGAGGGAGGTGGGGCGTGCGCAGCAGAGTAGCAGCAGTGCACGTCCATGGCTGAGGTCGGGCGGAGGAAGGAGAGTCCTGCATGGGCGCGCGCATAGGGCGGCGGCCTGCTGGTGGTCGTCGGCGCTGCTCCATGGCCAAAGGCCGAGGTCAGGGTCTAGGGGATCGGGCGTCTCCCTTGGAGGCGCTGGGTGTAAGCGTGTGGGAGATAGAGAGGGTGAGGAGGAGATCGAGCGGAGGGAGATGGGGATCGGGGCCCTGGCGGTGCTGGAGGGAGATGGTATCGAGAGAAGGGAGGCTAGGGTTAGCGAGGGAGAGAGGCTGGGCTGGGCCTAACGGGCTGCGGCTATAGGAGGACCAAGTGGCCGGCTGGGGTGCACTGGGGGTCTCTCTCTTCTCTCTCCCTTAATTCTTTCAATAGAAAAGAAATTAGAGAGAAGAAAAGAAAGGAGGGGTTAGGGAAAGGATTTGTGCAAGGGGCTATTCTCCCGGACTCATAAAAATGTGCTTGATCCTGAAAAAATAGAAGTGGCATGATTGAAAGATATAAATTAAATTGGTTAGAACAAGGAGTGTGAACCCGAAGTTTCCAAAATGTTGAACATTTAGGAAGAGCCTCGATAAAAAGATAAAAGAATATGAGGACAAGTCGGAGACCAAGAATTGAGATAACAAAGGCATTGGGATTATTTGCAAGTGTGTTATGGTGATTTCCAAAAGAATGGAATGTTTATTATAGCTCCCTAATATTGGGATCATATGTTATAAAGAGAAGTCATCATATGAATTCCCTTGATTTAAATAGATAAAAAATATATGCAATTTATTTAGTTGAGTTTTAAAAATTAAATGACATGATAGCATGATGACATGATGGAATGCAAAATAAATAGAGCAAGCAAAAGAAACACACGGCGATCACGAAATATATGGAAGGCGTCTGGAGCATCGGTCTCGGGGCGTTACAACCATGGAGCGATGTCTGCATGACATTGTATTGCCGCGCAAAACTCTTCTCTTTTTCTCTACATGTTCAGCATGACTGTGTACAATATCTGACATGCATACGAAAAAATATGGTGAGATTATGTAAGGAGAGCATGCAGAAATTTAGAGTGATGGTAACAACCTGTGGATCGACGTTTTTCCGTTGAACCAAAATAGCCCTAATGGATCGACGTGAATGTATAGTAATAAGTGATGCAACAAGTGTACAACCTCTTTGCCGTAGCCGTGTCGACCTCAGCATCATTGGGTTGGTCGCTGAAGCAGTTGAGGCAGAGGTGGCTGTCGGAGGTGTGGAGGAAGATCTGAGGAATGTGTAGACGGCGTCCAGGGCACTGCTCTGTTGTGATGGATCGTTCTGTCGTTGGAGGAGCTCCGGTGAGCCATAAGATGTCAAGGTTGAAGCAGCACAAGACAGACATCGTCAATCTCAAGTGGGATTCTAATAGCATCTCCTATAGATGATGTAAAATGGATGTAAAATTAACATCACCAAAAACCACCTGACTACAACAGATGAGGTAAAAACTGTTGACTCTGAACTTAACTGTCGAAACTGAAATTTACTGTGGAATCTGAATGCTACTGTCGAAACTGAACGCAATGGTAGCAGAGAGGCACTTGACATGTAGTTTAGGGAGGGCCTGCAGTTCATCTTCAACCTGCACCCCCCTGAGCCGCCAGCCACCACCGGCCGAACCGCCGGCCCCAGCCCCGCCTTGCCGCCCCGAAACAACTCGCCACCGTCGCCCCGGCCAGCCCTCTAGGCCCCCCGCCCCCACCCTGAACCCTAAGATAGATAGTGGGGTACCTCTCCGGCGAGCCCCCGTCCCTACTGCGGGTGGTTCTTCCTTAACTCCGGCGAGCTCCCCAACCCCTGAAAATGGACTGACCCAAAAGTCGATTCAGTCGACTGAAGTGTGGCTTAATCGGAGCAGAGCAGCAGCACGAGCGAGGGGGAGAGCAGCAGCAACAGCTGGGCGAGCGAGCGATCGAGCGAGAGCCGGAGCAGCAGCAGCAGATCCGGCTGGTATGGACGCCGCCGCCGAAGGGGCCTCGCACTGGGGGAGAGCCGCCGTGGAGATGTCGCCCGCGGCGCCGGTTTCAAGGTAGCCGCTCCATGGTGGTGCGGGATGGCATACCGTCGGCGCCGGGAGGTCGAGTTAAGGAGAAGGTGCGATGCGATGAGTGTACAACCTCTTTGGTGGCGCCGAGTAGGCCTCGGCTTCGTCCGAGGAGTCGGTGAGAATGCTACGGTTCCGGTGGAGCAGGTTAAGGCGGTGCTATGGGGATCGAGCAACCGCGATAGATGAGGCGATCGTCGGAGCAGCTCCTTGGAGGTGGAGGACGGGGCGGCTGAACCGGCAGGACGGCGAGATGGACGACGGATCCTCATCCGGGGAGGTGGACGAGGGACGTCGAGCTGTTGCGGTGGACGACGTCGTCAGGGAAGAGGCTCCGGCTGGGCAACGGTGACGTGGTGGACGGAGGAGGGTGGGGTTTCGCGGCTGGAGCGGAGAGGTTATGGCGGCCTGGGATTTCGAATGGCGAAAAGGGGGCGATGGGAGGGGGTGAAACATGACTTAGGTACGCGCTTGTCCAAAATGTAGGGTGTGTTACAAAAGTACCCCCCATCGATTTGAACTAGCGGCCCTTTCAGCTCAGGGTTAGAAGGGGGATTATGCGTGTTGGGATTTGGCAGCTGGAGGGAGTTTTCACGCGCGTTGTAATTTCGGGATAGCAAGGCGCGGGTTTTGAAGGCGCCAGTTTTGGGAGCACGATATCTGAATTTTCGGGATATAACAAGACGCGGGTTGAATTTTAGGGACAAGCCTAACGTGTAGTAATATTGTACTTGTATGTACCAAATCAATTCGCACTTCCCTCAACCAAAAAGAAAACAAAAAAACAAAACTATTCACACCACCCAAAGAGAGAGTCTTGCCCCATTTTACTATAAAAATGCTATTCAAAGCTACTCCCTCCTTCCATCTATATAGGGCCTAATGCGTTTTTCGATGCTAACTTTGACAAAATATTAGAGCAATGATATATGACATGCAACTTACACAAAGGACACCGTTAAATTCGTGTGTGAAAGGTTCTTTCAATGATATAATTTTCACATTGTGCATGTCATGTACTATTAATCTTGTCAATAGTCAAAGGCGGTCTCAAAAATCTCATTACGCTCTATATAGATGGAAGGAGGGAGTATGAATCCATGTTATGTCCGATTAAATTTTTTCGCTTGTTGTATAATGCATGTAACCTACTCATACCAACATTTTAGTGCATTCCAAATGTCTATACTACCGCTGCAATTCGAACTAAATTTGAATTCGTTTCTCTATTTCAATAAGAATCTACAATCATGATTGTTGCCAACTTCAACCATCATAGTTTCCTTGCTATCCGCCAGATATAAATCGGATGGCCTATAATGCAGGATGGCAGGCACACCATCATCAACAACTCCGTTTTTTATAAGAGTAGAGATAAAATATATTAAATGTAGTATAACATGTTCATAACCACACCATGTGTATCACCGTTATATATATTCACACATGTGTCGGTTTGAAACACTATGATAAATTCTTCAAATATCCAAATTCGCTTTTTAAAATGAAGTATATATGATCTCTATTCGTCTTTTACACCCACACAACCCTCTTATCTTTGTATCTAGTGCTAACCTTCTCTTGTGCATGCACACGCCCGCATCCCTCTCACCCTCCCTCAACATTCTCTAGCTCGATCGCGCAAATTCGTCTTTTCACTTTAGGTCGTTCACCCACGGTGTGTGTAGGCCCCCTATCTCCTTCTTTACGGCACACATCGATCGATATGCCTCTCTAGCCAGGTATGCCTAGCACAAATACAAGCTTCCCCTCTTCTCTTGTCACCGTCCATGCCTCACTCCCACCACTCTTTTCATTGTTCTCGTACTCGCACACTCCTCCCCCTCGATATAGTATGCCTCTCGTACCACCTCCTACATGCATCCCTCTCTCTCTATCCTTCTCCTCGTGCCTCATTTGCTTCTAACACACACATGCATGTATACCGATCGATCTCCCAACATATACCTAGATCGACTTTAACTACCCCCCCATCGATCGACGTACCTCACAAGTTATGTCTCTCCTTTCTCGAACAAAGGGCGATTGATCTTCCTATGTAGTTACGTCTGCTTACCACAGCCACATCATCCCCCCTCATCATTCGTGCATGCCTCATGACCCGTCTCTCACACGCACGTGCACAGACAACAAGCAGCCATCTCCTCTCTTATTGATATTGCGGGCGTGCCCTCCATTTGTCTAGCAAGCCTATCCCACCATTTGTTAGAAGCAACTCCACTACCACCCCCTCCAACACTCTAGCTCTGTCTCTCTCCCAACCTTATTCCTCTCCTGCACATATGCATGGATGCCGATCGATCTCCCTTAATACATGAGGCAGATCGATCTCCTTAATACATGAGGTAGGCCTCTCTCCTCCTCCACACATATAGCAGCCATTGTACCTCTATAGTTAATTGGGCCTCCCTCTTCCCCCACCACACACCGATAGTCGAGCGCTGCAGGTATGTATCCATGCCACAGAGACAAACTGCACATGTCCCATCTCACGTTCCAGTAGGCCAGCCACTCTATATCTTTGACGTGGGCACACACAAATTCGATGACACACGCACACACATCATCCCTCTCTTCGATTCTATGGACACCTCAAGCCGATGATACCTCCACTCTCTTCTCTTGGATCGCCCCCTCTATATATATGTTATATCCAGGACTCTATTTCACACACATTGCATATGTTACATTTTTTGATTGACCCCCCCCCAAATAAAACTCTCAAGAACCCACACACTATATCCCTCTAGGTTTGTATCTCTCTCACACAACCCCACGTAGGTGGTGTACGTATACAAGAAGAGAATAGGTGCACTGTGCACGTACTCACGCTTTGTGCCCAGCCACACCCGCGTGGGTACACGGTGGAGCTCATTTCTTTAAGAAATGGCAGCCCACGTGCTAATTTGAACGCCTGTAGCGGTTGTTTACCTAGGGAGGTCGTGTACCACGCGTGCACGAAACAAAGTTCGACTTGACGCGTTGCCGCATTATTTTTAAATAAAGTTATAGCGCTCAATGGCACGTACAAAGAATATAAAACAATTTTTATGGAGAAAAAGGTAGTCCGCTCACTATATACATTGGAGCCTGCCTGCCTGGTTTGTCGCTCTTCAGAGTATCTCACACAAGGCAGCGGTGGCCTCTCTCTCTCACCGTTGGTCACTGATCCGGCCGCATCCCGTCCGCCGGGGGAAAGGGAGTGCAGTGGCCTCTCTCTCTCTCACTGTTGGTCACTGATCCGGCCGCATCCCGTCCGCCGGGGGAAAGGGAGGAAGTGCATCGTTTCTCCGTTTGACGGCGCCGAGGCAGCACGTCCCGATCTACGGTACACGCCGTTCTCTCTGACCAAGCTCCGGCGCGACAGGGCCTACACCACCTGCTCGCAGATTCCGCCCGCCGCCGCTCACCTAGTTACATCCCGACGACCTCCGGGTATCCCCTCCGGCCTTGCTCCACTGCCCGTCTTCCCACGTCGCTGCATGTGGATCTTCCATAGTTCTTTGCCCAAAACGTAGCTCGTCCGGCGTACTTTCCATATTGCATTCTCGTCCTCACACCGTTTTAGACAAACACAACCGTGTTGTTATCTTCCCTTAGGACAAGGAATATGCTTCTTTTTTTCGTCGCATGTGTCATCAACTGTTATTGGCCAGTAATTGTTTCCTTTCTACTTGTTGCTATTGCGACCTTTTGGTGAACTGCACAAATCACTTTTTTCTTAAGAGTGTTTTGTGAAGTTGTACTAAAATGCACACAGGCAACGTCTCTACATTTCAGTGCGACTGCACAAAGGGAGATTGGTTTTGCTCTATCCTCCTCATCCAACTCCGAGCCTAATGTCCTCCAACTAGTTAGTCTTAAGAGAGACTACAAAGGTGACCGGCTTCTATTTGTGTGTTTATTGTTTCATCAGCAGTCCTCTATTATCGTAATCACACTTAATATCTTTGGAACACGGACGCTCAGCTCTATTTTAGTGGAACTGCACAAAATGATCGGAATGTTGCATGCTCCAGACAGCTACTTTTTTTCACAACATGCCTTGTTGATTTAGACAGAGCTGGGGGGACGTTGCTGCCAATGAAAACATGGATCAATTTTAATTTAACACCTTCTCACAACTCTGTCTTCAGTTGTGATGTAATTATTAGCTCTGATCTGCTAATAATTGACATGCATTAGTAAGGAAGTTAGTTTTTTATTGTTTCCGAAAGAGCATCGATGGAAAGACACGCGAAACAAAAGCTGAAAGCTCACACCATTGTACAATTTCATGTCGCTAGAAAATTATTTGTATAGTACATCAATTATGTAAACAAATGATGGAAGCTTGATAGCATTGCCAGAAGCCTCTTCATCATCCGGGTCCATGTGCCATGCACAAAATTATACTCCTTCGTTCCTAAATATTTTTCTTTTTACAAATTTCAAACGGGCATATTTTAGAGTGTAGATTCACTCATTTTGCTTCGTATGTACTCCCTACATTCCTAAATATTCTATTCGTCTTTCTAGAGATTTCAACAAGTGACTACATATGGAGCAAAATGAGTGAATCTAAACTCTAAAATATGTCTATATACATCCATATGTGCCAGTCCATTTGAAATCTCTAAAAGGACAAATATTTGAGTAGTCACTCGTTGAAATCTCTAGAAAGACAAATACTCCGGAGTATATTTAAGAACCAAGGGGGTAGTGCACAACCGCATGGGAGACTCAGCCCGGTCGTTGCGCCGCATTAATAGTGAGTAATGAGCAGTCAAATCATAAGCCCCACCTTTCCCACTATAAGTTACTCTAAAGAAGCAACCATCAATACGCTCTTCTTTGAATCCGCTCATACTACTCCATCCGTCACTGTTTATACAGCGCGCTTCAGAAAAAAGAAAAAAAATCTGTGGGACCAAGGCGACTAGCGATCGGCCTGAAAAATAGCATTGGTAGTTATAGCACGGCGTCTATTACTAGAGGGAATAATGCGTACACACATGCATGCAGTGCTTCCACCCCGGGTACACACATGCATGCACTTACTCCACTCCGTAGTAGTATAGTACATGGAGAGAAAATTGTGGACTTGATTGCGGTTACCACGCCCTAATTAATCGAGCATTAAACCAAATGCGTCTAATGTCTCTCTGGTTGTGGAAATGCATTGAGAGAAATGCATCATAATGAAGTGTGCCCTGTAAACTGTGACGGAGGGAGGAGTAGTATGAAGGTGCAAAACGAAGTACGCGTATGGCCAGTCGGTCAACGCACCTCCTCTTGGCATATCACTGACATGTGGGACAGGAGTGTGAGCAAACCGATCTCAATTGACGGCAAAGAGCCAACCCGCGTTCCTTGAGAGAGACGAGGAGCGAGAACACACAGATGGTCTCGCACGGAGGCCAAGATATATTCGAGCATGGTTGGTTGATCGATATCATTCATTACATGTTGGGCTGCCGTTTTCCGCCCTTCTCCGGAATAAACGTGTACTTTATTAGAGATAAAAAATAAGAGTACAGATGCTCCACCATGCGGTTCTAGTAGTAGTACTACTCGTACTACTGCGCTTGGCTCTTCGCCTCTTCGTGAAGTCGAACAATGATGGTACTCCGCATGTTGGGTACTACAGTGTATGCCTCTGACAATCTGACACCGAATGGACTGATGCATGTCCACCGAGGGTAGGTTGCATTAGTTAAAAGGCGTAAGCGAGCTTCACCTTGTCCTGCAAGCTTCTCCTCGTTCCGCGAGTTGATGGGCCACACCAAAAAGTAGTGCTAGTCCATACTCCCTCCTTTACGGTTAATATGGCTTAACCTTTTTTGCGGGTAAATGAGAGAGCTTTATTCATATATAAGCATTCTTAGGACGATCAGCCAAGACACCAGTCACTAGGAAGCGAGGTACCCCGCAAAAAAAGAAGTAGGAAGCGAGGTGTTTCATCAAGCCAGCTCTCGGCCACATTCAAAGTACAGCAAGCACGATTCGCACGAAGATGCGCCGGAAGGTTTGCTGACCTGTTTACATGCTGAATAACAAAAAAAGAGGAAATATTACCGAGCGCTACTATTTGTAACAGGATATGAGCCAGAATTAAGCGAGAATTGTGGCGAGTGTTCCATGCAATCAACTTCCATTATCACATGCGAGAACCCTCGAAGAGAACCAAATGCGTTGAAGATTGCTTTATCATATTTTAAAATTATAATAAGAGTGCAGACGCTCCTCCATCCGGTTCCTAGTACTAGTATAGTACGTACCTTTATAGACTATAGTAGTAGTACTAGTAAACTTTGCGCTTGGCTGTTCGCCTATTCGGGAAGTCGAACAATAATAGCACTAGTAGTATAGTGTATGCTTCTGGCAATCTGACACTGAATTAACTGTTGCACGTCCACCGCCTGAGCGAGGGAGAGCTTGCATTAGTCCAAAGTTTCTCCTTGTCCAGCGAGCCACCGCACGCAAGCTTCTCCTGTCCTGCAACCTTCTCCTCATTTGGCAAGTTGACGGGACACAACAAAGTAATGCTAGTCCATACTGCCTCCTCTCCGGTTAATATGGCTTAATTTCAAACGAGATAAATACACTGTCTGTCACTGTATATTTGGAAAAATATGGTCAGTGGACTTCATAATACGCTCATTGCGTTCAATATATATATTTTCCGGTGTTTATACGGTCACTAGCTCACCCTGACTGAGTATGTGTGTGCATGCACGTGTATGTTGAGCACTTGAGCGTGACCGTGTGTGTTCCGTCGTGTGCTCGGACATGCATGCATTAGGGCGACGCGCGCGTTTTGGCGTCCATGTGTACGTGTGACTGTTGCATACACGTAGGGGGAGTACGTGTAGGGGCCACTAAGGAGCAGTCAAATCACACAGTAAGTTAGTCGGAAGAAGCAACCATCATTTCACTCTTGAATGACACATACGCAATATAAAATGGTTGATATGGAGAGAAAAAGAAAACCACTATATATACACTAGCAGGAGCCTAAGCTACAAGCCTGCTTGCTTAGGTTGCTCTCTTCACAAGCATAGAACGACGGGACTGATCCCGCAGCTGTGGGAAGGGAGCAATGTTCTGCATAGACGCGGTCGACATCGGCGAGGGAGAAAACTCACAGTCGGTGTGTCCCAATCGGGGGTCACCGCGGTATGGGCCGATCCCGTGTCCCTACCGCCCTTCTAGCTACAGCCCGTCATCCCAGGTAGTCCATCTTCCTTTTGGAGCCAGCTTGCTCCACTGCCGTAGCTCCATCTCCATGTCGATCTTTCTCTACTTCTACCGGCTTCTACTTGTGATGAGTTTATGTCTCGTGAACTAGTGCCAGTACTATTATTCTAATCACACTTCTTCAATATCTTTGCCATCAGGGATGCCCAGGTCGATTTTAGTGGAACTGCACAAAAGCATCGTATGATCCAAGGGTGCCAGCCGTCTTTCCTTCGACAGGTTCTACCTGGCCAGAAAATTAAATCATGTTCAGGGTTTAAGTCGTAGTGACCCCATCAGTAGTTTTTCTTTCGTACACGCTCTCACAACTTTTTTCTTTAGTTGTGAAGTAAATATTGGCTATGATCTATGAATCATTGAGATGCATCAGCATGCGTGTTAGTTTTACTTTGTATTTGATGGAATGTTGTAACGGGGCAACCTTGGAATAGGAATGAAAATGGAGTGGAAAGTTTCCGTTTTTCCGGAGAAAAAATGGAAACGGAGAGAAACCAATGTTTCGTTTCGTTGGATCGCGCCATCGAGCAAAACCAACGTTTAAATCACGTCTGTCGTGTTCGTGTCTCACCCTCCTCCATGGCTCGACCCCACACGGTCACTCGGCATTCCACTCACCGCAAACCGAGTATACGATAACTTTCCCGCCTGCTTGTCGATGGATCGCGCCATGGAGTACTAGCACTACTGGAAGAGATTGACGAGTTGGGGGAGGATAGCTAGCTGTAGCACGGACTCCCAAGAACTTTTTACATGCATGTTGTAGCTGGCTATTGCGACCTTTGAACACGGAGCAGCCGCGTGCACCCGGAAGCGGCGCGAGCGACGCTCTCTCGGCCGGCGCGCCGCTTCAATGCCAGCGCCAGTGAGAGGTCGCGTCTGCTCTGGCCGGGCAAGAATGCGGCACTGACCGTTTCGGGCGGGAAGCACACGCGGTTGATGAAGAGGGTTCGGGTTGGTCAGGACCGGCCGTGGCAGCGGTCCGGACGTGCGCAAACAAGAGATGTTGTACGTTAATATTGCTGCGTATATAATTAACAACGTAAATAATGTGCCACTTGGACAAATATGATTGGAGATGGAGATGGAAATGGAATTTTACGTAAAGACGGATGTGCATGTCTATGTCTATGTGTGTGTGTGCGACGACTCTCGCGACCTGGAAGCGGGGGCGTGTTTTTGATCGAGTTTTCTTTCTTGGTACGTTAGAAAATCAGTTTGTCTAATTCACATCTAGATGTTATTTAAGGATATCACATCTATGCTCCCACAAGTATATAATGTAGCAACAAGAAACAAAAAAAACTAGGAAAAAATAGACCACAAACAGAGTGGACATCAACTTAGATGTGACATAACTATGTCACATGTAGGTGTGTCCTAGACAGACCCTTAAAAAATTGTCCGCCAATTTTCGTTTCTTTTTTCCAGGAACGCGCGTATTCTATTTAAAACCACTGCTATGGAGAGATTTTTTTACTCCATTATAGCCTCTTGTTTGATAGAGTTTCTCACGTCTCGCTCTCTCACCCTCTCCATATATGTTACACGCTGGAGGCTCGGCGTTCATTTGCTAGGGTTTGCTATATTCACAGTCTCTCACCCTCTCTTCACCAGATCTAAACAAGACTGCGTTGGCCTCTTGTCTCTCTCTCCCCCCTCACAGCTGGTGAAGGAGGCGTCCGTATCCCTTCGCACTGGGAAGGGGAGGAGGTGCAGCGTTCACTCTATCGCCTTCCGCGAGGGAGGCAATCCACTGGCGGCTGCGCTGTTCTCTTTCACCCAGCGCCTGTGCGGGAGGGCCACCGACACCTTCTTCCTCGCTGCCGTACGTAGTGTGGGCAGATCCGGCCTCCCGCCGCACGCCTTGCCACATCCCGACGACCCTAAGGTATAAGTTTCTTTGAAACCGTCGTTGCTCTAGCTGCATGTGGATCTTTTTCGATCTGTAGTTGAATCTAGGTCTTGGTTCAAAGAGGAAAGAAGGGTGCGGTGGGCTGGAGCAAGAATCTAGGACGTGGTTGAATGAGGAAAGGAGGGGCGGAAAGTAGTATAGACTGGCTATCCAGCCGCTTTGTAGGTCAAAAAGGGGAAAAGGGGGTAACCCAGTACACACATCTGTAAGGAACCGATCTCTTTGTTGAAAAGGGAAAGAAACTGGGGGGTCGGGTAGTTTGTGCAGGACTAGATTTGCTGCCCTCACATAGGAAGAAGGTTCAAAGAGAACAAATATGGGACCAGCGCATATATGCTGCTTGGCTACATACTCTCCATCACCCATTTATACGTGTGGACGCACATGGTGCTGGCATGTCCCATACAGCTATTTTGCTGTTGTTAATCTAAGAATGCCGCCGGAAAATTGAAGCCATGCCACTGTTAAAAGTAAATTACATTTTTTAAGAGAATGTCACTGTTAATATGAATCAATGCACTGTTAATATGAATCAATGCAACAGTTTTAGAAATGCTACTGTCCTACTTTGTTTTCCATCCAAGATAAGTTAGATGCTTCTTTCTGTCACCGTTTGTTTCATCCTCCTTTATCGGCAAGTAATTTTTTCCTTTTTTGCCTCTGTTAAAACAGGGCTATCGATTCAACTTGTTGCTATTGTGACATTTTGCTTTGCTACTCGAAACACTTATGTTTTAAGAGTGTTTTGTGCAGTTCAACTTGAATGTCACACCGGTGACTTTGCTTAATTTTGGTGGAACTGCACAAAAGGAGATCGAGATTTGTTTCCAGTCTTCGTGGCGAGTTGTTTCCAATCTTGGTCTCAACCACCTGATGTGCAGTGTGCTTTGAGATGTTGTGGTACTTGTTTTGGTACTGTTTTAAATAAATGTTGAATTGAAGCTATTGTATTGCTGTCTTTTCCCATTAAGTAGTGAACAAAAATGGGACCAACCCAGACATGATGCTTGTTGCTTTGTTACAACAAATTCAGCATCACCCCCTTTATGAGCCAGTAATTGATGCCACTCTCAGAATTAACTACTGAATCTTATTTCAAAACTGCAACACTTGTTAGGGATTGGCGGGATTACCATTTTTGTGGCTGCATGTTTCATCCTCCTTTATTAGCCAGTAATGGATTCCTTTTTTGCCTCTGTTTAAATAGGGATATCTATTCAACTTGTTGCTAATGCGACATTTTTCTTCGCTACACGAAACACTTTGCTTGATCAGTGCAACTGCACAAAACAAGATTGGATTTCCTATTCGTGTTGCCAGATTCGTATTTTATCTTGTCCGTCTCATGAAAGGTCAGTATAGGACTTCATCCACATGATTGTGCAGTGTGCTTTGAGATGTTGTGCTACTTGTATTGGTACTGTTTTAAATAAATGTTGAATTGAAGCTATTGTATTGCTGTCTTTTCCCATTAAGTAGTGAACAAAAATGGGACCAACCCAGACATGATGCTTGTTGCTTTGTTACAACAAACTCTGCATCACCCCCTTTATAAGTAGATCGAAGCACATACTGTTGTTGCGCCCACTCTCCCCTGGAACTGTTTATGCATTTCGTTAATCTAATGCCGCTAGTAAAATTAAGCAATGCCACACTCAGAATTAATTAACTACTGAATCTTAGTTCAAAACTACAACACTTGTTAGGAATGGTACTATCCTGCTTTGTAGTTCTTTCTACATGTTTAACCAAGGTATTGATAAGATAATGTCTCTGTTAAAATGAATCAGTTGCATTGTTTTAGGAATGGTACTTTTCTGCTTTGTCGTTCTTTATACATGTTGAAACAAGGCATTGTTAAGATAATGTCTCAGTCAATATGAATGAATCACACTGATGGAGAATTGCTACTCTCCTGCTTTGTTTCCCATTAAGATAAAGTAGATCAGTAGATGCTTTTCTTCTGGGAGTACAAGTCATCAACCGTTATTTCTCAGTAATTGTTTCCCTTATACCTATTGTTGCTTACAGGGATATCAAAATTAAAGCTCGGTTTTATTCCGACTTTGATTTTAGTTGAACTGCACAAAAGGAGCCAATGTGTCCAAGGCAAACTGCTGCATTACTGG
This sequence comes from Triticum aestivum, assembly GCF_018294505.1. NCBI lineage: Eukaryota > Viridiplantae > Streptophyta > Magnoliopsida > Poales > Poaceae > Triticum > Triticum aestivum. The sequence goes on from NC_057814.1 coordinate 359,333,072, forward strand.
GTCCAGTTGGTCGTTCCACTTTGCAGAAAGAAGCAGTCATTGTTTGCACTACATTACAGAAGGAATGACCGAGAAGCTTTACAGAGTATTATTAGACACCGATGACATGCCTAGTCTGCACAGACCATTGGCAATTTAACAACAAATGGAGTGCCCTGGGCAAAAAGTGCCCAAACAAGTACAAGAAGCTACGACAGGACTCCACGATCATAGGCATTACATATTTTGAACGGGAAAAGCTTGTCAAAGTTTAATCATTGATGTTAGCAAGAAGACGTTAGTTTAATATATCGGAATTGGAAAACCTTGTCAAAATTTGCTCATTGATGTTAGCCAGAAGACATGCATTTGATATTTTTGAGTGGGACGCCCTTGCTGTGAGCAGCGTCGAGTGTTTTTTCCTATTCCAGTGTTCAGTTTAGAAGTAAATTGTTACTCTGCTGAGATATTCCTGTGTTTGATTGCAAAGTTGAGCTTGGAATGTTGTGGCATGCGGCATCACAAGCTGTTCACCGTGCCTCCTGAGAATAATGCTTCGTATTGTTTTTCATGTCGATCTAATGCCAGTGATTTGCTTGTTAAGAAGATCATCCTCTTCTATTGTTTCCGTGCTTAAGAAGTTCATTGTCTGATGTTTCATTCATAGCCTATACGACAAGTCGGGTAGGTTAGACGTGAAACCATATGATCTTCCGACCAACTCAGGATATTAGGCCGTAATTGGATCGTCGTTTTCCAACCAAAACCGCTTGTAAAACTGACGCTTGTAAATTAATGCAGATGGTCTCGGGCGAAGGCGCTTGGTTGGTCGATTTCGACTAGTAAAATATCGGAAGTACTTCACACACGATAAAAACGCTGAACGACACTCGGACGATTGCTAATCCAGCCGTTCGCTGTTGTTTCAGCCTTGCCCATGGATGGCATGATACGCACGTCGTGCATGTATCGTCTGGTAATATCGTCCATATAGCAGTGCTTGTAAAATATACACTGGTCTCTCAAATTACACGCGTAACCTGCCGGTTTTACTTACAGACCTCGGGCCCTCGGTTTCATTACGCCTGTATTTTAGGCGTTGTTTCCGATGATGAGTAAATTACACTTGTATATTAATACAGGTTTGAAATAAACTAGAGCTCCCAAGCGCGGCCTTACCGTTTCATGCCGTCTCAGTTTCTCGAAGGTGCTCATAGGTGTCCGATGATCCTGGCTTCCTGAATGAGCAGCGGGCGCTGTATCAGACCATCCGTAGGGCCCGCGAGGCCCTCTCCATTGTCCTTCGAGTTGTTGCACTCGCCGTGGTGCCGAGCATTGTTAACATCGTCAACGAACATGAGGATTCAGGAGATGAATTTATTTTGACTGGATGACACTAGGGACCCACTAGTTCCATAGCCGTACGTACGCAAGTGCCTCCTTATTATGTACAACTATATTTCTTTTCCTTTCTCCTGGTTTCCTGACATCACAGTCCCACACCATTGTCAACCTATGTAGTCAATATAAACGAGAGAATTGCACAAGATGCGGCCAACAGCTGGGACCAAGCAGCTCAAGCAGTATTTGTGTTTTTGAGGCGTGAGCACTGCAGAGTTTTTCTTGGCGATGATTTCGTTGTTGTTCAGAGGAGAGCAGGGTATTAACTGGGTAGGCTGTGGCCCATCTAGCCCAGGCCAGATATCCAGCCCAGATACTAATTTTTTCAAGATGAAAATGGCTAGCCCAGCTATACGTCTTTTTGAGGCATAGCCAGGCAAGGTAAACTTGTTATTCTCCGCCCCGCTGGGATGCAAATCTTTCCTAGGAGGGATGCATTAGGCTTAACAGGAAAATGGGCTTTAAAAATAATAAATGGGATGTAATTATAAAAACAGGGCAGCAACTATAAAAAAATGCACCAAACACGAAATTAGTTTATAAAATATTATTTATGGATTTTGAAAGTCTTAAATTTTCATTGTTGCCCGCGCAATGTTTCGTTCGATTTTTACGTAATAAAAATTTATATATAATCTGATTAGAAATTTCAGGATAAAAATATTTCGGATCCCATCAAAATGTGGGAAATTTTATTGAGTTCTGTCTTCAACGGTTGGTTGAAATTATTAATCGTTGTCCTAGCTAGAAAATGGGCTGTACTTTTAACAAACTCTAAATGGGCTGTTGTAAATTCCATTAGAATTCAAAAATGGGCTATACATTCTTACAAAACGCAAATGGGCTACAAGTTCTCTGCCACACACTTGTGGGCCTACTAAATGAGGCGTCCCCTAAAAAAATAAGTTGACGCGTATGAAAGGCTTTGTCAACTTATTATAGTCAACACACGGTTCAAGCAGCAGTGGCCATTGGATGTCTATCCAACGGATGTCGTGCTTCTTCTTCAATCTCGGATATTCTTAGCTTCGGCCGCCCAAAAAATGATTCCGCCCCCTGACATCTGGGGCGCACCGTTTCGGAGGCTGACCTGTGGGCCTACTAAGTTGGAGCATACCAAGGGCTTTGTCAACTTAGTCAATATAAACGATTCTAGCTTCAGTGACCGTACGATGTCCATCCAACGGCCGTAGTGCTTCTTCAACCTCTGGTCTTCTTGGTCCAGCCGCCCAAAGCAGCGCTGGTCGTGCCGCCTGCTCCTGCCTGCCGTGGCCGGCTGTGCTGCCGCTTAGGCCTCACCGCCCCCATACTACTCCCACCACTGGCCAGGCCATCCCTCCACTGACCCACACACCCTGTTATTCTGCGGCGACACCAGCCTCACACCGCAGCCGAACCAGTGAACCCTCGTACTCCTCTCCGCGCGGGCTTCCACTACTGCATCTTCCCCGGCTCCGCGTTGTCCCCTTCCTAGGCCTCGCCGTCGTCCACCGCCCTGGTGCTCTCGGCGCGGCATGGTCAACGACCGACTTCCATCGGAAGAGTACTGTACGTGGAGAGGCTGACAGCTGGGTCCACGGCGGCCGCAAGGAAGTGCCTCCTTATTACGCGGAAAATAATTATTCCTCCACCTGACAGCGGGGACCCACCGGACGGGCCACCTTATTTCGCGAAAAAAACGTTTCGCCCCTGACTGCTGGGACCCACCGGACGGGCCACCGTATTTCGCGAAAAAAACGTTCCCCCCGCCGTCAGCTCGGACCCACCGGAAGTGCCTCCTTATTACCCACAAAAAAAATGAATACTCCCCCTGCTAGCTGGGACCCACCTTGATGGGAGGCTGACTTGTGGGCCTACTATGTTGATGGGGACGGAGGGCTTTGTCAACTTAGTCAATATGAACGATTCTAGCTCCAGTGACCATACGATGTCCATCCAACGGCCGTAGTGCTTCTTCAACCTCTGGTCTTCTTACTCCAGCCGCCCAAAGCAGCGCCGGTCGTGCCGCCTGCTCCTGCCTCCCGTGGCCGGCTGTGCTGCTGCGGAGGCCTCATCGCCCCCTACTATTCCCACTGATGGCCAGGCCCTGCGGCGACGGCAGCCTCACACCACAGCCGATCGAGTGAACCCTCATACTCCTCTCCGCGTGGGCATCCACTGCCGCGTCTTCACCGGCTCCACATCGTCCCCTTCCTAGGCCTCACCGTCGTCCGCGGCGGCAGCAAGGAAGTGCCTCCTTATTACACGGAAAATAATGATTGCTCCACCTGACAGCAGGGATCCATTGGACGGGCCAACGTATTTTGCGAAAAAAACGTTTCCCCCCTGACTGCTGGGACCCACCAGCTACACCTTCGCACGCAAGGAAGTGCGTCCGGGCAAAAAAAAAACGATTCTCCCCCTGACTGCTGGGACCCACCAGCTACACTTCGCACGCAAGGAAGTGCGTCCGGGCAAAAAAACCAAAATGATTCGCCCCCCTGACTGCTGGGACCCACCAGCTACATCTTCGCAGGCAAGGTAGTGCCTGACAGTCGGGACCCGCCTGGTCGAAGCGTACGTAGCATTGTCATTCTGGTCGCGAACGTGTACGTACATATATACTGGTCGATGTAGAGGCGCGCACGTGTCGTAGTAGAGGTGCGTACGTGTCGTACTAGACGCGCGCACGTAGCATGTACACGTACGTATAGCGGCCAAGGTGCAAGAAAGAAAATACGGCCACGTACGTACATACGGGCAGGGTCTCGAACGCCTACTCGCACATACGTATGGCGAGGGCTCGTGTACATGGCTGGGTCGGAACGGAGAAACAGCATCATCGTCGTGTTCATGGGGAGGCAACGGAATGTGTCGTGTTCATGGGGAGGCAACGGAATGCGTCGTGTTCATGGGGAGGGTGTGGCGTACGGCAAAATGGAGGAAACGGACCTCCTACGGTCGAAACGGGGGTCCTGTTGATCAGGAGGAGTGTGGCGTACCGCAAAACGGAGGAAACGGACCTCCTACGGTCGAAACGAGGGTCCTGTTGATCGGGAGGGGTGTGGCGTACCGCAAAACGGAGGAAACAGACCTCCTACGTTCGGAACGGGGCTCCTGTTGATCGGGAGGGGTGTGGCGTACCGCAAAACGGACGAAACGGACCTCCTACGGTCGAAACGGGGGTCTTGTTCATCGGGAGGGGTGTGGCGTACCGCAAAATGGACGAAACGGACCTCCTACGGTCGAAACAGGAGTCCTGTTCATCGGGAGGGGTGTGGCGCACCGCAAAACCGGACTCCACGGGATACTGTTCATCTCCACCTTCGACCTCCTCCAGCCTCCACGGGCTACCGTCGACCTCCTCCAGCCTCCACGGGCTCCTGTTCATCCAGCCTCCACCGCGCTCTACTCCACCGGCTACTGTTCAACCACCCCTCCACGGGCACCCCTCCACCGTCTATTGTTCATCCAGCCCTCCACACCACGGGGTCCTGTTCAACCACCCCTCCACGGGCACCCCTCCACCGTCTACCTTTCATCCAGCCCTCCACCACACCACGGGGTCCTGTTCATCCAGAGGCAACGCCACCGCTCACTGTTCATCCACCCCCCGTAACGCTCACTGTTCATCCAATCGATCGGCTTCAGTTAGCAGCAGTAGCGAAGGAATCGCTCGATCGGGTTCAGTTAACAGCCATCGATCGATCGCTCGGGTTCAGTAACGCGTAGCCTGCAGTGCAATCCCTCGGGTTCAGTTAGAGCCCAACGCCTCGCTCGGGTTCAGTTAGAGCCAATGCCTCGCACACACGCGCGTACGTGTACGAGAGAAATGCGCATCGCTCGGCCCCCGACCTCCCACCGTAACCGGGAACTCCCCGAAATTTTCCTCCCCCTCGCTTCTACCATGGTTTTTTCCGTCATGGACGGCCCAAAGAATGTCATGCAGCTGCGTCTCCAGCCCGCGCAGGACGAAAAGCCCATTTTCTGTCATGATTTTTTGTCATAGAAGTAGGAGCCCACCACATCTCTGATGATACCGGGTTTTGTCACAATTATTGTCATAGATGTGTCATATGTATGACAGAAAAAAATTCGTTCGGCCCAAATGTCACGGATGTGTCTTTTTTTTGTAGTGTTTACCTCGAAAAAAGAAGGGGAGGGATAGCATGTTTGTTGTTGTGGATAGATTTTCGAAAATGGCACGCTTTATACCATGTCATAAAAGCGATGATGTTGTTTATGTTGCTGATTTGTTCTTTCGTGAAATTATTCGCTTGCATGGTGTGCCAAATACTATCGTTTCAGATCGTGATACTAAATTTCTTAGCCACTTTTGGAGATGTTTATGGGCTAAGTTGGGGACTAAACTGCTTTTTAGTACTACATGTCATCCTCAAACTGATGGACAAACTGAAGTAGTCAATAGAACATTGTCTACTATGCTTAGGGCTGTTTTGAAGAGTAATAAGAAAATGTGGGAAGAATGCTTGCCTCATATTGAATTTGCTTATAATTGTTCGTTGCATTCTACTACTAAGATGTGCCCTTTTGAAATTGTGTATGGTTTCCTACCTCATGCACCTATTGATTTGTTGCCTCTTCCATCTTCGGAGAAGGTTAATTTTGATGCTAAACAACGTGCCGAATTGATTTTAAAACTGCATGAGCTAACTAAGGAAAACATTGAGCGTATGAATGCTAGATATAAACTTGCGGGAGATAAGGGTAGAAAACATGTTGTGTTTGCACCTAGAGATCTTGTTTGGTTACATTTGCGTAAGGATAGATTTCCCAATTTGCGGAAATCAAAGCTAATGCCACGTGCTGATGGTCCTTTTAAGGTGTTAGAGAAAATAAATGATAATGCATATAAACTTTAGCTACCTGCAGATTTTGGGGTTAGTCCCACTTTTAACATTGCAGATTTGAAGCCTTATTTGGGTGAGGAAGATGAGCTTCTGTCGGGGACGACTTCATTTCAAGAAGGGGAGGATGATGAGGACATCAATACCATTGTTACACTCACAGCACCTACTGTTACATATACTGGACCAATTACTAGAGCTCGCGCACGCCAATTAAATTACCAGGTACTTTCGTTTCTTGGTAATGTTTCTAATGTTCATGAGAATATGATGCTGCCTAAATTGGATACATTTGTTTTGCTTACAAATGAAGGGCCTAGCTTGGAGAAGGATGAACATTGGAGCAAGGGGAACAAGTACAGAGTTACAAGTGATGATTTCAGGACTTGGAAGCCACCACAAGGAGTGCATGAAGCCTTGGACGAAATATACAAGATGCCACTTCATAAATTTCGTCTAGAGGCTATTCTAGGTGCTGCGTCACCTTATTATTGGGCCAGGCCCATCTAATTTCAAAATACAGAAGTATAGGCTGTTTTAGAGTCCGTATGTGTGGGGAAACAAGAGATAGGGTTGGTTTCGGACCCCTTCCCCATGGGCCACGAAATTCCCCCCTCTTCCTCCATATATACAGCCCTTAGGGCACCGTTTAGACTTTGGGTTTTGTTTAGATCAAAAGTACGCCATAGCTGCAACTTCGCGTACTTCGTTTGTGTTCAACGACCAAACAAAGGCATCACAGAACCCCACCTTCATTAATAATGCTTTCCTCTTATATTCGCAATATCCAGATTGCAATCTCAGTTTCGTGCTTGTTCTTCGTTTGCACGTAGGAAACAGAACCTCGTGGTCAGGTTGATCGTGCTCCGGCGTGGTCAATAACCTCTCGGAGTTGGTTTAGCGATTGCTAAGGCGCGACGTCCTCGCAGGTTCGCAGTCAGATCGTGAAAGTCTACTCCTCCGAAACGATAATAACCATCTCATCAAAAGACAGGACACCTTTGCCTCTATCAACGTGCGGTGTTGTTTTAGAGTAGGTAGACCGCCTGTCAATTTTCGTTCCATTTGGAGTCCGTTTGATGCCCTAACGGTTAACCGCGTAGCCCGAAACCCCTCTCTCTTTGCAGCCCAACACCCCTCCGGCACAGCCCTTTAGCCCATGCAACCCCCTCCATGCTCTCGGTCGTTGGATCGTTATCGCGTGGCCGAAAACCGCTCCCCATTTGGACTCTCCTACCTCCCTCTACCTATAAATAGGTGCCTCCCCTCGAAATTTTCGTCCAAAACCCTAGCAAACTCTCCTTCCACGCCGCCGGACGAAATCGCGCCGTCGCCCCGAGCCAACCCCGCGTCGACACCTATCCCTGCGCCACCCTCCACCGCCACGGCCCGCGAGGCCAACGGCCGGCCCGCCCGCGCCTGCGCCGGGCCCGAGCCGCGCCCCCGTGCTCCGCTCCGCCGCGTCCCGCGAGCCCTGCCGCCAAACTCCGCCCGCCGCCTGCCGCTTCTCCGCCCGCCGCCCGGAGTCCCGCGCCGTCGGCCGCCCGATCCCGCGTCCCCGCGCCGCCCGGGATCCCCGCCGCCGATCCAGCGCCACCTGCCGGCCTCGCCCCCGCGAACGCCACCGCCGCCGACCGCCGCCTTGCGTGCCACCTCTGCTCGCCGGAGCACCGGCCCTCGTCCCTTCGGTCGTCCCGTCGTTGTCCCCGCCGTCTCCGGCCACCGCGCCGCTCGCCGGAGCACCCCGCCGCCGTCCTTGCCCGGATCTGGCCAACCGGGACCAGATCCACCGGTCCCTCCAACAAAACGGCTTCCCCGTTCCCAGATCCCTCCGTCCCGGTACATCCTCGTCCAGCTTTCCGCGGGGTAAAAATCTTTCCAAGTCCCAAGTTTCTTGTATTATGTGCCCATGTTCATCATGCCATAACTTCATTCTCTGTGCTCCGATTCATGCGTATGACATGTCAAAATGTGCACTTTGAGATGCTCTTCATTTTGTTCCATTGTTCCATGCTTGTTTGAATCCACCTTGATGCCCTAATCCTCGTTGCAAGAGTGATATATGATGTTAACTTGCTGAGACCGTTATAACTTGCTGTTTTGTCTTTTTCGTTGCATTTTGTGTCTCCATCCTTTGAGCATGATGTCTACATCTTTTAGGAGCATATTGATGCCATCTTTACAGTGGTGCAATCCATGTATTTTTGTGTGTCGTGTGGTGAGTGCAACAAGCTTGTGAATTGGGCTACTTGTTGTTACTGTTTTACTAGGCTGAAAGTGTTATATCATGTTGCTATGTTTACTTGATGCTACCGTCGTATCCATAGATAATATGGAGATGTTAACTAAGTATGTTTTATTCTACATGTTATTCTCTATCCATCCGTGCCCTTTGTTGAAATTATTGCCAGCTGTAGCTTGTTGTTATCGTGCTCCAAAATTGCTAAATAATGTTGTTGTCAGTCTGTTAACATTAAGTTCAGTTTTGCCATGTGTTTTGCTAGTGATCCCTGCATCCTATGAACTTTCTCTTGCCATGGTTAGCTTCATAATTGTGTCCTATTACTGATGTTTTACTTCAAATGCCATGAAATCCTTTGTGGTGAGTGGTACAAGCTCACCAACATGCCTACCTATCGTTATTTTTCCATGTACTGTTATTTTTGCATGGGTGCTACCATATTTTCTGTTGATCATTGGAATATGTGCAGTAAGAGTGTTTTGCTCTTTGTCTTTATTATTAGCATGCCATGCTCTAGTTTGCATGTTAGCTTGTTGTAACATGTTGTTTGATAGCTCTAAACATTGCAACCTGATGTTATTTCTGCCATGTCCAGTGATTTCTGCTAAGTTTGTGAAACTGTTATTATTTATAATCTTGCCATGTCCGTTTGAGCATGTTGTAGTGATTTCTGGAGATAGCTTAGTGTCCATGTTTTTTCATTCTTTACCTGTAAATCATGTCCATGTCTTCTGTTTTCATGTTGATATGCTGTAGCATATTGTTTTGATGCTTGCTAGATGCCTAGTTGCTGTTTTGGACAGCTTGTCCTTTAAACTTGTTTCATGTGTATGTGTTGAACCGTTGCTCCGTTTTGAGTATGCTCTATATGAAACTTGCTTAGTTTTGCACATAGTTTCATGTTACCTTGTTGCATCCATGTTTTGAAGGTGTTCTCTTGATGTTTGAATGCATTTTGCATCAATGCCATGTTTAAGTTGTTTTGCTCATATCTTCTTGACCGTAGCTCCGAATCTAATGAACTTTATATGTAACTTGACTAGAAAAGCGTGTAGATCATCTTGATGCATTTTAAATTGATGTTTAACAACTTCAACATTGTGTTCTAATCAGATCTGGACCAATTTGGAAATTTGCATATGAGGACTTACCGGAATTGTTATATGTTGTTTCCGGCCTCATTTAAACTTGCTTTAATGTGTTGCTCTTGTATGCATCATCTCTTGCCATGAGTAGCTTCATGTAGCCTTGTCATGCATCATACTTGGTTGAGCATCATGTCTTGTTTATGTGTTGTGTGTTTATCCTGTTGTTTACTTCTTTCCGGTTGTGCTCTTTCTCGTTAGTTCCTGTTTCGTTGCGATCGTGAGGATTCGTTCGTCTACGCCTGGTTCGTCTATGTGGCGTCGTCTTCTTCATGGACTCGTGCTTCTTCCTAGCGGGATTTCAGGCAAGATGACCGTCACCTTGGATCTCACTACTGTCATTGCTATGGTAGTTGTATCAATGCTATCGCTATGTCGCGCTACCTACCACTTGTTGTCAAGCCTCCCAAATTGCCATGAAAACCTCTAACCTTTTCACCCTTCCTAGCAAACCGTTCTTTGGCTATCTTACCGCTTTGCTCAGACCCTCTTATAGCGTTGCTAGTTGCAGGTGCAGGTGCAGTTGCTGGTTGTTCCATGTTGGAACATGGATATCATGAACTTTGTTGGGATATCACAATATCTCTTATATTTAATTAATGCATCTATATACTTGGTAGAGGGTGGAAGGCACGGCCTTATGCCTGGTGTTTTGTTCCACTCTTGCCGCCCTAGTTTCTGTCATACCGGTGTTATGTTCCTTGATTTTGCGTTCCTTACGCGGTTGGGTGTTATGGGAACCCATTGACAGTTCGCTTTGAATAAAACTCATCTAGCAAGGCCCAACCTTGGTTTTAACATTTTCCAGCTAAGCCTTTTTCCCTTGGGAGTCACGCTCCAGACGGTCATCTTTATTTTAACCCTCCCGGGCCAGTGCTCCTCTGAGTGTTGGTCCAATCTGTCAGCCGCCGGTGGTCACCAGGGGCAACTCTAGGCTGGCCTATCGGAAGTTTGGACAATCCGGTGTGCCCTGAGAACGAAATATGTGCAGCTCCTATCGGGATTTATCGGCACATTCGGGCGGCTTTGCTGGTCTTGTTTTACCATTGTCGAAATGTCTTGTAACCGGGATTCTGAGCCTGATCGGGTATTCCCGGGAGAAGGAATATCCTTCGTTGACCGTGAGAGTTTATGATGGGCTAAGTTGGGACACCCCTGCAGGGTATAAACTTTCGAGAGCCGTGCCCGCGGTTATGTGGCAGATGGGAATTTGTTAATATCCGGTTGTAGTTAACTTGAAGTAAACTTAATTAAGATACACCAACTGCGTGTGTAACCGTGATTGTCTCTTTCCGGGGTTGCTCGGGAGGAGAACACGGTTGGGTTATGTTTGGCCGTAAGTAGTTCAGGATCACTTCTTGATCATTACTAGTTGGCGACCGCTTGCGTAGTTTCTCATCTTACTCTTGTATTCGTAAGTTAGCCACCATACTTGCTTAGTCGCTGCTGCAACTTTACCCCTTCCTTACCCATTAAGGTTTGCTAGTCATGATACCCATGGTAATGGGATTTCTGAGTCCTCGTGGCTCACAGATTACTACAACTCCAGTTGCAGGTACAGGTTATCCGATGATCTTTATGTGAGAGCGATGTTTATTTGTGTTGGAGTTCTTCTTCTTGTCCGTCGATCTTGGGTTAGGTTCCTGGTCGGCGGCCTGGGCTAGCAGGGTGGATGTCGTTTGAGTTTCTGTTTGTGTTTTCATCCGTAGGCGGATGTTGTTCTCATGTATGATGTTGATGTATTCTTGGGGCGTTTGTGCCTTTTGTATGTATCCCCAACTATTATGTAATGGTACGATGTAATGATATCCACCTTGCCAAAGCGTTACCAATATGCGGCTCTATCCTTGGTGGTACCTTTGAGTCCTCTCGGATAGGTTCGCATATTGGGCGTGACAAGTTGGTATCAGAGCCTCAACTGACCATAGGAGCCCCCTTGATTGATCGTATAGTTTGGCCGATGTCGAGTCTAGAAGAAAACTTTTGGGAGTCTAGTTATATCGGAGAGTAGGAGTTCTTTTTACTCCTCTGCCCCTTCGTCGCTCTGGTAAGGAATCTTGACGTAGGTGTTTATAACTACTCCTTTTCCCCTTCAAATTTTTCTTTAGGATCACGCGGTTAGTTTTTGTGCGTTGTCCATCCTCTTTTCAATCCGGCGCACTTCTCTTCGAGTGGTTTCGATCCTCGTCATATTTTGCAAGATCAGTCCTTAGTGCTTTCTCAACCGACGTTGTTTCCCCATCCGAAGTTGTCCTTGTTTTTTTTTCCCACCCGCCCACCCTTTTTCTTCTCGGAACCGGAGTCCGTAATTGAGTATCCATCCTACTCGTGCGAAGCCTTTGCTTTCTCTCCTCAATTATTTCAATCGGCGTTTTTCTATTCAATTATTTGTCATTCCAGTTGCCTTGTTTTTCCCGCCCTCCCACCCTTTTTATTCCCGGAGTCTGAGCCTCTATTCGAGCATCAATTTCATTCGTGCGGAGTATCTTCATTCTTTCCTCAATTGTCTCAACCAGTGAATTCTCGTCTAGTTAATCATCGTTTTTCTCATTTTCCTTCCGGAGGTTTCAATTCAAGTATTTGGTGTCGATCATATTTTTTTCCCTCAGCTCAAATGTTTCCCCTTGCTTGCGCGCCTCTCGCCATTTAATCGTTCCGGAGTGAAGAATACATCTCAGAAGAATAGTGTTTGCATTCGATCTTTTCAAGGTTGTCACCTCATTCAAGCCCCTCAGTTGTTCCGGTGCATCATCTCTCTCTCCAACGATCCTTTTCCAATGGTGTTTCTTTTTAGTGGGCCCTAACCCACAGGTCTTTCCCAGGATCTTACCTGACTCTTCTGATTTTCCCAGAGCTATTCTCAAGTTCTTTTGAAATTTGACGTAACTATGAATTTCATCAGTCAGATGCCTTCTCCAAGATAGCTTCCAAATTCTTTTATGTTCGGTTCAATCTTTCCTCTTTTTATTCTTTCGGAGTGTTTCAACAAATTCTTCAAGGTGTTTCTCTAGGTCATTCTCATCTTTTGAACTTGAGATGAACAAACCACCACTTAAAGGTACTATAATGAACTCATTATTTATTTATATTGGTGTTAAACCTACTGTATTCCAGCTTCTCTATGGTTCATAACCTCCGATACTAGCCATAGATTCATCAATATAAGCAAACAACACATGAAAAACAGAATCTGTCAAAAACAGAACAGTCTGTAGTAACTTGGATCTAACACAAACTTCTGCAACTCTGAAAAATCTACCAAAATAGGAAGACCTAGATAATTTCTTTATTGATCTACTTCAATTGGAATCGCTATTTTATCACGTTCTGGTGCTTTTTAACAATTGTTTTCGTGAGCAGAAAGTTTCTGACTTTTTCAGCAAGATCAAATAACTATCATCCAAGAAGATCCTATAGGTTTTACTTGGCACAAACACTAATTAAAACATAAAAACACATCTAACCAGAGGCTAGATCAATTATTTATTACTAAACAGAACCAAAAGGAAAGGAACAAAAATAAAATTGGGTTGCCTCCCAACAAGCGCTATCGTTTAACGCCCCTAGCTAGGCATAAAGGCAAGAATAGATCTAGGTATTATCATCTTTGGCATGCAATCCATAAGTGGCTCTCATAATAGATTCATCAGGTAATTTAATTTTCTTTCTAGGAAAGTGTTCCATGCCTTTCCTTAACGGAAATTGGAATCTGATATTCCCTTCTTTCATATCAATAATTGCACCAATCGTTCTAAGGAAAGGTCTACCAAGAATAATAGGACATGAAGGATTCCAATCTATATCAAGAACAATGAAATCTACGGGCACATAATTCCTATTTGCAACAATAAGAACATCATTAATTCTTCCCATAGGTTTCTTAATGGTGGAATCCGCAAGATGCAAGTTTAAAGAATAATCATCAAATTCACGGAAACCAAACACATCACACAGAGTTTTCGGAATCGTGGAAACACTAGCAGCCAAATCACACAAAGCATAGCATTCATGATCTTTAATTTTAATTTTAATAGTAGGTTCCCATTCATCGTAAAGTTTTCTAGGGATAGAAACTTCTAATTCAAGCTTTTCTACATAAGATTGCATTAAAGCATCAACAATATGTTTAGTAAAAAATTATTTTGACTATAAGCATCTGGAGAATTTAGCACGGATCGCAACAAGGAAATACAATCTATTAAAGAACAATTATCATAATTAAATTCCTTGAAATCCAAAGTTTTGACCTCTTCAATCCCACTATTACCAATTTTTGCATCAAGATCTAAAAATTCCGTATCATTGGGACGCCTTTTAACTAAAGTTGACTCATCTCCAGTCCCATCATTATCAAGATTCATATTGCAAAACAAAGATTTAATAGGATACACATAAATCACTTTTAGATCTTCATCCTTATTATCATGAAAACTAGAAGAACACGCTTTCACAAAGAAATCTTTTTTAGCACGCATCCTAGTGGTTCTTCCTATGCACTCATCAATGGAAATTCTCATGGCTTTGAGAGACTCATTGATATCATGCTTAGGTGGAATAGATCTAAGTTTCAAAGAATCAACATCAAGAGAAATTCTATCCACGTTCCTAGCCAACTCATCAACCTTAAGCAATTTTTCTTCAAGGAAAGAATTGAAATTATTTTGAGAAATCATAAATTCTTTAACACTAGTCTCAAAATCAAAGGGCATCTTATTAAAATTTCCATAAGAGTTGTTTAAGGAATTATAATAATTATTAGACGAATTACTAGGATACGGCCTAGGATACAGCGTTGTTACCAAAATTGTTCCTACCAACAAAATTCACATCCATAGATTCATTATTATTCTCAATCAAAGTAGACAAAGGCATATCATTAGGATCAGAAGAAACACTCTTATTAGCAAACAATTTCATAAGTTCATCCATCTTTCCACTCAAAACATTAATCTCTTCTATCGCATGAAACTTTTTACTAGTAGATCTTTCGGTGTGCCATTGAGAATAATTAACCATAATATTATCTATGAGTTTAGTAGCTTCTCCTAAAGTGATTTCCATAAAAGTGCCTCCCGCGGCCAAATCTAAAAGATTTCTAGAAGCAAAATTCAATCCGGCATAAATTTTTTGTATAATCATCCATAAATTCAAACCATGTGTAGGGCAATTACGTATCATTAATTTCATCCTCTCCCAAGCTTGTGCAACATGTTCATGATCAAGTTGCTTAAAATTCATAATATCGTTTCTTAGAGAGATGATCTTAGTGAGAGGAAAATACTTAGAGATAAAAGCATCCTTGCACTTATTCCATGAATCAATACTATTTTTAGGCACGATCTCTAAGCGAAAAAGGAAATAGCTTCAATTTAACAATATAATTATCCAAATCTTTCTTCTTTTGCATATTACACAAATCAACAAAGCTGTTTAGATGGCTAGCGGCATCTTCACTAGGAAGGCCGACGAATTGATCTTTCATGACAAGATTCAACAAGGCAGCATTAATTTCACAAGATTCAGCATCGGTAATAGGAGCAATCAGAGTGCTAAGAAAAGCATTGTTGTTGGTATTGGAGAATTCACAGAATTTAGTATTGTCTTGAGCTATTGTGACGAACGATCCAACACACAAGCACACACAAGAAGCAAGTGAAGGAAAAAGCGAACGGAAAAAGAGGGTGAATAAAACGGCAAGGGTGAAGTGGGGGAGAGGAAAACAAGAGGCAAATGGCAAATAATGTAATGCGAGGGATAAGAGTTTGTGATGGGTACTTGGTATGTCTTGACTTGTGCGTAGACTCCCTGGCAACGGCGCCAGAAATCCTTCTTACTACCTCTTGAGCTTGCGTTGGTTTTTCCCTTGAAGAGGAAAAGGTGATGCAGCAAAGTAGCGTAAGTATTTCCCTCAGTTTTTGAGAACCAAGGTATCAATCCAGTAGGAGACTACATGCAAGTCGCCTCGTACCTACACAAACAAATAAGAACCTTGCAACCAACGCGATAAAGGGGTTGTCAATCCCTTCACGGCCACTTGCAAAAGTCAGACTGATAGAGATGATAAGATAATATTTTTGGTATTTTTATGATAAAGATCGAAATTAAAAATTGCATAGTAAAAATAGATTGGAAACTTATATAAAGGAGAATAGACCCGAGGGCCATAGGTTTCACTAGTGGCTTCTCTCAAGATAGCATAAGTATTACGGCGGGTGAACAAATTACTGTCGAGCAATTGATAGAATAGTGCATAGTTATGAGAATATCTAGGCATGATCATGTATATAGGCATCACGTCCGCGACAAGTAGACCGAAACGATTCTGCATCTACTACTATTACTCCACACATCGACCGCTATCCAGCATGCATCTAGAGTATTAAGTTCATAAGAACAGAGTAACGCATTAGGCAAGAAGACGTGATGTAGAGGAATAAACTCAAGGAATATGATATAAACCCCATCTTTTTATCCTCGATGGCAACAATACAATACGTGTCGTTTCCCTTTTTGTCACTGGGATCGAGCACCGCATGATTGAACCCAAAGCTAAGCACTTCTCCCATTGCAAGAAAGATCAATCTAGTAGGCCAAACCAAACAGATAATTCGAAGAGACTTGCAAAGATAACCAATCATACATAAAAGAATTCAAAGGAGATTCAAATATTGTTCATAGATAATCTTGATCATAAACCCACAATTCATCGGATCTCGACAAACACGCCGCAAAAAGAGTTACTCGAATAGATCTCCAAGAAGATCGAGGAGAACTTTGTATTGAGATCCAAAGAGAGAGAAGAAGCCATCTAGCTAATAACTATGGACCCGAAGGTCTATGGTAAACTAGTCAGACATCATCGGAGAGGCTATGGTGTTGATGTAGAAGCCCTCCATGATCGATGCCTCCTCTGGCGGAGCGCCGGAAAAGGCCCCAAGATGGGATCTCACGGGTACAGAAGGTTGCGGCAGTGGAAGTAGGGTTTCGTGGTGCTCCTGGATGTTTTCGAGGTATGTGGATATATATATAGGAAGAAGAAGTAGGTCAGTGGAGCTGCGAGGGGCCCACGAGGGTGGGGGCGCGCCCAGGGGGCAGGCGCTCCTCCCTACCTCGTGGCCTCCTCGCTTCTTTCTTGACGTCCACTCCAAGTCCCCTGGATCACGTTTGTTCCAAAAATAACTTTCCCGAAGGTTTCATTCCGTTAGGACTCCGTTTGATATTCCTTTCCTGCGAAACACTGAAATAGGCAAAAAAACAGCAATTCACACTGGGCCTTTGGTTAATATGTTAGTCCCAAAAATAATATAAAAGTTCTTAGTAAAGCCCATTAAACATCCAAAAAAGATAATATAATAGCATGGAACAATCAAAAATTATAGATAAGTTGGAGACGTATCAGAGACCCATGGTAATGGGATTGCTGAGTCCTCGTGGCTCACAGATTACTACACCAACAGTTGCAGGTACAGGTTATGCGATGATCATGACACGCGAGCGATGTTTATTGTTTTGGAGTTCTTGTTCGACTTCTTCTTCGTTCGAGGGATAGATTCCTAGTCGGCAGCCTGGGCTAGCAGGGTCGATGTCGTTTGAGTTTCTGTTTGTGTTTCATCCGTAGCCGAATGTGGTTTTATGTATGATGTATTGATGTATTCTTGCAGCATTTGTATGCCTTGTATGTATCCCCATCTATTATGTAATGGATCGATGTAATGATATCCACCTTGCAAAAGCGTGTCAATATGCGGTTCTATCCTTGGTGGGACCTTAGAGTCTCTTTAGGATAGTATCGCATATTTGGCGTGACAGAGAACCCTTTGGGGAAGGGCTCGTCGCGAATGAGGGGGCAAAAGCAAGGCGGGCCGATTGCATCTTCTTCTTCTACCGCCAGGGATCGAGCCAGGCGGTCGATCTGGTGACGGGCGTCGTTTTCTCTGACTCCTTCACGGCGGCCTAGCCGGTCTCCGAGAGTCGGGTGCTCAACACGCAGCGGGGAGGCGCGCCTCTCCCTGTGCAGGGGGGCGGGCGATCGCTCCGCTATTCCACCGCTCGTGGGGGGCCGTCTTGGTCGCGGTCGATGGTGAGGCGGGTGCGGCTGCGGCTAGTAGCCGGCTCTCGGACCCTTCGACCGCGGGCGCCGCCTTCCGGGGACCGAGAGGTTGCGCCGAGCTCTCGGCGAGGGGGAAGGTTCTCAGCTCGATGGTCGGGTTCTCCCACACGGTGGCCAGCTTCTTGCTGCGCGGTGGCCGCGTCGATAAGCTGCTGGATGCGCTCCGTCATGTAGCGATGCTCGTCGCCCTCCAGTTGGTCCAATTCTTTTGCTGCCGCCTGGGCGGCACGCAGGTTCTCGATGGGCGTGGCGTAGATAGGACGATCTACCCGCAGCATGCTGGCGATGGCCGTGCTGCATTGCCGGACCACGCCCACAAGGCTGGGCTCTCCAACAGCCGGCGTGCCGCAGACGGCGCGGTCGATCTCGCACTGGTATGCTTTGGTGAGGCGTCTCATAGTGGCCAACTTCTTGGTGCTCTCGACGAGCGCGACGCGGCAGGCCTCCAGCGTCTCGCCGTTAGCATCTACTGCTATGGGTGGGGAAAGGTCCCGCATTGCCGCCTGCAGCGGGTCCTGGTGAGGGAGTCCTGGACTAAGGGGTCCTCGGGCGTCCGGCCTGTTAGCCATGGGCTGGACTGATGGGCTGTGAAGATACGAAGACCGAAGACTGCACCCGTGTCCGGATGGCACTCTCCTTGGCGTGGAAGGCAAGCTTGGCGATTAAATATGTTGTTTCCTTTCTTTGTAACCGACCGTGTGTAACCCTAGATCCTCCCGGTGTCTATATAAGCCAGAGGACTTAGTCCGACGGGGGGAGATATTCATTACCATAGTCATACAGGCTAGACTTCTAGGGTTTAGCCATTACGATCTCGAGGTAGATCAACTCTTGTAATACTCATATTCATCAAGATCAATCAAGCAGGAAGTAGGGTATTACCTCCATAGAGAGGGCCCGAACCTGGGTAAACATTGTGTCCGCTGTCTCCTATTACCATCGACCTTAGACGCACAGTTCGGGACCCCCTACCCGAGATCCGCCAGTTTTGACACCGACATTGGTGCTTTCATTAAGAGTTCCACTGTGCCGTCCCTAAAGGGTTTGATGGCCCCTTCAATCGACAACGACGATGCTGTCCAGGGCAAGACCTTCCTCCCCAGACAGATATTCGTGTTCGGCGGCTTCGCACTGCGGGCAAGGTTGTTAGAATTGCGATTCTGTTATACGATTCTATGACTTTACGATCCAAACTTACCCATCTGATTCTACGATTTTAGTTCATAAAATCTACGTTTCTACGATCCTGGTAGTGAAGATTCTATGATTTACGATTCTACCATCAGAGCTCCAATCCGATTCAACATCGCGATTCGGACAACCTTGACTGCGGGCCAACTCGCTTGGCCATCTGGAGCAGATCGATAGCAACGCCCCTGGCCACCAGGTCAGATTTGGGAGCTTGAACTACGTTGCAGACATTCGTGGAGATTTGATCTTCACCGGATTCGAGACCGCGGCAACCACCCCTGGTCACCTCGATGAACATGACCTAAATCTGTCATCGGACCACATCTAGGAGACAGCTCCTATAACCGCTCTGGCCTTAGATCCGGAGCAGACTGCGCCATCCAAGGACGGGAAGCTGAACCCTGCCATGGAGGCCACAGATTCCCCGGCGTTGGAACCGTACATAGACTTAACCTCGCACGACACCTGTGCCGCCGGAACTCTGGACTCGTCTCTGGTCATAAGTTTCGAACCATGTGAGCCCGCGGATGCCGAACTTGATCGTTTATCGATCTTCGAATTCAGCGCCGCAGACATCTTCCAGCACTCGCCTTTGGGCGATGTGCTAAACTCATTAAAAACCTGTCATTGGCGGGGGACTCAGAGCCGAACTATGTTCGGTTCAAACTAGAAGCTGATGATGGAGAATTTCGCTTCCGACCCGCCACCCACTTCATAGCCACTATCGAGGACTTAACCGACATGCTTGATTACGGCTCCGAAGACATCGACGATATGGATGACGATGCCGATGAGGAGCAAGGCCAAAACCCGCCATTCACTGGACGATGGACAGCCACTTCTTCGTACGATGTGTACATGGTGGATACACCCAAAGCAACCAACGATGATGACAAAGAAAACCCGGTTGAGAATAAACCTCCTGAGACAGAGCACAAACGCGAGCGTCCTCGCCACCGCTCTAAGTCACGTCATTCAAAAGACAGCAATACTGGCACCGGAGAAAATAATACTCCGGACGATGCCGAAAACAATGACGACCCTGCAGGGGTAGCATCCGAACAGGAGGAACAAGAAAACGAGCAAGTCAGCCCCGACGAACAGGCCATGCCCAACGACTCGGGGGACGATAGTTATCGTCCACTCTCCGAGGATGAGGAAAGCCTCGGCAACGAAGATTTCATCGTGCCTAAGGAACCTCTCAAGTAGGAGCGCCAGCTAATAGCAACCGCAAGGACCCTGAAAAAGAAGAATCAGCAGCTTCAAGCTGACCAAGATCTGCTCGTCGACAGGTGGAATGATGTCCTGGCAGCAGAGGAATACGGCCTCAAACGCCCAGCCAAGAGTTACCCGAAGCACAGATTGCTACCTCAGTTCGATGAGGAGGCACCGTAGCATATACCCCCCTTGCGTAATGTGGCGGATCAGCCACTACGCGGTCGGGATAGTGCGGCGGACCGACCACCACGCGGTCGGGATAAAACGGCAATTCGGGCAGAACAACAGCCTGCCCCACCGCCACGCAAAAATAGAGACAAAACAGCTCGGGGTCATACATACGACCATCGGCAGGACCTAGACAGTAGAGCAGGATATACCAGATCGATCTACAGATCGTGAGGATGTCCCTCGACATGCTACGATGGCTACCTATTCGGGCGTGACAAACCTAGCCACGCCCAGGCCGATAACCGCAGACGGACCCCATCGGAGCTACGTCGCGATGCGGCCAGATATAGAGGCGCCGCACACCCTCTTTGCTTCACTGATGAAGTAATGGATCACGAATTCCCTGAAGGGTTCAAACCCGTGAACATTGAATCATAGAATGGGACAATTGATCCCATGGTATGGATTGAGGACTTAATCCTCCACATCCATATGGCCTGCGGAGATGATCTCCACGCTATCAAATACCTCCCACTAAAGCTTAAAGGGCCAGCTCGGCACTGGTTATATAGCCTGCCTGAGAATTCTATTGGCAGCTGGGAGGACTTGGAAGAGGCCTTCCTCGATAACCTTTAAGGAACATATGTCCGGCCACCAGACGCCGATGACTTAAGCCACATAGTTCAACAGACTGGGGAGTCAGCCAGGAAATTCTGGACTAGGTTCCTAACCAAAAAGAACTAGATCGTCGACTATCCGGATGCTGAAGCCCTAGCGGCCTTTAAACATAACATCCGGGATGAATGGCTTGCCCGCCACCTCGGCCAGGAAAAGCCAAAGTCTATGGCAACCCTTACGGCACTCATGACCCACTTTTGCACGGGTGAGGATAGTTGCCTGGCTCGTAGTAAAAACACAGCCAGCGAGGCAGGCCCCTCCGAGGTCAAAAACAGCAACGGCAAGCTCCGACGTAACAGACACAAACGTTGAAACAATGGCGATAATACCGATGACACTACAGTTAACGCCGGATTCAGCGGCTCCAAGTCCGGCCAGCGGAAGAAACCGTAAAAATGAAACAATCAAGGAACATCCAGCTTGGACCGCATACTCGATCGTCCGTGCCAGATACATGGCACCCCAGACAAACCAGCCAATCACACTAACAGAGATTGTTGGGTTTTTAAACAGGCCGGCAAATTAAACACCAAGAACAAGGAAAAGGGATCGCAAAGCAAGGACGATGACGAGGAGCCCCGGCAATCAAACATAGGTGAACAGAAGAAGTTTCCTCCTCAAGTCAAAATAGTGAACATGATATATGCCATGCACATCCCCAAAAGGGAGCGCAAGCGTGCACTCAGGGACGTCTACGCGATAGAGCCCGTCGCCCCAAAATTCAATCCATGGTCGTCATTCCCGATCACCTTTGATCGCCGTGATCACCCGAGTAGTATCCATCATGGCGGTTCAGCCGCGCTTGTCCTCGACCCAATCATCGATGGATTTCACCTGACGCGCATCCTTATGGACGGGGGTAGCAGCCTCAATCTGCTCTGTCAGGATACTGTGGCAAAATGGGCATCATCCCATCACGGATCAAACCCACAAAGACTACCTTCAAAGGAGTCATACCAGGTGTAGAGGCCCGCTGTACGGGCTCAATCACATTAGAGGTTGTCTTCGGATCTCCGGACAACTTCCGAAGCGAGGAGTTAATCTTCGACATCGTCCCCTTTCGCAGCGGCTATCACGCACTGCTCGGATGGACCGCATTCGCTCGATTCAACGCGGTGCCACACTATGCTTATCTCAAGCTCAAGATGCCCGGTCCACGTGACGTCATACTAGTCAATGGAAATACCGAACGCTCCCTCCGTACAGAAGAGCACACCGCTGCCTTAGGAGCAGACGTACAGAGTAGCCTTCTCAAGCAGAACCTTAATTCGGCTTCCGAGCCCTTGGACTACATTAAGAGGGTCTGAACTATTCTGCAGCAAGACAGGTCGGCTCGTCAGGGGCTCAACTAGCAATTTGGCATCCGTCTCAGTCCCGACCAGGTGGCGGCATTCATACCGCGCGTACATAACTACGCCCTCAAAATCCCATGGGCATCGACGGAGGCATATCCAGCGTTTACGGCTCAACCGGCACCAGATACACACATACTTTCACCTTTCCTTTTTTCCTTTTTCAGGTCTCAATCACGCAGGGCCCATCTGATGGCCTGATCATAGGTCCTCTTGAAGGACAAACACACCAAGACGACTATATGAGGAACTTTCTAGGTGGTCTCATTAACGATCACTCTACCTGTTTTTTTAGGACCCACATGCAGCCCTCCCTTGGTTTTGGCATGTTAAATAGCCTGTTGCTTCTCGCACTATTTGTATCAATGAGCTTTGATGTATGAATAAAATCTCAATGAAAGCAGTTCGCGGCCCAAATTTCTGCGGCCCTAGCTCAATACTTTTGCTCCTTGTTTATTTTCCTTTTTTTTATTTTAACAACCTTATCAGTTAAATACCCGTACACTCTGGTACGTTTCATATTTGCCAAGGGCTTCATAGCGCCCCGCACTACGGCAACAAAGTCCGAACACTTCTTATAGTATAGTTCGGCACCCCGAATTTAGCACTATATGCATTGGCTCCGAATCTTATCTTTGGTCAATAGTTGGGTTGTCTGGCTCCTGTGCTTACTACCTTACGTTCCGCTATATCGGCTAGGGTGTTAAATGGAGAACTACTGCGATTGTGCCCTAGTTCATCCAGATGAGCAACTCAGTACAGAAAGCCGAAAACTGACTGTCATGATACGGCGAGAGCCGGTCAGCTCTTCGGAGGTTTCAAATCGCTAGAAGTTTTTTCCGCATTACGCGATGAATCGGTTTTTATCCGATCAGGTGTTTCCAAGATCCCCCAGTTCGGCCTTCCGAATACCAGGGGCTGCGCCTAATATTTGATTGTCGAACTCCTATGGCTAAGTGAGGGTGATAAAGCATTATAGTCCGATTGCCTTGTTCGTTGCACTAAACACCTCCTTCAAGGACCAAATAATTGGATAAAGAGTGTTTAGAATCCATCCCGAACACCCCCGTATTATCTACGTGGGGGCTGAAGCTGACGTCTGGCCAACTCTCAGATTTAATACAAACGGCCACACAGGAGGTAAAAATCTAACACAAAGCATTATATTACATAAATTATCTTTGTTCCATAATACAGGTTGAGAGAAAATATGAATGTATTCATTCAAAGATAACGTCTTTCGCACAATGATCCGCAACAATGCGGGACCCCTCCAGGACATCTCCAAAGTATCGCTCGGGTGTGCGGTGTTCCTTGCCCTCAGGCGGCCCCTCGGTCGCTAACTTGACGACGTCTATCTTCGTCCACCACACCTTGACATAGGAGAAGGCCAGACGCGCGCTCTCGATGCAAACGACCCGCTTGACGACGTCCATCCGAGGACAGGCATCCACCAGCCGCTTCACAAGGCTGAAGTAACTGCCGGGTATAGCTTCGGCTGGCCACAACCGGATTATTAGATTCTTCATGGCCAGTTCGGCCATCCTATGCAGCTCGACCAGCTGTTTTAGCTGATCGCTGAAGGGCACCGGATGTTCTGGCGCAAGATATTGCGACCAGAACAACTTCTCCGTGGAGCTCCCTTCTTCGGCTCGGAAGAACTCCCCGGCGTCGGACACACTGCATGGCAAATCGGCAAAAGCCCCTGGAGAACTCCGAATCTGGGTTAGTAAAAGATATTCCCTCTTCACATTCTTGCTTTGCATAGTAAATGCCTTACCCGCCGCGATCTTCCTGGCCTCCTGGATCTCCTCGAGGGCGCCCCGGGCCTCATTCCGGGCCGTCTCTGCACTCTGACGAGCCTTGGCGAGTTCGGTCTCTTGAACCGACGCATCACGCTCCAAGGTCTCGCACTTTCTCACTGCGTCTTGGAGCTCTTTCTGGACCTCGTTGACCCGGGCCTTGAGCTTCTTCGGGCGGCCTGATCCTTGACAGCCTTCCCCTCGGCTTCGGCCAGGGCCTTTTTTAGGGCCTCGACCTCGGTCGTCGCTTCTGTACATATCATGACACTTCGGTCAATGCATATCATTTTACTTTTTTCGAATATATAACGGGTTATCACATACCTTGTTTTTCTTGGAGCTACCTCCTCACCTGGCTGAGCTCCTCCTCGGCCTGCTCCAGTCTCCGCTTCAGTCCGGAGACCTCGGCAGTATGCGAGACTGCGGCCAACAGCGACGCCTGCAATAAAGGATTGATCCTCTGTCCGGCTTTTTCTTTCCGAACAACGGACAGTGTCTCAAGGGCTACAGTTTATATCGGGATTTTCTCTTTATGCGTCGCTTACCTCAAAACCTGTCAGAAGGCTGATGCAGGCTTCGGTTAGTCCGCTCTTGGTAGACTGAACCCTTTCAACTACCGTGCCCATAAGAACACGATGCTCATCCACAATGGAAGCGCCTCGCAGCGCTTCCAGCAGATTATCCGGTGCCCCTGGTGGGACAGGAGTCACCGACAGAATAGGCATACCCCCTTTTTTTGAAGGAGGTTGCGTGCCAGATTCCGGAGCTGTATCAGTCTCCGGAATCGAGTCTGGCTGAGGGCCGAACTGAATACGGCCCTCATCACCTTTCTCCATGGGGATTGGCTCCCCCTGGTGTCCGGCGACGGTGGTTTCGCCTTCTGGCGCCTCCCGAACCTCTCCCCGGCCTGGGAAAGTCCTTCGGGACAGCACCTCGGCGTCGCCCTTGGTCTTGGGGGAGTGAGCGGTCGGCGGTGACTCGCTGGCCATCGCCTTTGAATCCAACGAACCTCCTAACAAGGATCGCTGGGAGCTATCATGGGCTGGACTGCAATAGCATAACTAATCATGTCAATACAACAAATAGGAGAGGCTAGATTTATGGGCATACATGAGTCTGAGCACTTACGATGCAGCCCGAGGCTTAGTGCGGGGGCGTCGCTCCGGACTGCTGTCAACGTCCCACGCGAAGTTGTCTGCGAGGGAGCCCTTCCCTTTCTTGGACGTCTCCGCCTCCAGGTTCGTGGAGGCCGCCCTCTTCTTCTTTCCCTCATTAGGGGGAGGGTTGTTCTCCTCCTCCTCCTCCTCCTCGTCGTCCTTGGCGGTGGAGGAAAGGGTCACTTCGTCTTCGGACGTCATGTCCGAAGCACCCTTACGATGGGGGCCACCTTTGGCCCCCTTGGCCTTCTTCTTGGCCTTCTTTTCCGGCAGCCTATACGGCGAAGGAACCAGCATCTTCGCCAGGAGCGGGATGACTGGCTCTTCAGGCAGCGCAGCCGAACTATGGATCCGCTCTGCTCTCTCCATCCACGCCTAAAAAAATATACAACAAAGGTTAGGCATCCTCCTTGAACAAACAAGTAGAAGGTATGCCTTTAGAAAAGGAGAACTTACCTCATTGGCAGGATGGGTGTGGTCATGCCCACGGTCCGAATCTAGGACCGGTGGCTTCTCATTGCCCTTGAAGAGCAACTTCCAGGCATCTTCGTGAGTAGCTCCGAAGAGCCCTCCCAGGGTCTGGTGCTTCTCCGCATCGAATTCCCATAAAGGGAAGCTTCGGCTTTGCAAGGGGAGAATCCAGTGAACCAGCATCACCTGGATCACGTCGACAAGCTTGATGTTTTTATCCACCATGCTCTTGATGCGCGTTTGCAGCGCTATCAGCTCATCGGACGTAGAACAGTTGGGGCCCTTCTCCTTCTAGGAGATGAGCCGCATTGGAGCTCCGGCCTTGAATTCGGGAGTCGCCGCCCAAGTGGCGCCGCTCGGCTCTGTGATGTAGAACCACTGTTTCTGCCACTCCTTGACAGTCTCCACAAAGGTGCATGTGGGCCAAGTGACATTGGGCATCTTGCTCACCATGGCACCTCTGCACTCCGCGTGCTGACCATGCACCACCTTCGGCTTCACATTGAAAACCTTGAGCCATAGGCCGAAGTGGGGATGGATGCGGAGGAAGGCCTCGCACACGACAATAAATGCCAAGATGTTGAGGAAGGAGTTCGAGGCTAGATCATGGAAATCTAGCCCGTAATAATACATTAGTCCGCGGATGAAAGGGTGAAGTGCAAACCCCAGTCTGCGGACGAAGTGAGGGAGGAAAACTACCCTATCGGTAGGCTTCGGGGTGGGGATAACTTGCCCCTTGGTGGGCAGACCGTGGGTGATTCCTTTCACCAGGTACCCAGCCGCCCGAAGCTGGGCGATGTCCTTCTCCTTGATGGAGGAGACCATCCACTTGCCTTGGCCTCCGGATCCGGACATGATTGAGTGCTTCCTTGAGATGGAAAAGATGGGAACTTGGGCGTGGAGCTCGAGAATGGAAGGATAGAGAGGAAGAGAAGGCGTGGGTGAAGGAGGGGAATCCTTATCTCCTTATAAAGGCCGCAAATATTGAACGCCTCCCCACTCGCCTTAAAACTCGCCCATTCCCAAGGGTTGTGTGAGCAGTACGGTTGGGTTAGCCACGCCCGTATTGATGAGAATCACGCAATAAGGGGACACGATCTCTACTTTGACAAGATGTGCCAAAGGCAACCGCGTCTCGAAACATGGAGCGGCAGACGAAAAATGGTTCGAAATTATGACCGAGCAGACGTGATGTCATGTTGCAAAAAGTTGGTCACGGATTGGACTTGTGGAATATTATATTCTCTCTGCGGTTGTGTGTGGTGTGTATGTTACAGGTCCGGACACGTTCAATATGTCCTAAGACTATCTTGGAGTTCGGAAGGAGGAACCCGCCTTGCAATGTCGAAGACAGATCTACGCGCCAGATACCTTGTCATTGAAGCCAAGTTCAGGGGCTACTGAGGGAGTCCTAGACTAAGGGGCCCTCGGGCGTCCGACCTGTTAGCCATGGGGCGGACTGATGGGCTATGAAGATACGAAGACCGAAGATTGCACCCGTGTCCGGATGGGAGTCTCCTTGGTGTGGAAGGCAAGCTTGGCAATTAAATATGTTGTTTCCTTTCTTTGTAACCGACCGTGTGTAACCCTAGATCCTCCCGGTGTCTATATAAGCCAGAGGACTTAGTCCGGAGGGGGGAGATATTCATTACCATAGTCATACAGGCTAGACTTCTAGGGTTTAGCCATTACGATCTCGAGGTAGATCAACTCTTGTAATACTCATATTCATCAAGATCAATCAATTAGGAAGTAGGTTATTACCTCCATAGAGAGGGCCCGAACCTGGGTAAACATTGTGTCCCCTGTCTCCTATTACCATCGACCTTAGACGCATAGTTCGGTACCCCCAACTCGAGATCCGCCGGTTTTGACACCGACACCTGGGTGGCCCCGCCGGAAGCTTCATCGTGGCTGATGACCAGCACCTCCGTGGCGGTGCTGGTGCTGGGATCGCTGGTCGCAGGAGGGAGCGGGTCGTCGATGACCACCACATTGGTGGGGAAGGCATCGAGGGATGCCGTGTCGGAGTCGACAAGCATCGGATCGGTGGAGCCAACTAACTCTAGTTCAGAGGCTGGCTCGTTGGCGATGTGGAGCTTGCCAAGCAGATCGATGAGGCAGCTCTCAGAGCTAGCTACACCTGCGTCGGCCACAGGCTAGTCGGAGAGGCGGATCCCACCGATGAGATCGGTGAGGCAACTTGCGGCGCAAACGGCTTCCACGCTGCGCAACGCATCGATGCAGACACCATCGGGCGTGCCGGGCTGGCTGCGCTCGCCAGGAAGGAAGAGGGTTCCCGTCCAAAACGTGTTTCTGGACGACGGTGAACCTTGCCCCACGGTGGGCGCCAAATGTCGGGGATATCGTGTGACATATGCCAAGGGGTGGCTTATCATGGAAGGGGACAAAAGTACGTCACCGGGCTCTAGAGGCGGGAGTGAGCGAGAACGCCTAAGCCGGTGAAACTTACCCAGGTTCGGGGCTCTCCTAGGAGATAACACCCCTAGTCATACTCTGCGGGGTCTCCGCATGATCACTATATCAACAAAGGTAGCTACAAGCTTGCTCCTTGAGCTGTTTTGCTAGAGGAGGAAGAAGAATAAGGCTAGCTCTACTCCATTCTCTCTACGTGGTGTGTGTGTGTTCTAAGCTTTTGAACCCTTTGCATGGGTGACCTGGGGGTTTATATAGGCCTACCCCCCAGGGATACAATGGTAATCTGGCCGTGTGTGGGACCCGGCCTTCAGTGTCTTTGGTCGCCGGCTTCTCCGCCGGCTGCTGGGGCCCGCCAGCTGTCTTGTACTTGGCCAATAGGCCGCGCCCGCCGCTTGCGGGTCCTGCCGGTTGCTTGGCACTGTAGCCGTGCCACTGATGATGCATGCTTTTTCGGGGAGAGCGTGGCTACAGTCCCGACGCCTGGTGGGCGTTCACTGTAGCCACGCCCCATCTCTTCTGGTTAATAGCACATAGACGTTGAGGGGGAGAGGGGGCCGCCTGCTGGAAGGCGACCCACTCCCGCTACAGCCTGGTGGGGCATCGCCGCCTTCTGGGGCTCGCCGACAGGTAGGGCCCACCACATGCGGGCCGTACCGACCGGCCATCGTGGGAGCATGGCTCCCTCTAACGTAAGTGATGTCACGGGCTGCGTGGGTATAGTGCCGCACCGGGCGAGGGTTGTCCGCTTGGTACACCGCACTGTAGCCACGCTATGCCCTGGATTCGGGGGTGGCAGCCCACACTGTTGCCACGCCCCGTCCCGTCATGGTAATGAGGGTGTAGACTTCAGGGAACGAGGGGTCGCCTGCTAGGAGCCGGCCTCCCTGGAGGCCACCTTCTAGGAGTCAGCCCACCTCGTGGTCGCCTTCTTGGTTCCGCCACCTTCTAGCAGCCGGCCGCTTGGACCAGCCGGCCCCAAGAAGGCGGTCCTTGTCTTTGATGCTTGAGGGGCGCATCCGGCCCCGATGTCTTGAAACACCATGGGGGGATAATGAGGCTACCCGTGGTCATTTACTCCGACAACGCTTGTGCTCGGGTCCGTCCCTGCAACGCTAACAAACCTGAGAGATCGAGCTCTGGCTCGCGGCCTGCCCCACGCACATCACCTCACCAGATCCTCGGTGCCTTCATCTTCTTGTGGAAAGTTCAGCGGCAGGACAACAAGCGCGGTTGTGTGTTATATTCCCCTCTTCGGACTAACCCGCAGGAATCTCCGGAGCTTAACTATAGGCGGCCTCGCCGGCCGCCCCTTTTTCATGCAATTTGCTTGCACGTTAAAGGGAGGCTCCTGAGCACCGCGCCTCAAGAGCTCCTACTGGCTCTCCAGCCCTCACCCCCTGGCCTTGCCCACGGCATCGCGACATGGCATACCAGCGGCGGCAGAGCCTGGCTCGAGGGCCGTGACCCGAGGACGTAGAGGATCTAGATGAGCAGGTAAAAGGGAGGCCAGCGTGAGCCCTGCCTAGAAGCGTCACCACTAAGGCACGATCAGGCGATGCACAAGAAAATAGCTGCAGGCTCACTAAGATAAGTCACCCATACATATCAGTGTGAACTTCACGACCCGATCTCTCGACTCTCGCAACCCCACTCGGGCAATGTCGCTTTCCTTTTCGGCCTTCAGGGATTTGCTTGCACGCCAAAGGGGACCTCTTGAGCATCGCGCCTCAGGAGCTCTTACCGGACCTCGGGCCGCTCACCTCCTGGCCTTGACCACGGCATCGCGACCTGGCATACCAGCGACGGCTGAAGCATGCCTGGGGACTGGGACCTGTCAGCGTAGAGCACTAAGCTACCACGAGAATGAAAAGGGGGAACTGTGCCGAATCGGGATACGCGCTTGCAACATCATACTAGGAATAATAGCATTGGAGCAAAAGCATTACAATTTTTTACATACCCCCACGGGGTTTGTCACAATTCTGCGCAGGGAAACAAAAGAACAAGACCTTGAAGGACCCGACCGCTGGGTATTACCGACAACGCCGAGCGGACGCTGCTGCCATGCTCCGGCTGCGGCAAGAGCTCGGCGGCACATAGCTGTCGTCGCTGGACTCCGGAGACTCGCTGGGCTCGAGAGAGTCGGTGGATTCTAGGGAGTCGTTCCTCCTGCTGGAGGAGCCACTGGCAAGGCCATGGGCGGATTCGATGATCGCGCCGCGCGGACTGCCCCTCTTGGAGTAGCACTCCAGGCGTCGACCCTCCTCGTCGAAGACCTTGAAGAACAACATGGAGGCGCCATCGTACTCGAAGTGGATGGCGAGGGCCCCCTCTAGACGGTAGGCACGGGCGACCTAGCCCCACCCTCGAGTCATGAAGATGTCGCCCGGGGGGACGACCTCGACCTCCGCCCCCATGGCCAGGCTGCAGCACCCAGCGTGTTGCAGCCACAACTCGAGTGGGCCTCTCGGCGGCATCCCCTCAGCGAAGAACCTCAGGAACCGGATCCACGTGCGTGGCGGCATTGCCGCCCACACCATGAACCCGCGCGAGCTGCCCTCAGCGTGGGTTCGCGGGCCAGTTGGCCGCGCAGTCTCGGCCTGCCCACTACACCCCCAACTGCGCGGCGTTGGGCGCTGCTGCCCTGTGCGCGGGCGTATAGCAGGAGCGGGAAGCCAGGCGGACGCCGCTCGTACCAAGGTCGCGTTACCTCCTGTCCTACACCGGCATCGTCAGGGCGGCTAAACCTCTTCTTCGGCGAAAGTGGCTCAGGCTCCTCCTGAGGGGTTTTTCCCTTCGCCGCCGCGGAGAATCTCCTGATCGGCGCCATGGGTGCAACAGCAAGACAGCAAGACAAGGAAGAAGGAGAAGAAGCGGGCGGCGAGGAGATGGAGATAAGCAAGGGGGGCTCCGCCCCTCCCCTCATTTATAGCCGGAGGGAGGCCAACCGCCGGCCTCCATGATCCCGCGCAATGATGGTTTTCTCTGCATGCAGCAGAGTCTCGTAAAGTCGAACGGTTGTCGAGGCTGCGTGGGGAAGCGGAGATGCCCATGTCCCATCAATCGCCACGTGTCGACCAAGGCCGCAGGCAGTTAGGGCCCACAGCGCTCCGCACTTGCCCTTGGCTTCTCCTCGAAGCCAAGTCCGAGTGCGCCTTGGGCCCGGGGGCTACTGTCGGTGTTCTAGGAACGGGGGTACCCAGACTTGCCTGCCTATAGCCCATGGTGTGGCTCCATCGACGGCCCGGTACGGCCCAGCTTCAGCATCAACAACTCAAGAGCCTCGCGAGGGG
This sequence comes from Triticum aestivum, assembly GCF_018294505.1. NCBI lineage: Eukaryota > Viridiplantae > Streptophyta > Magnoliopsida > Poales > Poaceae > Triticum > Triticum aestivum. Next base: position 359,364,568 of record NC_057814.1, read on the forward strand.
CCAAGCCTTGCGAGGCGGATGACACCAAGACCTCCACGAGGAGCGGTCTCCTCAGGCTCGCTCATGAGGAGCGGAGATTTCTATGCAAGCTTCACCTCGTGAGGTTCAGATGACGTGAGCCATGACGACCAAGGCCAGGCGAGCGCCAGCGGGCGCATGGCGGCAGTTTCCTCTTTGGTGCTTGCCGGGATGGCTCGCGAAGCCCCGACAAGATACTTGCCGGCGCGACTTGTTAAGCACTGACAAGACCACCACCCTTGAGGTTGAGAGCTCTGACACCATCGACAATGTCGAGACCAAGACCCAGGGGGCCTGCGTGGTGGCATGCAGATCTTTGTGAGGACCAGAAGGCAAGGTTCCCAGCAAGGTACTTGCCGGGGACGTTTGCGAGGCCCCAGCAAGGTTCTTGTCGGGGACGATTGCGAAGCCACGGTGAGGCTCGCGCACGACAAGGCCCCACTGCCCTACCACCGTTCCAGCACAGCAACTAGCCTGCCAACTAGGCAAGCACCTGTGTGGCGGCATGCAGATCTTCGTGAAGATCCTGCAATCGCTCCAGTGCAGCGGCCAGCCAGTCAGCTTGGCGTTGCATGCCTCGTCATCCTGGATGCATGTCAAGATGGGGTGAGGCGGCGACAGACGGGACGGGCTCTGTTTCCGTCCCCAATAAAGTTAGAGGGCACGTAAGCAGCGCATTGAATGCGTTTGTCCTAAGATGTCAGTGATAAGCACGTGCACTATAGCACTTTACATCTCTTGTGTGCCTGCCCGCCATGGTGCTAGCCCCTTGGTATAAAAGGAGGCCCAGGGCGATGCAGAGTGGGACTTTTGGAGTTTCCGGCCCAGTTTGCATGGGTAGCAGCTAGCTGAAGCTCAAAGAATACTCTATACACTCAAAGCAGGACTAGGGTTTTATGCTTCTCAGCGGCTTGAACCTAGGTAAAAATCCGTCGTGTTGATTGTTAGATCCGCTCTTTGTGCACCCCTCTTCCCTGCCAAACCGTAGAAGGTATCCGTACGATCACATATATGTCATTTTCCCGACATCTTTGGTGCGCCAGGCTGTGCGCGACGAGCGGCGACACAACGCTGGGGACCACGAGCGTCCCCATAGAAAGAGCCCTCGGCATCACTCTCGAGATGCGCAGGGTCGGCATGCACGTCATGATGCTGGTGGAAACAGCGCATGGTGCAGATCCATGATGGGGCTCGTTCTAACATGGTTAGAAATCCGAGAACCTCCTGTTCCTCGCGCTTGTCGTTCCCACCTACGCCAAGAGAAGCGTTGGCACGAACGCAGCTACTCCTCGACTTTCCTCCTGCTGCGGAGAAGCAAGAAGAGTGGAGGGCTGCTTTCCATAGCCTTATTGGCCATGCCAATAAAGATGGGCACCAGGAGGCAGGCCCTTTGTGGCGTCGGTCCATCGAGCCGGTGCGTGCCGATGGCGGAAGGGCCGGTGGCGCTGCAACCACGGTGCACTCCCCTCCACCATGACAGCAACAGTCGCCAGCTCGGCGGGTCGATGCCCGTGATGATGGATCCACGGTATCGTCCGATCCATGAGCTCGTCACGACCAACGTCAAGTTCTTCTGGAACGGGTCAAAGAGGACGCTCGAACTACCATCGAGCGGCGACGGGAAGCGCGCCATCAATCTAGTAGGCGTGCAGGGCCCACTATAGACATGCCTGCACCGGGGGATTCTGGTGACTTACCTTATGAGGTGGGTTGTCCAGCTTTCACCCGTGAGTTGCGCTGATTCCAGTGGCCCACCACCCCGATCCTAAGCCCCATCGATCTAGCATGTAACACATCATATCACTTTGCGGCCTCACGCACAGTATTCCCACGGGTGCCACCTTACCTAGCCCGGGACCGTTTGCGCCTTTTGGCTCACGTATATGATAGTGTCGCTAGCATCCATATGACAGAGAACCTGGTCCGACATGACTAGTCGTGAACCCGAAGTGGCACTAACTTACAGGGACGGGCATACATGACCTAGAAACGAACGTGTCGGTCATGAGTGAGTGAATTCGGGCTGTAGCAACTGGGCTAGCAGGACTCCGGGAATCCGGGCTGTAGCAGGCTAACAGGACTCCAAAGGACACCGCGTGACATTTCCCCGAAGGGACAGACACAGGATCGAAGAAGGACACATGCCGGCCAGTCTAAGTGTTCCGGAGCAGTAGTAACTGGGCTAACAGGACTCCGGTAAACCGGGCTGTAGCAGACTACCATGGCTCAGTGGAAGCACTAGACTACATTTCCCCATAAGAGAGGCTAACAAGGATAGACAAATAGGTTGTCCGATCCCACGCATACCAAGCATTTCAATCATACACACAATATGCTTGATATGTGTAAATACAACATGGCATCACAACAAAACTCTATGACTCAAAAGCTTTTTATTCATAAGACTCCGAAGAGTCAGATATTACAAACATGGGTCTCATGACCCAGCATTCAAGTCATACAAGAAATAGCACATGGGAAAGCTTATCTTATCTGAGTACAGACAACTACAAATGAAAAAGGCTGAGAAGCCTGACTAACTACAAGACCCTGCCGAGGGCACAAGATCGTAGCTGAGGTAACAAGCTAAACGTCGAAGTCCACGCGGAACTACAAGTGAGACTGACGTCTCTCTGCAAAACATAAATTAAGGAAACGTGAGTACAAATGTACCCAGCAAGACTTACATCAGAACTATCTACATATACATCATTATCAACAAATGGGTGGTGGAGTTTGACTGCAGCAAGCCAACTTTGACTCAGTGGCTATCCTATACTATGACTGCAAGTAACTCTTTTGGGGTGGCGCACACGAGTCCACATATTCACCGTATCAATACACCACTATGGATCCGCTCCCGTCTCCCTACGAGAAGGCCATCCATAGCACTTACGCTTATCTTGTGCATTTTAGAGTATCCACTTCAATTGTCTATGGACTGTACAGGCAACCCAGAAGTCCTTTACCGCGGACACGGCTATCCGAATAGACGATGTTAGCCCTGCAGGGGTGTACTTCTTCACACACGCTCTCGCCACTTACCACCATGCACACGTCATGTATCTCGGCAACCTTCAAGCGGAAGCCTGGCGAGGGAGTCGGCCACGACCTGACTAACCACACAAGTCTCTAGTCCAGGTTTATCGCCTATTCGGGTTCCATCCGCAAGGAGATCCGGCCGAGGTGTCGCTCACGGCCCCAAACGATGTGTACAGGGTTCCAAGCCCACCAAACGGGCGATGCTTGGTATACCCGGCCACGGTGCCTAGTGTGTCCCAACCCCACCTGTATCGGGTGCCACTCGGTAGACTACTAACACTACCTACAAACACCAGAAACTAGTTGCAACTCCTGGACAGAGATCAGGTTGATTAATAAGTCGAGAGAGCTTGGAGCGCCCGGACCCAATGTGTGGTAGTAACTATTCATGGATCACAAACACATAACTCAGTTCCTGAGGACGGCTGCAATGAGACAATCCGCCATGTACTCCTACATGGCCTCTCACCGCTACCTTTACCAAATCGTGTTCACACACGTAGCTCTCAATAGTAGGACATGTTCACAACTTTCCAACTCATCCCCGATGAATCAGACCGGACACAACTCTAAGAAATAGCAGGCATGACAAATAGGCATGAATGAGTAGGCACATCAGGGCTCAAACAATTCCTACTCATGCTAGTGGGTTTCATCTATTTACTGTGGCAATGACAGGTCATGCAGAGGGAAGGGGTTCAACTACCGCAGCATGTAACAGTTGAAACGTTGTTGTCCTAATGCAGTAAAAGAGAGCAGGAGCGAGAGAGTGGGATTGTATCGGAATGAACAAGGGGTTTTTGCTTGCCTGGCACTTCTGAAGATAGTATAGTTCTTCATCGGTGTCATCGAACTCATCGTCGGAACATACATCTACTGAGGGGGAACAACCACCGGCAACAAAGAAAGAACACAATCAATGCAATGCAACAATATGATGCATGATCATGATATGGCAATATGCTGTGATTTGAGCTAATGCAACTAACATCGATTTAAATGAAGTTGGTTTGAATACAAGATTCAAATTCAAACTCCATATGTGATTATTCAAATGTCATTTAATTGATTTGACCTGATCATCAGACATAAGTTGCTCAAACATGCATTAAAATGTTACAGGTGGATAGATTGGATTTTTCTGATAATTTTTCATATATAGATCTTTTCATTTTGAGTTATAGATTAATTTCTAAGTTTTTTCTAAGTTTATAGCAATTTCTGAAATTTTTTGAATTATTTTAAATCCAGAAAACCATTACTGCGTCAGCATGACAACAGCATCACGTTAGCAGGTCAACTGGGTTGACCCAGGTCAAACCTGATGGCTGGGACCCACACGTCAGTGTCTCAGGGCTGGTTTGGGTGGATGACATGTGGGACCAGTCAACGCTGACTTGGTCAAAGTCAAAGCTGACACGTGGGGTCCGCAAGATTAGAACTAATCTAAACAGGAATTAAACTAACCTAAACAAGCATAGGGGCCCACATGGCAGTGTCTACGCTTATAGACTAATCATGGTAATTAGACTAGTCTAATCCGTCGCGTTCGAAAGCCTGCGATGTGGCGCATCTAAAGGTGGCCGTGTTGTGTGCTGGGATGGCGTACAGCGGCGACGGCGACGAGCCGGGCGGCGGCCGGAGCTCGGGACACACGGGCGTGGTTGATGCAGTGCGTTAGCAAGTGGTATTAGGTGTTGGGCGGACTCCACTTGGCTCCAGGAGCATGCGAGACTCGGTGGTTCGAGCAGCGGAGCACAACAGCTAGGTTCCCGGCGGCCATCACGGACGGTGGTACTCAGGCACGCGGCGCGGGTGCTACAGCACGGGAACGAGCGAAATGAAGAAGGCGAAATGATAAGGAGCACACAGTGAAGACGATGAGCAGGTCGGTGGGCTCGGGGAAGGCCGGACGGCGTCGGAGCATCTCCAGCGATCTGGAGAGCCGAAGGTTGAAGACGACGGCGTCGGCGGCATTCGGGGGCATTCGGCATTGCGTAGCTCGGCGAGGAGGTCTAGGGAGACACGGCGGAGCTTCTGGACTCAGGCGGAGGGCGAGGAGGTGGCTCTGGCCGCAGCAACTGCAAGCGGCGGCGACGGTGGCGTTCGGCCGTGCGCGTGAGAGAGAGAGAGAGGAGGGGATGAGGGCGAGGGAGAGTGCGAGAGAGGTCGGAGGGGCTACGTGGCGTCGTCAGGGCGTCGGGGGACAGGCAGGCTGCCTGGAGGTGGCCGAACGCGTTGCCGCTAGCGCCGGGCGCGTGCCTCTGTCCTCCTGGCGCGAGGAAGGGGACGACTGCAGGGGCCAGTCGGCTGGGCCGGCCTACTGGGCCGCCAGGTGGGTCGCAGGTAAGCACTCTCTTTCTCTCTCTCTGCTTTTCTAATTTGTTCTGTTTTCTAATTTTCAAGTTTGTTTTTTATTTAGTAAAAACACCAAATCACTTCTATAAATCCTAAAATTAATTATGGGCAATTACTGAATTATCTCAGAGACACTTAGCTATTTTCAGAATTGTTGGAGCATCTAATACTATTTATAGCAATTAAATGCCCCAATTCAAATACTTTATGACTTAAGTTCAATGCCCAAATTGTTCCTTAAAAATGTTCATTATTTTTGGTATGGATCAAAGCCATTGCCAAAAATATCAAACATCAAAGCAAAGCATTTTGGGTTCATTGAATGCAATTTTTGCTAGATCTAGTTGAATTTCAAAGTGCTAGGGTTTGAACATCCCTATTTCAAGTTCATTTGAATTTAAACATGATGACATGGATGCAGATGCAACTAATTACAAGCATGAATCTAGGGCTATGATAACTCGCCCCCACTAAACAAAAATCTCATCCCGAGATTCAAGACGTGAGGTAAGAAGACAGAGGGGACACAAAACTACACAATCTTCATGATCCAACTGTGCTTCTCAGAGATGCTGATTCATCGCATCATATTGATCTTGACGTCTTTGCCTTCGAGAACTTCATCCAACACGACAACGACAGAAAGAAACTCTACTGGAAACGATCTTCTTGAGATCGGGCAACTCAATATCGACTCATGGAATGATACGTAAGAACACCTCTTGAGTTGAGACTCAAAACACACATCAGAGGGATGGAAAAATAACAGATGACGAAGGTTCAAGTTGGTAGGCAACAATTCCACGCTTGAGTAAGATGGTGCATGGTTTCAAAGTAGCAAGGAGATAATTGCCATGATTCCATAACGTGACACCTTAGGGAAGGTGACTCGTAGAATTATTCCCATAATTGGCAAAAAGAATTACTTTTGATGCATAGATCATTGAAACTCTCTATACCAGCCTAAGAAAAATCACAATCGATCATTTGAAGGAATTTGAAAGAATGGCATACTCAGTTTGAAAAGGAAACTAGAGTTATAAGACAACTCGGCAAACGGAAGGCACATTCCAATTGATACCGAGGATGTAAGCTAGTGTCTGAGCGTGTTCTCAAGAACTTGAGCATTTCGATATTCATCAGGGTCTTACCAACATCTGTGCCAAGATCCTAGTGACACCTCGTACTACCATGAGGAATAACGATGTAGGATGTAGGTGCAAAGGAGGACAACACTTTCTCATATTTGTCCTTAGCAATGCCAAGGAACAAAACCTGCATGATCGACCGAGAGACATTTAGCACTCCGCTTCTAATGTTCTCCTTGATGTACTAGATACCAAGATCATACTTAAACGTATTAACATGGCCATCAAATGTAGGTCAGACTTCGGAAACACAATGCATCCATAAGGAACAACTTCTAGAATAAGTCATAGAAAATCCTCATGGGAAGTGACCAAACGGCTTAATAAAGATACTACAATAATAGATCTTCCAGCTAGGTGCGTCCACTTTACCGGAACCTATATCATAGTTCTTGGGAGAAGTTCCAACCATCATATCTGCCTGAGATTCAAATCTGGTTGGTAACAGGATAATTCAGACAACGTGTCTGGAAAAGAAAGTTTGCAACACAAACCAAAGAGATGGCGTTGCGAGATTCTCGGGAGATGAAGTACGATAGCAACCTCCAAAACATGAGCTGGTTCTGCTATATACATGTGAACACGCTGTCCAAGACAAGCATGACCACGCAGAAGTCTTATAACAAAACACTACCGAGTTCTAGTTGGGAACCATCATCAAGGATAACGAAGTCCTTGCATAAGGCATGCCCTTAAGAAGGAACTTCTTCTCCTTAAACAAATCAATCAGTGGCTTGGTGTACTCGGGAATACATATGTAGTGGAGGTAATTAATCTACCAAACCATAGAATACATTCGCACATGCATAACTGACTTGGGGTGATTCCGGAGAAAGCAAAAACAATCTTTCTCAAATTCACGACGGCAACTTGCACCTAATGCACATGAACTTGGAGAAAGTCACTTCTTACACCAAACATGTGCTTCATGAACGGGACATGAAGATAATGCTTACAAAAGTTTCCAACACTAGATTGATGTTCAGCATAAATCATGGAGATGATGAAAATGTTGTCAATGGTCTCAATAATAATTTATCGAGATTTCCATATAGATGGAACTCCACAATTTAGTGAACATGGTGATAGCATTGGTCAGACCAAAAGATGTAATGGTGTATGCTCGAGGGATCAACCACGACTAAGACAACATTATGAACATCATTGGTTCTGATTTGATTTGAGGATAGCCCACACTCAAATCAAAGATTGGATAAGACAATACATCCAACAACTGATCACGAGGAACAATCGATGAAAATATCATCTTTCTTCAACGCACACACAACACAAAGACATCCCTTTAAATGAACTAAGTTAGGCAAGCTTTTATCTTCCAACTCTCCAAGTTGTTGTTCAGCTTAACCAACTAGCTCAGGGGTATCCAACATAGATTCTTGGAGAAGGGGTGGTTTATAAGAAAACCAACTTGATCACGAGCTCAACATAACAGTCAGGGGGGAAACCTGGTAATACTTCCGAGAAGATATTCAGAAAATCACGAACCACCGATATGTTACTAAGATCGAGAACAATCTTGCTTTTCAGGCAAGACGATGTGGTCAAGAGAGTGATGGATTGACACAATCCTAACCCATTGATCGAAGAGTGCACCGAAAATAAGGACTAGGTAGCACAACCAGTCCTAGTATGGTGATTCAATAACCAACACACTAAGAATGAAATTATTGTCCTTTAACTACCAAGCAACGGGGTTGCTAAGAGTATTGATTTCACACATCATAGTACACTTGTCGGCATTCCGGTTGCAACAACACATAGACCGAGGAATGAAGAATGATGGCGAGAAGTATCACTTCGTCAAGAATTCATAAGACACGGTGCAATTCCCATTATATTCTTGACACAAAGGGGGTAATACTCCAGGGTGGGACAGAACAAAAGCTGGATTGGCATTTTGATCTGCGGAATACAACTACTTTGACCCAATCCTAGAAATGGACAAGGTACTGGAGTTTGTTTCTCCTAGTCATTCCATAATAGAATGGCTTGACAGACCACAAGAATATGAGGTATCGATGAGCATGAATGCAAGACATGCTCTTAACTATCAAATGATAGACGGAGATCATGATACAACTAAAGAGAGGGACAACTCAAAGGAACATATAACTTTTTGAGTTGTGGATGCATAGAGTAGTATGTCGAACCAAGTTCAACAGGTTTCTTCCAGATCATCCATGCAGAGAGGTAGGACTGGCAGAGTCACAAACATGATGGAGAACTCACCACGAGCACTCTGATTGTGAACTTTGGTTCAAAAGAACTTCTTCCATAATGGTTCATGGTATTGGAAGAACGATATACCACGGACCTCGAAGACTATCACAAAGGTTACTAATATCCTAAAAGAACTAGCAAACACTATCAACATGAAGTAAGTAGAGTGAACCTCGGGTTAGAGAACCAAGGAATTAAACACCTACTAGATAGATGGCATCACGGGATGCTTTCGAGAATGATGGCCAGAATCATCACACTGGGAACACAAAACATGGGTAGATTACTAGGTGACTCTCTAAGATACCTAGGGTCATCATAATAGCTCAACATATATACTGGGGCAACGAAGCACTTCAACTCACCGATTAGTGTGGTTGAACTAGCCCAAAGGGACATCGGGAACGGGAGGAAGGGATTTGCAAATGCATCAGACTAGTAAGAAACCTGGGATGACTCGGACAACATAACGGCTGTAAATGCTCAGAAAGATTTAAGACATCCTGCAGAATAGTGGCATAACAACTCAACAACATCATATCAAGGTTCCAAGTCCAACTAACAACACACTGGGGTAGTAGAAACTTAACTGAGGCTTGAGGCCAACAATCCTAAGGGTCTACGGATTAGTAACATGTGATCCTGATAGAAGGATGAGAAGCCTAGTTCTTAGTCCCCGTAGAAGAGAAGAGGATGACTCAGATTAGAAGGACATAAGGTATAAGGAGTAAAAAGAGCCTTACGTTCCCTCCCACAATCAATTCCCTAATATAACTAATGCATTTCTAGACCCAACTTCGACCAGTTTGGCTTGGTAATCCTACAGGCAGACAGGCTCTGATACCAAAGCTGTCAGGACCCCGATCCCAAGCCACATCGATCTAGCATGTAACACATCATATCACTTTGCGGCCACACGCACGGTATTCCCATGGGTGCCACCTTACCTGGCCCGGGACCGTTTGCGCCTTTTTGCTCACGTATATGATAGTGTCGCTAGCATCCATATGAAAGAGAACCCGGGCCGACATGACTAGTCGTGAACCCGAAGTGGCACTAACTTACAGGGACATGCATACATGACCTAGAAACAAACGTGTCGGTCATGAGCGAGTGAATTCGGGCTGTAGCAACTGGGCTAGCAGGACTCCGGGAATCCGGGCTGTAGCAGGCTATCAGGACTCCAAAAGACATCGCGTGACATTTCCCCGAAGGGACAGACACAGGATCGAAGAAGGACACATGCCGGCCAGTCGAAGTGTTCCGGAGCAGTAGCAACTAGGCTAACAGGACTCCAGTAAACCGGGCTGTAGCAGACTACCATGGCTCAGTGGAAGCACTAGACTACATTTCCCCATAAGAGAGGCTACCAAGGATAGACAACTAGGTTGTCGGATCCCACGCATACCAAGCATTTCAATCATACACACAATATGCTCGATATGTGTAAATACAACATGGAATCACAACAAAACTCTACAACTCAAAAGTATTTATTCATAAGACTCCGAAGAGTCAGATATTACAAACATGGGTCTCATGACCCAGCATTCAAGTCATACAAGCAATAGCACATGCGGAAGCTTATCTTGTCTGAGTACAGACAAATACAAATGAAAAAGGCTGAGAAGCCTGACTAACTACAAGACCCTGCCGAGGGCACAAGATCGTAGCTGAGGTAACAAGCTAAACATCGAAGTCCACGCGGAACTACTAGTGAGACTGACGTCTCTCTGCAAAACATAAATTAAGCAAACGTGAGTACAAATGTACCCAGCAAGACTTACATCAGAACTATCTACATATGCATCAGTATCAACAAAGAGGTGGTGGAGTTTGACTGCAGCAAGCCAGTTTGACGCAGTGGCTATCCTATACTACGACTGCAAGTAACTCTTTTGGGGTGGCGCACACGAGTCCACATATTCACCATATCAATACACCACTATGGATCCGCTCCCATCTCCCTACGAGAAGGCCATCCATAGCATTGACGCTTATCTTGTGCATTTTAGAGTATCCACTTCACTTGTCTATGAACTGTACAGGCAACCCAGAAGTCCTTTACCACGGACACGCTATTCGAATAGATGATGTTAACCCTGCAGGGGAGTACTTCTTCACACACGCTCTCGCCACTTACCACCATGTACACATCATGTATCTCGGCAACCTTCAAGCGGAAGCCTGGCGAGGGAGTCGGCCACGACCTGACTAACTACACAAGTCTCTAGTCCAGGTTTATCGCCTATCCGAGTTCCATCCGCAAGGAGATCCGGCCGGGGTGTCACTCACGGCCCCAAACGATGTGTACATGGTTCCAAGCCCACCAAACGGGCGACGCTCGGTATACCCGGCCACGGTGCCTAGTCTGTCCCAAGCCCACCTGTACCGGGTGCCACTTGGTAGACTACTAACACTACCTACAAACACCAGAAACTAGTTGCAACTCCTGGATAGAGATCAGGTTGATTAATAAGTCGAGAGAGCTTGGAGCGCCCGGACCCAATGTGTGGTAGTAACTGTTCATGGATCACAAACACAGAACTCAGTTCCTGAGGACGGCTGCAATGAGACAACCCACCATGTACTCCTACATGGCCTCTCACCGCTACCTTTACCAAATTGTGTTCACACACTTAGCTCTCGACAGTAGGACATGTTCACAACTTTCCAACTCATCCCCAATGAATCAGTCCTGACACAACTCTAAGCAATAGCAGGCATGACAAACAGGCATGAATGAGTAGGCACATCAGGGCTCAAACAACTCCTACTCATGCTAGTGGGTTTCATCTATTTACTGTGGCAATGACAGGTCATGCAGAGGAAAGGGGTTCAACTACCGCAGCATGTAACAGTTGAAACATTGTTGTCCTAATGCAGTAAAAGAGAGCAGGGGCGAGAGAGTGGGATTGTATGGGAATGAACAAGGGGTTTTTGCTTGCCTAGCACTTCTGAAGATAGTATAGTTCTTCATCAGTGTCATCGAACTCATCGTCGGAACATACATCTACTGAGGGGGAACAACCACCGGCAACAGAGAAAGAACACAATCAATGCAATGCAACAATATGATGCATGATCATGACATGGCAATATGCTGTGATTTGAGCTAATGCAACTAACATCGATTTAAATGAACTTGGTTTGAATACAAGAAATTCAAACTCCATATGTGATTATTCAAATGCCATTTAATTGATTTGACCTGGTCAGCAGGCATAAGTTGCTCAAACATGCATGAAAATGGTACAGATGGATAGATTGGATTTTTCTGATAATTTTTCATATATAGATCTTTTCATTTGGACACGTGGGGTCCGCAAGATTAGCACTAATCTAAACAAGAATTAAACTAAGCTAAATAGTCACAGGGGCCCACATGGCAGCGTCTACACTTATATACTAATCATGGTAATTAGACTAGTCTAATCCGTCCACGTCACCGGGTTAACTCCGACGATGAACGGAGCGCGGCGGCGATGCCCGTCCGGCCAACTCCGGCGTCGGCTGGGTGCGCAGCCGGGCGCGTTCGAGAGCCCGCGATGCGGCACATCTAAAGGTGGCCGCGGTGTGTGCTGGGATGGCGTGCAGCGGGGACGTCGACGAGTCGGGCAGCGGCTGGAGCTCGGGACACACGGGCACGGTTGATGCAGTGCGTTAGCGGGCGGTATTAGGTGTTGGGCGGACTCCACTTGGCTCCAGGAGCATGCGGGACTCGATGGTTCGAGCAGCGGAGCACAACAGCTAGGTTCCCGGCAGCCATGGCTGACGGTGGTGCTCGGGCACGCATTGAGGGTGGTACAACACGGGAATGAGCGAAATGAAGAAGGGGAAATGGGCAAGAGCTCACAGTGAAGACGATGAGCAGCTCAGTGAGCTCGGGGAAGGCCGAACGGCGTCGGAGTATCTCCGGTGATCTGGAGAGCCGAAGGTTGAATACGATAGCGTCGGCGGCGTTCGGGGGCATTCGGCGTTGCGTAGCTCGGCGAGGAGGTGTAGGGAGACACGGGAGCTTCTGGACTCAGGCGGAGGGCGAGGAGGTGGCTCTGGCCGCGGCAACTGCAAGCGGCGGCGACGGTGGTGTTCGGTCGTGCGCGTGAGAGAGAGACAGAGGAGGGGATGAGGGCGAGGGAGATTGCGAGAGAGGTTGGGGGGCTACATGGCGTCGTCAGGGCGTCGAGGGACAGGCAGGCTGCCTGGAGGTGGCCGAGCGCGTGGCCGCTAGCGTCGGGCGCGTGCCCCTGTCCTCCTAGCGCGAGGAAGGGGACGACTGGCAGGGGCCAGTCGGCTGGGCCGGCCTACTGGGCCGCAGGTGGTCTGCAGGTTAGCACTCTCTTTCTCTCTCTCTGCTTTTCTAATTTGTTCTATTTTCTAATTTGCAAGTTTGTTTTTGATTTAGTAAAAACACTAAATCACTTCTATAAATCCTGAAATTAATTATGGGCAATTACTGAATTATCTCAGAGACCCTTAGCTATTTTCAGAATTGTTGGAGCATCTAATAATATTTATAGCAATTAAATGCCCCAATTCAAATACTTTATGACTTAAGTTCAATGCCCAAATTGTTCCTTAAAAATGTTCATTATTTTTCATATGGATCAAAGCCATTGCCAAAAATATCAAACATTAAAGCAAAGCATTTTGGGTTCATTGAATGCAATTTTTGCTAGATCTAGTTCAATTTCAAAGTGCTAGGGTTTGAACATCCCTATTTCAAGTTCATTTGAATTTAAACATGATGACATGGATGCAGATGCAACTAATTACAAGCATGAATCTAGGGCTGTGACACCGGCAACCCCGGCACCGCCAAGAAGGCCAAGGTTGATGACCCCGGCAAGGAGGTTGCTGGGTGCGCCACTTGCCATGACTTGGCGGCTTCCGACAAACCCAAGGGCTCCGACAAGCAATATTGAAAAGATCCACCGCACCAAGGGTCATGACCTCCATAACTGCTGCCAAGTTGAGCCGCTTGTGGAAAGGCAGAAAGCTTTGTATGAAAGGCGAGATAAGGAGAAGGGCCAGGATGGTGTTGAGGGGTCCGGCAAGTAGCGCTGTGGCCGCGACGGCAAGGACAAGAAACAAGAGAGGCCCGCTCAGGGCCGCTACAAGAAAGAGGGGGATGATGACCATGAGGAGGACGACGAGTCCAGCGAGCATGAGTTTCAAAAAGCCACAGAAGCCATGTGCATCTATGGTGGGCGCCTCGTTGCATTCTTCTCACCGCCAACTTAAATAGTTCGCGAGATCAATGCGACGGAGCCATCGATCGATGCCCAGAAGCCACTAAAATGGTCCAACATGCCTATCATTTTTTACGCCGAGGATCACCCTGATCGCACAACCGCGGTCGGGTGCTTGCCGTTGTTGGTTTCACCAACAATTCGCAATGTCAAGGTGATGAAAATGTTAGTTATAGTGGGGCCGGTCTAAACTTGATCTCGCCCAAGGTGATCAAGAGACTGGCACTTTTCAAGGGATCAATCCGGGGAGAAGCCAGCCCAAGGGTAAGATCACACTACCATTCACATTTGGTGGTGAGCTGAACTACAGGACATAGAAGATCATTTTCGATGTCGATAAGATCCCGTTGCCGTATAATAGGATCACTGTTGCTTCCGAGAAGAAAGATGCGCTCATCTGCGCCGACCAACTCTACCGGGAGGCACTGGTAGCACCTACCGCCAAGGCACTTGCTCCTACCACTAGAGCTCCCAGGGAGAAGACGACCGACAAGACCTCTTGCACCCACTCCGGCAAGCGCGCCTTCTCGGAGTGCTGCGCTCCCGTCGAGGACGTGCTAGACAGCTCCACCGGCAAGAGCAAAAAATACAAGGCAACACCACCAGAGACCAAGAAGGTGCCCGTCAAGGAGGATGGCACGGGCGGAGCTTTCACTATAAGCTCCACCCTCGATAGCAAATAGGAAAGTGCGCTCATCGCCTTCCTGCGGGCGAATGTCAATGTGTTTGCATGGCAAGCATCTGACATCCCCGGCGTTCCTAGGGAAGTCATTGAGCACCACCTTGCTGTCTGTCCTCATGCGCGGCCCATCAAGCAGAAGGCCAGGAAGCAAGCTTTGGAGTGGCAAGACTTTATTGTCGAAGAGATTAGGAAGTTGGAAGCAGCAGGTTTGGTCAGAGGAGTGCTCCACCCAACATGGTTGGCCAATCCGGTGGTGGTGCGCAAGGCGAACGGGAAATGGAGTTGTGCATTGATTAGACGGATATCAATAAAGCCTGTCGAAAGGATCCTTTCCCTTTGCCGCGCATCGACCAGATCTTTGACTCCACTGCCGGGTGTGACTTGCTGTCGTTCCTTGACGCCTACTCAGGATACCACCAAATATTCATGACGAAGGAAGGTGAAGAGAAGACGTATTGTTTTATACGAATGCCTTTCGGGTTGAAAAGCGCTTGTTCGACATTTGCAAGAGCGGTTCAGATTGGTTTTGAGCCCCAGCTCCATAGAAATATGGAAGCTTACATGGATGACATAGTGGTCAAAAGCAAGGACAAGGCGACACTCACGCAAGATTTGGAAGAAACATTTGCAAATTTGCACAAGATCAACCTCAAGCTCAACCCTGAGAAGTGTGTGTTCAGTGTCCCATCCGGCAAACTTCTCGGGTTCTTTGTGTCTCAGCGTGGGATCGAGGCAAACCCCGACAAGATAAAGGCGATTGAGCAAATTGAAGCACCAAGATGAGTCAAAGATGTGCGTCGGCTTGCTGGCTGTGTTGCTGCTTTGAGTAGGTTCATCTCCAAATCTGTTGAGTGCGCCCTGCCCTTTTTCTAGATTTTGAAAAAGCCAGGTCCAATGAAATGGAATCCGGAGGCTGAGGCAGTGCTGCAAGATTTGAAGAGGTACGTATCCTCTATGCCAATACTAGTCGCGCCTAAACCGCGAGAACCGTTGGTGCTATATCTAGCGGTAACGAATCAAGTGGTCAGTGCTACGCTAGTGGCGCAAAGGGAAGTTGATGAAGAAGCAGTAGCAGTGGCGAGACTGTCGGATGACGAGCCAGAGCTCTCCCCGGCAGGGTCTAGTGCTGGCAAGGCAGGACCCCCTGCAGAGTCTGGTCCCAGCAGGGCAGAGTCTGGTGTCAGCAAGGCAGGATCTGCGCAAGGAAATGAAGTGATACAGAGGAAGAAGGTGGTGTAGCACCCAGTTTATTTTCTCAGATCCCTCTTGTAGGGGGCTAGATCGAGATACTCTGGTGTGGAGAAGTTGCTCTTCGGCCTCCTTATGGCCTCGAGGAAGCTGCGTCACTATTTTCAGGCACATGAGATCACCGTCATCACTCGCTTCCCGTTGCAACGGGTCTTGCACAAACCAGATGCTACCGGAAGGATTGTGGAGTGAGCATTGGAACTGTCAAGCTTTGGTCTCAGGTTTGAAAGCACTTCAACAATTCAGAGTAGAGTCTTGGCGGAGTTCATTGCAGAATGGACCTCAACGTCAGACGAAGAAATTCAAGAGACCACTCTCCCCGGCAAGGAAACGAGCCGTGATTGGATCATGTACTTTGATGGGGCTTTCTCACTGCAAGGCGCAGGTGTTGGTGTGCTGCTTGTCGCTCCCACCAGGGAGCACCTCAAGTACATGGTTCAGATGCACTTTCCCTGGGAGAGATCCACAAACAACACCGCGGAGTGTGAGGGACTGCTTGCCGGTCTCAGGATCGTGGCAGACCTTGGAATTAGGAAGCTCATCGTCAGAGGTGATTCACAGCTTGTCGTCAAGCAAGTTTACAAGGATTATCACAGCCCGTTGATGGAAGCTTAAGTAGATGAAGTGAGGAAGTTGAAGGAGCGTTTTGACGGTCTACAAGCAGAGCATGTTCCTCGAGCAGAGAACAGCATTGTTGACGACCTGTCAAAACGTGCTGCCCTCAAGTTACATGTGGAACCAGAGACCTTTGTGCTCCAATTAACTCAGCCATCCATTGAATCATCAGCAAGGCAGAATAAGCGAAGGAAGTCAGGCCCCGGCAAGTACTTTCCCGCTGAGCTCCGAGGAGCTACCGACAAGGAAGTTGCCGGGAACGCCAAGTTTGCTGGGGAGCGACAGGCTCCGGCAGGGCCTCAAGCCCTTGCCGTATACACAACTGCTCCCACGGCAGAAGACATGCCCTTAGTCCTTGCCGCCGAGCCTCAGGCCCCGGCATGGGCACAACAGACGGTTCGGTTCCTCCAAACAGGGGAACTCCCTGAGGAACATGAAGAAGCAGAGAAACTATCCCGTCGGTCCAACATGTACCAGTTTGTGGACGATGTCCTGTACAGGAAAAGCGAACGGCGTGAAATTTCAGTGCATTCCTCGGGATGACGGACTAGAGCTATTGGCAGAGATACATGGAGGCATATGTGGCTCTCACATAGGATCAAGAGCCCTTGCCGGCAAAGCATTTCGGCAAGGTTTCTTTTGGCCCACTGCTCTCCAGGATGCAACTGCGCTGGTAACCAAGTGTGAAGCGTGTCAGTTCCATTCAAAGAAACTCCAACAGCCAGCTCAAGCTCTTCAGATGATCCCTCTTTCCTGGCCATTTTCAGTCTTGGGGCTCGACATACTGGGCCCCTTTCCCCGTGCTGTCTGAGGCTTTGATTACTTGTATGTCACAATCGACAAGTTCACAAAGTGGCCAGAAGTGGAAGCAGTGAGAAAGGTGACAACACAATCAGCCATCAAGTTCTTCAAAGGACTAGTTTGCTATTTTGGTGTGCCAAACAGAGTCATCACCGACAAGGGCACGCAGTTCACAAGCCGCACCTTCATGCAGTATATCCAGGACCTCGGCAGCAAAATCTATTTTGCTTCTGTTGCTCAACCGTGAAGGAACGGCCAGGCGGAAAGGATAAATGCTGAAGTGTCGCGGGGCCTCAAAACAAGAACTTTTGACAGGCTGCACAAGTGCGGAAGACACTAGATTGATGAGTTGTCGGCGGTTCTTTGGTCAATCAGGATGACACCGAATCGAGCCACCGGCTAGACGCCCTTCTCCCTGGTGTACGGGGGACAAGCAGTTCTCCCCATAGAAATCATATACGGGTCACCTTGAGTGCTCGCTTATGATGAGCTTGAGCAAGAGCAGTTGCGGTAAGATGATGCTACGCTCCTAGAGGAAGATCGTCTTCAGGCTGATGTGAGAGCTGCGCGCCACCAGCAAGCCTTGCGCCGTTACCATAGCCGCACGGTTCACCCCCGAAGCCTTGAGGAAGGTGACCTTGTTCTTCGGCACGTTAAGTCGGCCAAGAATTCCAACAAGTTGACGCCAAAGTGGGAAGGCCCTTATCGGGTAATACGAGTCACTAGGCCCAGCGCAGTCCACTTGGAGACCAAAGATGGCATTCCAGCGAGCAACTTCTGGAATATCGAACATCTTCGCAAGTTTTACCCATGAGGCGCGGTTGCCGGGACCCCCGGCAACCCCCCTTTTGTACTAGCCTTGCCGGTGAGGCATATAATCCTATGTACAGAGCCAGGCGTAGACCCTGTGCGCAGTTGAATAAGCTTAAGTTCCATGTTCCTATTTTCTCTTCTTTCTTTCTTCTCAAAGGACAGAAGGTTCCCTCGCATACAAGTTGCCGGGGGGGGATAGAGAGTGTGGGCACCAACATGCGACGTCCGAAGTGGCATCTTGCATAAAAGAACAGAATAGCGAAAAGCTAAGTCGCGAAACCTTGAGTGAATTTCTTTTAAATGTAAGGTTATTTTCCTCGAATGGTTTCGGTTCTTGTATGGAAAACCTACACGCGAAGGAACTTTGTCGGGATTGGTTGTGCCCTTGCTCCATTTCGAGTCTGCTCAACGGTTCAAGTGGCTGCCCTAAGAGCGGCAAGGTGCCATGCCGGCAGCGGCACCCCCAGCAGGCTGCTAAGGATCCGTCCTCAAAGCGCTCGCGGCAAGGGCGCGCGCACCGGCAAGCTTTTCCCAAAAAAGCATAGAGTGTATGCCATACAAAGAGGGATCAAACAAGGAAGATAGCATGCATTCAATCCAAAACACAACAAGTTATATTACATCAATAGTTGCCCCAGTTCTAACTTAAGATGAATTGTTTTGGGTACGAATTCATGGCAGCAAGAAGAAGCGAAGCGGCTAGTCCCGACGCTGGCCTTCCACCCTCTTGACTTGGTCGACCAAGTTGACGATGGGGCCGACGAGATGTTCAAGCGCACTGCAATTTGCATCCTCCGGCAAGCTGTCCAGCACGTTGGTGAGGTTGAGGCCAGGGTTCTTGTACGCCACCTTAGTGAGCACCTTGAGGAGGACTCCCCGGCAGAGCTTGCGGGATTCCTTGGCCAATTGGGTTGCGCGGCTGGAGTGGAGTAGCTTCAGGGCGTCGAGGACGGCCTCGAAGAACATGATCACCCTGGAGCTATGAGTGACCCTCTCATCATGGGACAACTTGAAGCTTGACATGCCCATGATGGAAAGTTTCGTGGTGAGCCTCTCCACAACGTCGATGAGGCACTCAGTCCAGATGGCGATGCCTTTCACAGAATCATTGTAGTTGGCGGCAGCGCTCCCAAGCAGTTGCTTCTCATCCTGGAGGTCCTTGGCCAGGGTCTTCTCATGAGCCCTGCTGCCCTCAAGGGTCTCCTCTAGTGTGGTCAGCTTTAGCTTCAGATCAGCCATGGAGTCGTTGGCGGCAGAGATCTGCTTGGTCTTCTTAGATATGGCGACCCGCAACTCCGCCAAGGTGTAGGCAGTTTTTTCTCTATCGCTCTTGAGCCTCGAGACCTTATTGCTGTGCTTCTCCAGCTCCACCTCCAGTTTCTCCACCTTGCCAACCAACTCATTCTTGGCGGCCTATGCGGCTTCGACAGCGTCGATGGCCTCATTCAACTTGCCGGCATGATCCAGGACCAGAGCGCCGAATGTGTCCTTATGCTTCTGCTCCAGCTCCTGGGTCCGCTGCATGACAAGCTTTTCAATTTCTTCATCCTTGCCGCAGAGCTTGGTGGCAAGCGCCTCTTCGTGAGCGGCAAGGTCCTCTTCTTGGGCGTCGAGCAGGACACGGTGCTCCCTTAGTTGGGCGTCGTCCTTGGCGGCCTGTGCAGCGGCATCCTCCTGCGCCTTCTCAACATTAGACTGCTTTAGGAGGAGCTCGTTCCGACGATCGCTTAGCTGATCCTGGCTAGTCTTCAGCTCCTGCCGGGCCTCGGAAAACCAGACCTGCATCTGCTCGACGCGCTTCTGGAAGTTTGCCTTCGCCGCGTCGACAACCGCTGCCGTGGAGTCCAGTTTCTCCTTGCGGGCACGGTGAAGCGCCTGGAGCTTTTGAAAGTTGCTGCTCATAGCTTAGTGGAGCTGGTCTTCCTTGGAACCGCTGCTGCTGGCGCTCAGCTCGTCGACAACAGTGAGCCCGATGACGGCAATGACTTCTTCGTCAAAAACCTCCCCCTCGGTTGGTGCTCTGGTGCTTGCCGTCCCTGGGATGCTGACAAACAGATCGTCGCCGATCTTCGGATATCTCCTTGGAGTGGGGGCTTCGGAAGTTGACGATTGGTCTTCGACCACCATCTCCCCGACGGCTGAGGACTCCGGGACCGATGTAGTGGTAGGCGCTCCTCTGGCAGGGATGCCGTCAGTACGGTCGCCGGTCTCCTTTCCGGCCTCCCCGGCAGACCCCTTGGCAGCCTCTTCATGCGCGTCCTTGGCGGCTTCGTCCGCAGCGACTTTGGCGGCCTCGGCGGCAGCATCCTTGGCGGTCTCCTCGATGGTGGCGTCAACATCCATCTGATCCACCAAGGGGGCATCTGAATGCCAAGGAGGAGAAACAAGATGAAACCAGGATTGAATCTCAAAGCAACAAAAAAGAAAAGAAAAGAGATCGCACTGGAAAAGTGAAAAAGGCGAGGAGGCAGGCAGCTTACCTGTGACAAGCTGTAGAGGGGCGGTTCCCTACCCAACAACACTCGTTGCCAGAATGGAGCTGCCGGCGCCTGTGCTTGCCGTCTCTTCCCCCACGCGCGTGGGCTCGTCGGTGGAGGCCCTTGCCGGGGATCCCTCCATGGGCGGTGTGGTTGACGAGGGGGAGGGATGTCGGGGGTGGCCCTCAGCGGCTCCTATTGCCGCTCTTCTCCTGCACACCCGACAAGGTTAGCAGTAAGGATACACACCCCGATGCTCGCCAGTGGAAAGTGAGTAACGGGCTCACGCTGGGGCTGAGTTGGGGGCTGCGTCGCGGGCTAGGATCCGGGCTGATCGTGGTTGTCTCCGGCGCACCTGAGGAGCCTGCCTGGGGCTCGTCGCCCATCAAGGTTTGGCCTTCTTCGCCATCCTCTGCGCCAGTGTTTCTGTGTCTCTGCGGGAACAAGTCAGGGACAAATCAAATCAGATAAGGTAGCAAAACAGGGACTCACGAGATGAAGAAAGCAGTGAGGCACTTACTCATCTTCTGCTTCTGGCCTCTTCCCCCTGCTCGGGCTAAAAGAGGAGAGGTCGAAGTCATCCTCTGGTATAGAGTCCAGGCTAGGGGTGGAGATGGAGACCTGGGCCGCTTGGCCGTGACGGAGGCGGCGGCTAATGCTTCCCTTATTGCCGCGACCGTGCGCCTCGTCTGGCGCATAGGTTGCGGCTGGGCCTCTTGCCGCTGCGCGGCCTTTGCGGCCGCCCCCTTGACGGGGACCTCTTCACGCGAGGAGGCTTGCCAGACTTGCTCGACGGAGCCAACCCGCCAAAGGACGCATTTCTTCTTCCCCGGGACTGGGGGACCCTCATGCAGCTCCTCTTCATCTGCCCCTTCAGCCGCCTCTTCGGCTGTTTCCTCGGCAGAAGGGCCCTCGGCAGCGGCGCACTGTGCTCCCCGGCAAGCTCCTCCGGCCCGGAAAAATCCTCCTCTGCGCCGGCCTCGTCTTCCTAGAAGCCAACGCTGCCAGCCTCCTCGGCAAGGGCTGCCTCTTCCGCTCTGCTGGCGATATACGCCACCTCCTCGTCGGTGGAGGGACGGATGAGCTGTGTTTTCTCCCGGATGGCCCTCTTCGACAAGTTGTCGAAGAACTCTCCCGCTCCGCGTCTGGCTCAGACCAGGCCTGGTCAGGGCCATGAGCATTGAACACTGGCATCATGGAGATCATGGAGGTCAGAGCGGAGTTGTTGCACAAGGGGACCACGCCCGACGGCAACCTGAGCGGCTTGTCGGCCTTCTTGATCTTGTCGGCCTTGCCGGTCTTGTCGGCCTTGAGCCGGAATAGCCTTTGGAAGAGAGCCGCGTGCTGCATGACCATCAGGTTGTTGTTCAGGCCGGGGCGTAGCCTCATGATGTCAGCCGCATTCCGGTACTCCCAAGTTGGCCTCACCTTGTTCTGCAAAGGGGCGATGCGGCGGCAGAGGAAGTCGGCCCCAATCATCTCAATTGTGAGCCCGGCAGCCTTGAGGCAATGAATTCTGGTGGTTGCAACTGCGAGCTTGCCATCTTGAGGGTCGACGTCGCCCTAGTTGCCGCCACGGACCAGTTGCGTCTGCCGGGGCATACAGAACGGTTACGGATCCTTCTCCATGATCCAGCACCACTTGTGCTGCCATTCATCCCACTTCTCCTTGTGGGTTCGGTCTGGGTACGTCTTCTGGCTCAAGGCCCTCGGGATCCAAGTGATGCAGCCAGAAAGGGCCCCTCTTCGCTGGATGCGGGGGACGAAGTAGTGGCGGAAGAGCGCCGTGTTGGGGATCACCCCGGCGAAGTTCTCACAGAGGTGGGCGAAGGTGGCCATACACGCCACACAGAGATGGAAGCCGAAGGTGTACATGATGTCGATGAAGAAATCCAAAAATGGGGGGCAGAGCCCGCGGTAGAAGTAATCGACAAAGAAAGGGAATTTTTCTAGGGCGGGCTCAGCGCGAGAAGCGGGGATGACATGGGTGGCAGGATGCCCCATCCTCTCTCTCCCCCACATGCACACGTATGGTCCTTGAGCGCGCGCGTCGAGCGTCGGAGCAAAGAGGACGTGCTCCCTCGCATCTTCACCAGCTCGCTCTCCGGCACCTCTTCCCCCTCGCTCGCCTTGGAGGCTCCCTTGCCCTTGCTCGTTTTTGGCGCCATAGCAGCCGAGGGAGGACGGGGGGACCGACCGCGGTGAGGGCGCTGTGGCGGCGGAAAGAGGAGGAAGTTGTGGTTTGGGCTCGAGGAAGAAGAAGAAGATGGCGGTTCCTAGGATTGGAATGGGTGAAAGGGGTAAATGAGCAGCGCCCTTGCGGATTCCTCTTTTTATGGGGAAGGCGCGGGGCTACCTCTTTAGTGTTTGATGTGAAGGCGTTTTGGCAGGCATGCTGCGACCGTTCCATGCACGACCCCCACGTCGCGCACTCAATGCGGATCGCGGGGAAGCGCAGCAGATGAGATGATTAGAGTAGTTAACCCCTGCCACGCATACCCGTGCACTGTTTGGGCCTGGCCCAACGATGCTTCGCACATGTTTATGCCCCAGGCACGGGGGCTCCTATCGGTATACTAAAGTTTGGGCCCTTTGGTACCCCTTACTTGTGCACAGGCAGTTGCAGCTGCACCCATGACAAGGCTTGATGGGGGCAGCTGGGGGCAAAATACGAGATAACCAAGACGGCATCCAGGCCAGTGACCAGAGAGCAGAAGACAAGCTGGACCCCCAGCAAAATCCTTGCTAGGACGGCTCGCGAAGCCCCGACAAGATCCTTGCCAGGGCGACTTGCGAAGCACTGACAAGACCACCAACCTTGAGGTTGAGAGCTCTGACACCATCGACAATGTCAAGACCAAGACCCAGGGGCGCCTGCGTGGTGGCATGCAGATCTTTGTGAAGACCGGAAGGCAAGGTTCCCAGCAAGGTTCTTGTCGGGGACGTTTGTGAAGCCCCGGCAAGGTTCTTGCCGGGGACGATTGCGAGGCCATGGCAAGGCTCGTGCACGACAAGGCTTCGCCGCCCTGCCACCGTTCCAGCACAGCAACTAGCCTGCCAACCAGGCAAGCACCTGCGTGGCGGCATGCAGATCTTCGTGAAGATCCTGCCACTGCTCCAGCGCAGCGGCCAACCAGTCAGCTTGGCATTGCATGCCTCGTCATCCTGGTTGCGTGTCAAGACGGGGTGAGGCGGCGACGGAAGGGACGAGCTCTGTTTCCGTCCCCAATAAATTTAGAGGGCACGTAAGCAGCACATTGAATGTGTTTGTCCTAAGACGTCAGTGATAAGCACGTGCACTGTAGCACTTTACACCTCCTGTGTGCCTGCGCGCCACTGTGGTAGCCCCTTGCTATAAAAGCAGGCCTAGGGCGATGCTGGGAGGGACTTTTGGACATTCTGACCCAGTTTGCATAGGTAGCAGCTAGCCGAAGCTCAAAGAACACTCAATACACTCAAAGCAGGACTAGGGTTTTACGCTTCTCAGCGGCCCGAACCTGGGTAAAAATCCCTCAGGCTTTGTTCGGTTAATCCCAACTCCAGGTGGATCGGAGGGGATTTGCAGGGATTTTGGCTTGCAGGGGATTAATTCCTCCTCAATCCCCTTTAAATCCACCTCAACCGAACAAGCCCTCATATTGATCGTTAGATCTGCTCTTTGTGCACCCCTCTTCCCTGCCAAACCATAGAAGGGATCCGCACGATCTCATAGGTGTTGTTTCCCCGACACAAGCGCATGCACGGAGTCCCGAGGAATTAGCCAAAGGTTTCCGTTCCGTGCAACAAGACCAAGACCGCCAGGACGGCAGGACGAAGGTCATCACCGAGCCCACCGTGGCGTCACGACCAGAGGCTTTTGCAGGTGAAGACTACTTTTGTCAGGATAGCATGTACTAGTTGTCTCCCTTCGAATTTGGACGTTGTGGGATCCCTTCCCGCCTTCATTTGGGAAGAGGACCGAGGCCAATATAAATAGGACCTAGCCACCACCATGGAGGGGAGAGGAGACAGGATCGGATTGGTTCCATCCTCACACTCAGCAGCTTACCCGAGCACAAGAACACTCCTCGTTCTCCCACTGTAGAAGTTCATCCTCGGCCCCTCGAGGCCATTCCACCACAAAGCAGGAGTAGGGTTTTACATCGCAAGGTGCCCCGAACCTGGGTAAACTACTGTGCCCCACTTCCTTCTTGTTCATCGGGCTAGGCCATGAGATTGGCTAGTAGGCAGATTGGGGAGCTTGAGCTCTTCGCACGCACCTCAGAGTTCAAACGTTTCAAGGGTCTGCGGAACCCAAAATCCGACAGTGGCGTACTGCAAAACTGAGTAAACGGACTTCTCTTCGACCTCCTATGGTCGAAATAGGGGTCCCGTTCATCGGGAGGGGTGTGGCGTACCGCGAAACGGGACTCCACGGGCTACTGTTCATCCACAGTTTACTGCCTCGCTCCAGCCTCCACGGGCTACGGTTCATCCGCCGTCGACCTCCTCCAGCCTACACCTACGACTGTTCATCCACGACGTCTCCCTCCTGCTGCCACCAGCTACTGTTCATCCACGGGCTCCTGTTCATACAGTCTCCACCGCTCCTCCACCGGCTACTGTTCATCCAGCCCTCTCCACGGGGTCCTGTTCAACCACCCCTCCACGGGATACTGTTCATCCAGCCCTCCACCGGCTACTGTTCAACCAGCCCTCCACTGGCTGTTGTTCATCCAACCCTCCACGGGGGTCCTGTTCATCCACCCCCAACCGGCTCGATTGGGGTCCTGTTCATCCAGCGACAACGGCTTCTACTACCAAGGCGTCCTGTTCATCCAACCCCCACCGGGAACTGTTCATCCAACCCCCAACAACACTCACTATTCATCAAGATGCAGCAGGTTCGATCGGTTCAGTTAGCAGTAGCGAAGGAATCGCTTGATCGGGTTCAGTTAACAGCCAGGGATCGATCGATCGCTCGGGTTCTGTAACGTGTAGCCTGCAGTGCAATCGCTTGGGTTCAGTAGGCGAACGCCTCGCTCAGGTTCAGTTAGAGCCCAATGCCTCGCACCCACGTGCGTACGTGTATGAGAGAAATGCGCATCGCTCGGCCCCGACCACCCACCGTAACCGGGAACTCCCCGATATTTTCCTCACCCTCGCTTCTACCACAGTTTTTTCCGTCATGGACAGCCCAAAGAATGTCATGCTGCTGCGTCTCTGGCCCGCCCGGGACGAAATGCCCATTTTCTGTCCTGATTTTTTTCATAGAAGTAGGAGCCCACCACATCTATGCTGACCGGTTTTTGTCACAATTATCATCACAGAAGTGTCATAAGCATGACAGGAGTTTTTTTTGTTCGGCCCAAAATGTCACGGATGTGTCTTTTTTTTGTAGTGGACAGGGCTTGTCTAGAATTGTGTCCAACTTGGCGGGTGCATCCAAATTCCCCTTAGAGGGTTTCTTCTGCGGTCCTATTTTGGAGTGGTGGAATCCGGCATTCACAGCTGTGTCTTCGGCTTCGTCGCCATTGTAGCGACGTTTATTTCTGTTGCACCGTGGTTTCTCATTTGCATCCCAGGCTTCCGAGGTGTCGGGGTCTTTTGGATTGGTGCTTCTACGAGCCAACAAACAGTCTTCCCCCGTGCAAAAGCGGGTCATAAGAGAGGTAAGAGCTAACATCGTCTTTGGCTTATCTTGGCCGAGCTGGCGCGCTAGCCATTCATCCCGGATATTGTGCCTAAATGCAGCTATAGCTTCTACGTCCGTACAGTCGACAATCTGGTTCTTTTTGGTCAAAAATCGATTCCAAAATTGTCGGGCTGACTCTCTGGGCTATTGGACCACGTGGCTCCGGTCATCGGCATCCGGAGGCCGGACATAGGTGCCTTGAAAGTTAGCTCGGAAAGCATCCTTGAGCTCTTCGCAACTTCGGCCAATGCCTAGCTGGTCCCTTGAGCTTTAATGGCAAGTATTTTTATGGAATGGAGGTCGTCTCCTCGAGCCATATGAATGTGGAGAAGAAAGCCTTCGATCCACACAGTCGGGTCTACAGCCCTGTTGTATTGTTCGATATTTACGGGTTTAAACCCTTCGGGGAACTGGTGACGCATCACCTTATCCGTGAAGCACATCGGGTGAGCGGTGCCCCTAACTCGGGCTACGTCGCGCCATAAATCGGCGGCCGTATCGGCTCGGTGTTGCACCCA
The DNA here is from genome assembly GCF_018294505.1 of Triticum aestivum. Classification (NCBI taxonomy): domain Eukaryota; kingdom Viridiplantae; phylum Streptophyta; class Magnoliopsida; order Poales; family Poaceae; genus Triticum; species Triticum aestivum. The sequence goes on from NC_057814.1 coordinate 359,391,455, forward strand.
AAGTCTATCATTTCGGGCGCGCCATGCCTGGTATCCATACCATCCAATCGGGGCGTATTCCCGGGATCCGTAGATGGATCTTGTCTATCCTGCTCTATTGGACAGGTCATGATGGAGATCGTATCGGTATTTTGGCTGTGCCGCTTCCTTTGTTTTACAGCAAGGAGGAGCAGGTGGGTATTCGACCTCTCCAGCTAGTCTACCCCTTCCTCGAGGGGGCGATCGGGCTGATCTGCCTAGGTATATCTTGGTGGTACGGGCGCAAGGGCCTCGTCTTCAAATTGTGGCAGCAATTTCCGTTTTGGGTAGCTTTTGGTTTGCCGCTCATAGACGTACCCTTCTTCGGCTGCTTGGACTTTTGTCCATCTGTCATTGAGGGTGTCTTGTTCGGCTTTTATTTTTTGTTGCTTCTTCTTCAAGCTTCGTGCGGTGGCAATAAGTTGCTGTTTGAACCGCTCTTGGTCAAATGGATCCTCGGGGACGATGAAATCCTAGGCTCCAAGGCTGACCTCCTCTTCGGAAAGAGGGAGGTAGTTACTGTCTTCAGAGTCATTGATGTCCTTAGGTTTTAACTGATCCTCGCGCTCCCCAAGTCGTCTTGTTGTTCGGCAGCGGTAGGGTCGCTGAGGTCTTCCAAATTGTCTGGGGTGTCATTATCTCTAGTGCCCATGTTGCTTTCTCTGCCTCGATGCCCCTTGGATCATTGGTGCTGTCTTCGGCGTTTAGGCGGGCTCCTCACCGGGCTTGGTTTTGTTTCTCCTGGGGGTGCCCTCACCGTTATTGGCGCCATCACCGTTGTCCTTGGGGTGTCCACCATGTAAACATCTAGGTGGAGGTGGCCATCCATCGACTGGTGATGGGAGGGGCAGTATCAGTATGGGCCATGGCTTCGCTGTCTTCGTCCATGTCTTCGGCCTCTTCAGAGGCATAGTCCAGCAAGTCAGTTAAGTCCTCAACTGTGGCTACTAAGTGGGTGATGGGTGGGACGTAAAATTCAACGTGGCTCACCTCAAGGCCCCACTGAGTGTATGTCGAGGATGAGCTATCCAAGATAGTCATTAACTGGATCCGATCAAGTGCCTCTTTTAACAGGGTGAGGTTGGCCAGATTGGCGTATGAGATTTCTTCGGAGTCGACCTCCAACGTGATGGTGAGGCGAGGGGCGGGCCCGGACAGCGCCGACTCCTGGTCTTCGGGCACTGAACTAGTGCCAAGGCTCAAAGCCGGATCCGTTGTACGGAGGGCGAGTCTAGCCGGGGTGACTCCCAGTCTTCGGATGCCGATTCTATGTTGAGGCTCGAAGCCAGATCCGTGGTGAGGAGTGCGAGTCCGGCCAAGGGTGACTCCCGGTCTTCGGACATGGATCCCGTGTCGAGGCTCGAGGCCAATTGCGATGTAGGGGCCGGTCCAAAGGTCAGATTGGGGAGAGGCCCCAAAATTGATGCTTCGGGGTCCATGGGCATCTCACATGAGCATCAACGATGTACTCTAGGTTACCGAACCTGATATGGTGTTTAGGGGCGAAACTGTCGACCTGGTCGAGATGACCGGTCGAGTTGGCCTATAAAACGATGCTGCCAAACGTGAAAAGCTGGCCGTGGGTGAAGATGTCCCCGGTGTTGACGCCATCTCGGATGATCAGGTGAGCCATCAATGCTTCTGCAATCCTACAACGGAACTCTCAATGAAAGCACCAATGTCGGTGTCAAAACCGGCGGATCTCGGGTAGGAGGTCCCGAGCTGTGGATCTTGGATCAATGGGGAACAAGGGATGAACGACACGGTGTTTACCCAGGTTCGGGCCCTCTCTTAGAGGTAAAACTCTACGTCCTACTTGATTATATTGATGTGTATAGGATGGTTACGGAGTCGATCTACCACGAGATTAGATGAACTAATCCCTAGACTTGTAGGACACTAGTACATCGAGGTGCTATACAAACGGTTTTTAACCCCTTTCCGCCATGCCGTTCTGAACCATCGCCAAGTGAAAGTGTGCGATACAGGGGTCCTTCCCACACGACCCAGAAATCGTCGGTGATAGGGAGCCTTGATGCATACAATTGTCCCTACAAAACTGTTTTTGATATCTCCAATATCCCAAACACTTCATCCTTGCTACTCGTTTGTGCTCGCATTGCCATCGCAGTCGGTATTCTGTGGTGCTACGTTCACGATGCGCAGCCCATCACAAACGGTTCACGATTATAGAACGTGTATAATAAGCAGACAATCACACACATTCCCTTTTCCCGAATCGTATGCGATAACTAATTAAGATGTTTAGCTAATCATTGTATGAGTGTCAGATAGGATTACGAAACGTCGGACCGTCGTAACATCGTCGTACATGATAACTATCGCACACGCTATTCTGTGGTTCAACGTTTATGATGCATACCACATCAGAAACGGTTCATGGTTGCAAATCATGTACGATAAGGCAACAATCACAAAGGTTTAGTTTGCCCGCATCATTTGTGATATTGCCTGACATCACACACGGTTTGCAAACGGCAACTGTGTGCATGCTCGCACATGTTTCCTATCTGTGAACCGTGTCGGATTATGGTGTATATCACAAAAGTTTGTGTTTTACCGACCGTGTGTGCCGGAACGACATGCAGAGCATAATTTCACTGTAATTTAATTGATGCTATTTCAAATTGTACCGGATTTGAATTTGAAAGTATGCTATAGTTTTATTCATATCCATCAGGTTCAAACAACCAATGCATTATTCGATTCACAGGTACATATGTTCAAGAATTACATAAGCACCCAAAAAAGAATGATGAACCACAATTGTATACTTGTACTATTAAAGACGACAAAGAAAGTGGCGAAATACATTATGGTTGTTGAACAAGGTGAAGCGAAATGCCCATATTGTGCCCTCCTCCATGTAGAAGGCACGCACGACTCTAGTCCAACCCCTTGTGATGGCCGACTGCATATCCTTCACTATCTTCATGAAAACATCTAGATAATCATCATATTCTGGTAAAAATACTTTAACCTTTGCATTCCCATCAATCATGTAGTTTGAGAGGTAATCTTGAGTAAACTGCTTTGGGAACCACTGCAATGGAAAAAGATCCAGACATTCTCATCTAACACAACTCATTATGGGCAATAAAAAGAAGGCTGCAGAGTTCTTAATTACCATCCTGCAGTTCGCTGTTGCCTTGGATAAAGTGTAAACAAATAGTTTAATTGCCATCTTTTGACCCATTTTACTAATAATCTTTATCAGCTTCCTCGGTTGATGCTGGTTCATCAATATCTCATTGCCCCATACGCAGAAAGGGTCGAAGCGTGGATCTTTACCAATGACATATGTACCTAAAAGCACCAAGTTAATATTAGAAGCTAAACAACAATTGCACAATGATGTAGTACAACACTCCCTCCGTCCCATTATATAGTATCTTATAACATCCAATATACTCACATATTGGATGAATTAACATCTTATATTATGGGCCGGAGGGAGTTTGTTGCATTTTTACAAATTATCAGCTGATTAACTGCTGTTGTGTCGTTGTTGTTGTTGCTGCTGCACTTCTACCTGTATCTAGACATCATCAGAACATTAAGGTAACACTCTTCCTTTTTGCTATGTAGCCTAGGATTGCATATTTAGACATTCAATACAGTGCATGTTGCTACGTAGCCTCAGATATATTACATATGGTCCTAGTTAACCTAATGTTAAATGAGTTACAGATATATTTAGTTAAAGTCCAATTCACCAATTAGTCCCTTATCAGCCCCCAGCCTATATGGTGCCAGCTACCGATATCCTGAACAGTGAGTATATATAAGCCATGGGATGAAACTAATCTCGATGGAAAACAATAGTCGTTCCCAAAATTGTATTGTGTAAGTACATCGAGAGGCATGTTAAGCACAACAGGCTAAACATCAACCAAATATATCCATGGCAGAACAAATAATCTCCACAAGATATCTTTAGTGTGTAGGTTGAAGCATGCTAGTTAAGCAAAACAAGTGGAAAGGTGTGTTAACTGCAACACGCCTAACATTTAACAACAAGCAAACATAGTCGCTCAAACTGGTATTGTGCCGGTCTAAGTACACTAGTTATTGTTAAATAAAAATGGCAAGGCATGTAAACTACAACATGCAGTAACCAAATGTAGTCATTCATAGTGGTATTGTTGAAACTGGTATTGATGAAATTGAACTGCACAGTTCTGTTGGGAATCGTTGCATGGAAAACAAGAAACATTCTACACACACGCAATGATGTGACATCCCTCGCCTTCTTGATCCAGCAAGACGTCGAGGTAGTAGCTGAGTTCCGTTAGCACGACGGTGTGGTGACGGTGATGGTGAAGTGATATCCGTAGGGCTTCATGTAAGCACTACGAAAATATGACCGGGGGTGTAAACGGTGGAGGGGGGCGCCGCACACGGCTCGGCAATTGTCTGGGTGTGCTAGGTGCCGCCTCCTCATATATATAGGTGGGAGGGAGAGGGAAGAAGCCAAGGAGAGCCCCAAGTAGGTCTGAATCCTACTTGGGCTCCTGCGATTGGCCGCGCCCCCTGCCATGTTTGTCGGAGGGGAAGGAAAGAGGGGGGAGAGGGAAGGAAGTGGGAATCCTAATCCACACTTTCCATTCCCTTCTCCCCTTTCCTTCTCCTCCTTACGTGGGCCCATATGGGGGGTGCACCAGCCCCTTGTGGCTGGTGTGTGTAACGCCCACGATGCGGCTATATCTCCCACGTGTCGAGGCACGACTTAGAGGCATAACCGCATTGTGGTATTGTCGCAAGAAGGGTTATCTTCACACAATCCCATGTAATGAACAAGAATGGGATAACGAGAGTTGGCTTACAATTGCCACTTCACACAATACATAAATTAATTCATACATCATCCAAAATCCACACATAGACCGACTACAGTCAAATCCAAGTGAAAATAAGATAACCCCAAATGCTAGATCCCCGATCGTCCCAACTGGGCTCCACTACTGATCATCCGGAAAAGAAACATAGTAACGACCACGTTCCTCGTCGAACTCCCACTTGAGCTCGGTTGCGTCATCTACACTGGTATCGTCGGCACCTGCAACTGTTTTGGTAGAATCTTTGAGTCACGAGGACTCAGCAATCTCACACCCGCGAGATCAAGACTATTTAAGCTTATAGGAAAGGATGGGGTAATGAGGTAGAGCTGCAGCAAGCACTAAGCATATATGGTGGCTAACATACGCAAATGAGAGTGAGAAGAGAAGCAACGCAATGGTCGTGAAGCTAGAAATGATCAGGAAGTGATCCTGAAACTACTTATGTTCGTGCATAACCCAGACCGTGTTCACTTCCCGGACTCCGCCGAAAAGAGACCATCATGGCTACACACACGGTTGATGTATTTTAATTAAGTCAAGTGTCAAGTTCTCTACAACCGGACATTAACAAATTCCCATCTGCCACATAACCGCGGGCACGGCTTTCGAAAGATAATACCCTGCAGGGGTGTCCCAACTTAGCCCATTATAAGCTCTCACGGTCAACGAAGGATAAACCTTCTCCCAGGAAGACCCGATCAGTCTCGGAATCCCGGTTTACAAGACATTTCGACAATGGTAAAACAAGACCAGCAAGACCACCCGCTGTGCCAACAAATGCCGATAGGAGCTGCACATATCTCGTTCTCAGGGCACACCGGATAAGCTAAGCATACAGGTACCAACGTAACCCAAGTTGCCAAGGGACGGTCCGGCACGGTGCTCTAGTTTGGACCAACACTCGGAGGAGCACTGGCCCGGGGGTTAAAATAAAGATGACCCTCGGGCTCGCGAAAACCCAATGGAAAAAGGCTTAGGTAGGCAAATGTAAAACCAAGGTTGGGCCTTGCTGGAGGAGTTCTATTCAAGGCGAACTGTCAAGGGGGTCCCATAAATCACCCAACCTCGTAAGGAACGCAAACTCAAGGAACATAATACCGGTATGACGGAAACTAGGGCGGCAAGAGTGGAAAAAACACCAGGCATAAGGCCGAGCCTTCCACCCTTTACCAAATATATAGATGCATTTATTAAATAAGAGATATTGTGATATGCCAAAATATCCATGTTCCAACATGGAACCCACTTCAACTTCACCTGCAACTAGCAACGCTATAAGAAGTGTGCCGGAACGACATGCAGAGCATAATTTCACCGTAATTTAATTGATGCTATTTCAAATTGTACCGGATTTTAATTTGAAAGTACGCTATAGTTTATTCATATCCATCAGGTTCAAACAACCAATGCATTATTCGATTCACAGGTACATATGTTCAAGAATTACATAAGCACCAAAAAAAAGAATGATGAACCACAATTGTATACTTGTACTATTAAAGACGACAAAGAAAGTGGCGAAATACATTATGGTTGCTGAACAAGGTGAAGCGAAATGCCCATATTGTGCCCTCCTCCATGCAGAAGGCACGCACGACTCTAGTCCAACCCCTTGTGATGGCCGACTGCCAATCCTTCACTATCTTCATGAAAACATCTAGATAATCATCATGTTCTGGTAGAAATACTTTAACCTTTGCATTCCCGTCAATCATGTAGTTTGAGAGGTAATCTTGAGTAAACTGCTTTGGGAACCACTACAATGGAAAAAGATCCAGAAATTCTCATCTAACACAACTCATTATGGGCAATAAAAAGAAGGTTGCAGAGTTCTTACTTACCATCCTGCAGTTCGCTGTTGTCTTGGATAAAGTGTAAACAAATAGTTTAATTGCCATCTTTTGACCCATTTTACTAATAATCTTTATCAGCTTCCTCGGTTGATGCTGGTTCATCAATATCTCATTGCCCCATACGCAGAAAGGGTCGAAGCGCGGATCTTTACCAATGGCATATGTACCTAAAAGCACCAAGTTAATATTAGAAGCTAAACAACAATTGCACAATGATATAGTACAACACTCCCTCCGTCCCATTATATAATATTTTATAACATCCAATATACTCACATATTGGATGAATTAACATCTTATATTATGGGCAGGAGGGAGTTTGTTGCATTTTTACAAATTATCGGCTGATTAACTGCTGCTGTGTCGTTGTTGTTGTTGCTGCTGCACTTCTACGTATATCTAGACATCATCAGAACATTAAGGTAACACTCTTCCTTTTTGCTATGTAGCCTAGGATTGCATATTCAGACATTCAATACAATGCATGTTGCTACGTAGCCTCAGATATATTACATATGGCCCTAGTTAACCTAACGTTAAATGAGTTACAGATATATTCAGTTAAAGTCCAATTCACCGATTAGTCCCTTATCAGCCCCCAGCCTATATGGTGCCAGCTACCGATATCCTGAACAGTGAGTATATATAAGCCATGGGATGAAACTAATCTCGATGGAAAACAATAGTCGTTCCCAAAATTGTACTATGTAAGTACATCGAGAGGCATGTTAAGCACAACAGGCTAAACATCAACCAAATATATCCATGGCAGACAAAATAATCTCCACAAGATATCTTCAGTGTGTAGGTTTAAGCATGCTAGTTAAGCAAAACAAGTGGAAAGGTGTGTTAACTACAACACGCCTAACATTTAACAACAAGCAAACATAGTCACTCAAACTGGTATTGTGCCGGTCTAAGTACACTAGTTATTGTTAAATAAAAATGGCAAGGCATGTAAACTACAACATGCAGCAACGAAATGTAGTCATTCATAGTGGTATTGTTGAAACTGGTATTGATGAAATTGAACTGCACAGTTCTGTTGGGAATCGCTGCATGGTATACAAAAAAAATTCTACACACACGCAATGATCTATGCATGGAGATGCATAGCAATGAGGGGGAGATTGTTTCTATGTACCATCATAGACCGTAAGCGAAAGCGTTTCACAATGCGGTTGATGTAGTTGAACTTCTTCGCGCTTCAACCGTTCAAGTGCCAAACGCACGTCACCTCCGCGTTCTGCACACGTTCAGCTCGGTGACATCCCTCGCCTTCTTGATCCAGCAAGACATCAAGGTAGTAGATGAGTTCCGTCAGCACGACGGCGTGGTGACAGTGATGGTGAAGTGATCTCCGTAGGGCTTCATGTAAGCACTACAAAAATATGACCGGGGGTGTAAACAGTGGAGGGGGGCGCCGCACACAGCTCGGCAATTGTCTGGGGTGTGCTAGGTGCCCCCTCCTCATATATATATAGGTGGGAGGGAGAGGGAAGAGGCCAAGGAGAGCCCCAAGTAGGTCCGAATCCTACTTGGGCTCCTGCGATTGGCCGCGCCCCCTGCCATGTTTGTCGGAGGGGGAAGGAAAGAGGGGGGAGAGGGAAGGAAGTGGGAATCCTAATCCACACTTTCCATTCCCTTCTCCCCTTTCCTTCTCCTCCTTAGGTCGGCCCATATGGGGGGTGCACCAGCACCTTGTGGCTGGTGTGTGTAACGCCCGCGATGCGGCTATATCTCCCACGTGTCGAGGCACGACTTAGAGGCATAACCGCATTGTGGTATAGTCGCAAGAAGGGTTATCTTCACACAATCCCATGTAATGAACAAGAATGGGATAACGAGAGTTGGCTTACAATCGCCACTTCACACAATACATAAATTAATTCATACATCATCCAAAATCCACACATAGACCAACTATAGTCAAATCCAAATGAAAATAAGATAACCCCAAATGCTAGATCCCCGATCGTCCCAACTGGGCTCCACTACTGATCATCCGGAAAAGAAACATAGTAACGACCACGTTCCTCGTCGAACTCCCACTTGAGCTCGGTTGCGTCATCTACACTGGTATCGTCGGCACCTGCAACTGTTTTGGTAGAATCTGTGAGTCACGAGGACTCAGCAATCTCACACCCGCGAGATCAAGACTATTTAAGCTTATAGGAAAGGATGGGGTAATGAGGTAGAGCTGCAGCAAGCACTAAGCATATATGGTGGCTAACATACGCAAATGAGAGCGAGAATAGAAGCAACGCAACGGTCGTGAAGCTAGAAATGATCAAGAAGTGATCCTGAAACTACTTACGTTCATGCATAACCCAGACCGTGTTCACTTCCCGGACTCCACCGAAAAGAGACCATCACGGCTACACACACGGTTGATGTATTTTAATTAAGTCAAGTGTCAAGTTCTCTACAACCGGACATTAACAAATTCACATCTGCCACATAACCGCGGGCACGGCTTTCGAAAGATAATACCCTGCAGGGGTGTCCCAACTTAGCCCATTATAAGCTCTCACGGTCAACGAAGGATAAACCTTCTCCCGGGAAGACCCGATCAGTCTCGGAATCCCGGTTTACAAGACATTTCGACAATGGTAAACAAGACCAACAAGACCACCCGCTGTGCCGACAAATCTCGATAGGAGCTGCACATATCTCGTTCTCAGGGCACACCGGATAAGCTAAGCATACAGGTACCAACGTAACCCAAGTTGCCAAGGGACGGTCCCGCACGGTGCTCTAGTTTGGACCAACACTCGGAGGAGCACTGGCCCGGGGGTTAAAATAAAGATGACCCTCAGGCTCGCGAAAACACAAGGGAAAAAGGCTTAGGTAGGCAAATGTAAAACCAAGGTTGGGCCTTGCTGGAGGAGTTCTATTCAAGGCGAACTGTCAAGGGGGTCCCATAAATCACCCAACCTCGTAAGGAACGCAAACTCAAGGAACATAATACCGGTATGACGGAAACTAGGGCGGCAAGAGTGGAAAAAAACACCAGGCATAAGGCCGAGCCTTCCACCCTTTACCAAATATATAGATGCATTTATTAAATAAGAGATATTGTGATATGCCAAAATATCCATGTTCCAACATGGAACCCACTTCAACTTCACCTGCAACTAGCAACGCTATAAGAAGTGTGCCGGAACGACATGCAGAGCATAATTTCACCGTAATTTAATTGATGCTATTTCAAATTGTACCGGATTTGAATTTGAAAGTATGTTATAGTTTTATTCATATCCATCAGGTTCAAACAACCAATGCATTATTCGATTCACAGGTACATATGTTCAAGAATTACATAAGCACCAAAAAAAGAATGATGAACCACAATTGTATACTTGTACTATTAAAGATGACAAAGAAAGTGGCGAAATACATTATGGTTGCTGAACAAGGTGAAGCGAAATGCCCATATTGTGCCCTCCTCCATGCAGAAGGCACGCACGACTCTAGTCCAACCCCTTGTGATGGCCGACTGCCAATCCTTCACTATCTGCGTGAAAAGATCTAGATAATCATCATGTTCTGGTAGAAATACTTTAACCTTTGCATTCCCATCAATCATGTAGTTTGAGAGGTAATCTTGAGTAAACTGCTTTGGGAACCACTACAATGGAAAAAGATCCAGACATTCTCATCTAACACAACTCATTATGGGCAATAAAAAGAAGGCTGCAGAGTTCTTACTTACCATCCTACAGTTCGCTGTTGTCTTGGATAAAGTGTAAACAAATAGTTTAATTGCCATCTTTTGACCCATTTTACTAATAATCTTTATCAGCTTCCTCGGTTGATGCTGGTTCATCAATATCTCATTGCCCCATACGCAGAAAGGGTCGAAGCGCGGATCTTTACCAATGGCATATGTACCTAAAAGCACCAAGTTAATATTAGAAGCTAAACAACAATTGCACAATGATGTAGTACAACACTCCCTCCGTCCCATTATATAATATTTTATAACGTCCAATATACTCACATATTGGATGAATTAACATCTTATATTATGGGCCGGAGGGAGTTTGTTGCATTTTTACAAATTATCGGCTGATTAACTGCTGCTGTGTCGTTGTTGTTGTTGCTGCTGCACTTCTACGTATATCTAGACATCATCAGAACATTAAGGTAACACTCTTCCTTTTTGCTATGTAACCTAGGATTGCATATTTAGACATTCAATACAGTGCATGTTGCTACCTAGCCTCAGATATATTACATATGGCCCTAGTTAACCTAACGTTAAATGAGTTACAGATATATTCAGTTAAAGTCCAATTCACCGATTAGTCCCTTATCAGCCCCCAGCCTATATGGTGCCAGCTACTGATATCCTGAACAGTGAGTATATATAAGCCATGGGATGAAACTAATCTCGATGGAAAACAATAGTCGTTCCCAAAATTGTACTGTGTAAGTACATCGAGAGGCATGTTAAGCACAACAGGCTAAACATCAACCAAATATATCCATGGCAGACAAAATAATCTCCACAAGATATCTTCAGTGTGTAGGTTTAAGCATGCTAGTTAAGCAAAACAAGTGGAAAGGTGTGTTAACTGCAACACGCCTAACATTTAACAACAAGCAAACATAGTCACTCAAACTGGTATTGTGCCGGTCTAAGTACACTAGTTATTGTTAAATAAAAATGGCAAGGCATGTAAACTACAACATGTAGCAACCAAATGTAGTCATTCATAGTGGTATTGTTGAAACTGGTATTGATGAAATTGAACTGCACAGTTCTGTTGGGAATCGCTGCATGGAAAACAAAAAAATTCTACACACACGCAATGATCTATGCATGGAGACACATAGCTATGAGGGGGAGATTGTTTCTACGTACCATCATAGACCGTAAGCGAAAGCGTTTCACAACGCGGTTGATGTAGTTGAACTTCTTCGCGCTTCAACCGTTCAAGTGCCGAACGCACGTCACCTCCGCGTTCTGCACACGTTCAGCTCCGTGACATCCCTCGCCTTCCTGATCCAGCAAGACATCGAGGTAGTAGATGAGTTCCGTCAGCACGACGGCGTGGTGACGGTGATGGTGAAGTGATCTCCGTAGGGCTTCATGTAAGCACTACAAAAATATGACCGAGGGTGTAAACGGTGGAGGGGGGCGCCGCACACGGCTCGGCCTTTGTCTGGGGTGTGCTAGGTGCCCCCTCCTCATATATATATAGGTGGGAGGGAGAGGGAAGAGGCCAAGGAGAGCCCCAAGTAGGTCCGAATCCTACTTGGGCTCCTGCGATTGGCCGCGCCCCCTGCCATGTTTGTCGGAGGGGGAAGGAAAGAGGGGGAGAGGGAAGGAAGTCGGAATCCTAATCCACACTTTCCATTCCCTTCTCCCCTTTCCTTCTCCTCCTTAGGTCGGCCCATATGGGGGGTGCACCAGCCCCTTGTGGCTGGTGTGTGTAACGCCCGCGATGCGGCTATATCTCCCACGTGTCGAGGCACGACTTAGAGGCATAACCGCATTGTGGTATTGTCGCAAGAAGGGTTATCTTCACACAATCCCATGTAATGAACAAGAATGGGATAATGAGCGTTGGCTTACAATCGCCACTTCACACTATACATAAATTAATTCATACATCATCCAAAATCCACACATAGACCGACTACAGTCAAATCCAAATGAAAATAAGATAACCCCAAATGCTAGATCCCCGATCGTCCCAAGTGGGCTCCACTACTAATCATCCGGAAAAGAAACATAGTAATGACCACGTTCCTCGTCGAACTCCCACTTGAGCTCGGTTGCGTCATCTACACTGGTATCGTCGGCACCTGCAACTGTTTTGGTAGAATCTGTGAGTCACGAGGACTCAGCAATCTCACACCCGCGAGATCAAGACTATTTAAGCTTATAGGAAAGGATGGGGTAATGAGGTAGAGCTGCAGCAAGAACTAAGCATATATGGTGGCTAACATACGCAAATGAGAGCGAGAAGAGAAGCAACGCAACGGTCGTGGAGCTAGAAATGATCAAGAAGTGATCCTGAAACTACTTACGTTCATGCATAACCCAGACCGTGTTCACTTCCCGGACTCCGCCGAAAATAGACCATCACGGCTACACACACGGTTGATGTATTTTAATTAAGTCAAGTGTCAAGTTCTCTACAACCGGACATTAACAAATTCCCATCTGCCACATAACCGTGGGCATGGCTTTCAAAAGATAATACCCTACAGGGGTGTCCCAACTTAGCCCATTATAAGCTCTCACGGTCAACGAAGGATAAACCTTCTCCCGGGAAGACCCGGTCAGTCTCGGAATCCCGGTTTACAAGACGTTTCGACAATGGTAAAACAAGACCAGCAAGACCACCCGCTGTGCCGACAAATCCCGATAGGAGCTGGACATATCTCGTTCTCAGGGCACACCGGATAAGCTAAGCGTACAGGTACCAACGTAACCCAAGTTGCCAAGGGACGGTCCCGCACGGTGCTCTAGTTTGGACCAACACTCGGAGGAGCACTGGCCCGGGGGTTAAAATAAAGATGACCCTCGGGCTCGCGAAAACCCAAGGGAAAAAGGCTTAGGTAGGCAAATGTAAAACCAAGGTTGGGCCTTGCTGGAGGAGTTCTATTCAAGGCGAACTGTCAAGGGGTCCCATAAATCACCCAACCTCATAAGGAACGCAAACTCAAGGAACATAATACCGGTATGACAGAAACTAGGGCGGCAAGAGTGGAAAAAAACACCAGGCATAAGGCCGAGCCTTCCACCCTTTACCAAATATATAGATGCATTTATTAAATAAGAGATATTGTGATATGCCAAAATATCCATGTTCCAACATGGAACGCACTTCTACTTCACCTGCAACTAGCAACGCTATAAGAAGGGGTGAGCAAAAGCGGTAACTTAGCCAAACAACGGTTTGCTAGGAAAAGATGGTTAGAGGCTGGACATGGCAATATGGGAGGCATGATATAGCAAGTGGTAGGTAGCAGCATAGCAAAAGTGCGAACAACTAGCAAAGCAAAGATAGAAGTGATTTCGAGGGTATGGTCATCTTGCCTGCAAGGTCCTCAGAGTTGTCGAAAGCTTGATCCTCGTAAGCGTACTCAACAGGTTCCTCGTTCACGAACAATTCAACCTCGCGGATCTCACGCGAACCGAGGTTCGCCGGGGTTCCTCGCCGGAGAAGAGGCGGTGGTAGCCGGAGGGGGTCAGAGGGGGCGTCGGGCGGACGGGGACTGGCCGGATCCGGCGCCGTCGGAGGCGGAAGCGGGGTCAGACGGCGCGGGGCGGCGTCCCGGCGACGAGGCGGCGGCGTCCGGCGACGACCGGAGCGAGGCGGCGATGGGCGGCGGGGCGGCGCTGGAGACGGGCGGCGGGACGAGGCCCGAAGCGGGAGGCGCGCGGGGGCGGAGACGCGGGCCGCGGGGGCCGGCCTCGGGCCCGGCGGGCTTCGACGGGAGAGGCGGCACGCGATAGGCGCGGTGCGGCGGCGCTGTCTGTCCGGCCGGACCGGACGTGTCCGGCGGCGGAGAGGGAGCGGGGCCAGGGTTTCGGGACCCGGGATTTCGGAGGGGATCACATATTTATAGGTAGAGGGAGCTAGGAGACTCCAAATGGAGTGCGGTTTTCGCCCACACGATCATGATCGAACGACCGAGAGCGTGGAGGGGGCTTAGATGGGTTATTGGGCTGTTTGGAGGGGTGTTTGGCTGCAACACTCCGAAAGGCCGTTGCGGTTACCCGGTTAACCGTTGGAGCATCAAACGACCTCCAAATGGAACGAAACTTGATAGGTGGTCTACCGGTGGTGTACCAAGGCCACTTGGCAACCTCGGTCCATTCCGAGAACGTTTAACACCTGCTCACGAAAAGAGACAAGAGGGGGTGCGCCGGTGCATGTGGGAGTGTCGGATTGCGAAACGGACAACGGGGAAAATACTCGGATGCATGAGACGAACATGTATGCAAATGAGATGCACATGATGACATGATATGAGATGCATGACATGAACAAAATGTAAAACGAGAGACAAAACCCGACCACGAAGGGAATATCATAACACATAGCCGAAAATGGCAAGAGTTGGAGTTACAAATATGGAAAGTTACATCCAGGGTGTTACAGTGTGTTTCCCCTCTTGGCCCATAAGGCCCATATCTTTTGGCAGGGGTGCCCGGAACCCCTTCCTGTGACCCGATAAGTACCCGATACTTCTCGAAACACTTTTGGTGTCCGAATACCATCGTACTATATATCGATCTTTACCTCTCGACCATTTAGAGACTCCTCGTCATGTCTGTGATCTCATCCGGGACTCCGAACAACATACGGTCACCAAATCACATAACTCATATAATACTATATCGTCATTGAATGTTAAGCGTGCGGACCCTACGGGTTCTAGAACTATGTAGACATGACCGAGACACCTCTCCTGTCAATAACCAATAGCAGAACCTGGATGCCCATATTGTATCCTACATACGACGATCTTTATTGGTCGAACCGTTATGATATCATATTTAATTCCCTTTGTCCATCGGTATGTTACTTGCCCGACATTCGCTCATCCGTATCTTCATACCTAGTTCAATGTGGTTACCAGCAAGTCTCTATACTCGTTCCGTAATACATAACCTCATGACTAACTCCTTATTCGCTTGCTTGCATGCTTATGATGTGTATTACCGAGAGGGCCTAGAGATACCTCTCTGATACTTGGAGTGACAAATCCTAATCTTGATCTATGCCAACTCAACAAACACCTTCGGAGATACCTGTAGACCATCTTGATGATCACCCAGTTACGTTGTGACGTTTGATAGAACACAAGGTATTCCTCTGGTATCCGGGAGTTGCATAATCTTATAGTCGAAGGAATATGTATTTTACAGGAAGAGAGCAATAGCAATAATACTTGAATGATCATTACGCTAAGCTAACGGATTGGTTTTGTCCATCACATCATTCTCCTAATGATGTGATCCCGTTATCAAATGACAACATATGTGTATGGTTAGGTGCTACCTCTTGAGCACTGCGTTGGTTTTCCCTTGAAGATCAAAGGGTGATGCAGTAAAGTAGCGTAAGTATTTCCCTCTATTTTTGAGAACCAAGGTATCAATCCAGTAGGAGATCACGCATGAGTCCCTCACACCTACACAAACAAAATAAGAACCTCGCAACCAACGTGATAAAGGGGTTGTCAATCCCTCAACGGTCACTTATGAGAGTGAGAACTGATAGATATGATAAGATAATATTTTTGGTATTTTTATGATAAAGAGAAATAAAGATGCAAAGTAAACTAAAGGGAATAGAAATAACTAAGTATTGGAAGATTAATATGATGGAAAATAGACCCGGGGGCCATAGGTTTCACTAGTGGATTCTCTCAAGATAGCATAAGTATTACGGTGGGTGATCAAATTACTGTGAGCAATTGATAGAACTGAGCATAGTTATGAGAATATCTAGGTATGATCATGTATATAGGCATCACGTCCGCGACAAGTAGACCAAAATGATTCTGCATCTACTACTATTACTCCACACATCGACCGCTATCCAGCATGCATCTAGAGTATTATGTTCATAAGAACAGAGTAATGCTTTAAGTAAGATGACATGATGTAGAGGGATAAACTCATGCAATATGATATAAACCCCATCTTTTTATCCTCGATGGCAACAATACAATACGTGTCGTTTCCCTTTCTGTCACTGGGATCGAGCACCGCAAGATTGAGCCCAAAGCTAAGCACTTCTCCCATTGCAAGAAAAATCAATCTAGTAGGCCAAACCAAACTGATAATTCGAAGACACTTGCAAAGATAACCAATCATACATAAAGGAATTCACAGGAGATTAAAATATTGTTCATAGATAAACTTGATCATAAAGCCACAATTCATCAGATCTTGACAAACAAACCGCAAAAGAAGATTACATCGAATAGATCTCCAAGAAGATCGATGAGAACTTTGTATTGAGATCCAATGAGAGAGAAGAAGCCATCTAGCTAATAACTATGGACCCGAAGGTCTGAGGTAAACTACTCACACATCATCGGAGAGGCAATGGTGTTGATGTAGAAGCCCGATCAATGCCCCCTCCGGTGGAGCGCCGGAAAGGGCCCTAATATGGGATCTCACGGGTACAGAAGGTTGCGGCGGTGGAAATAGCTTTTTGGCTCCGTATCTGATAGTTTGGGGGTACGTAGGTATATATAGGAGGAAGAAGTACATCGGTGGAGCGACATGGGCCCCACGAGGGTGGAGGGCGCGCCTGGGGGGGGGGGGGTAGGCGCGCCCCCTGCCTCGTGCTCTCCTCGTTGATTACTATGCGTAGACTCCAAGTCCTCTGGATCACGTTCGTTTCGAAAATCGCGTTCCCGAAGGTTTCATTCCGTTTGGACTCCGTTTGATATTCTTTTTCTGCGAAACACTAAAATAGGAAAAAACAGCAATTCGGGCTGGGACTCTGGTTAATAGGTTAGTCCAAAAGATAATATAGAAGTGTGTAATAAAGCCTGTTAAACATCCAAAACAGAATATAATATAGCATGGAACAATCAAAAATTATAGATACGTTGGAGACGTATCATTAGGAAACCTTAACCATCTTTGATCAACGAGCTAGTCTAGTAGAGGCTTACTAGGGACACGATATTTGTTTATGCATTCACACATGTATTTAAGTTTTCGACCATTACAATTCTAGCCTGAATAATAAACCTTTATCATGAATCAGGAAATATAATAAAATAACAACTTTATTATTGCCTCTAGGGCATATTTCCTTCAGTCTCCCACTTGCACTAGAGTCAATAATCTAGTTCACACACTACTACAGGATGCTGCTAACGCGACACTACCATCGGAGACCCTTTGAAGAAACTGTTTTCGATGCATTAATCGCAAATGGTGATGTAAAAAACAGTCAAAAAAGACGCAAAACGTTTGCGATGAATGATACATCAAAGTCGATTCAGATTTTAGTTGCGTGTGCAATGCTGGGCATACGGTTGATCCATACAAACCATTTGCAATGAGAGAGAACAACAGAAACGGGTAGCCAGATCAAGGTGTGTGCAATATACGGCATACAGTTTGCTCGGATGAACCGTTTGTGATGATTGAGGTGAACACAAATGATTCGGCGTAACAAGATGTGTGTGAAACCCGGCAAACAGGTCAGTAATCAGAATTGTGTGCGATCATTATAGACAGCCCATACGGTCTTTTTTGTGAATTGTGTGCTCGTCAGGGCACACAGTTCAACAAACCAACCTGTGGGCGATAATGTAGAAGATCTCTGTCGAATATGTATTACTAACCGTCTGCGATGAGATTGACAGGATAAACAAAGATAACAAATTAATATGAGCGAACAGAAATAGAGATATATACAGTCTGCTTAATTTAGCCCTTCTTCTTCTTGTTGTTGTTGTTGTTGGATGGCCCCGCGACATCGTCTTGGTGAGGACGCTTCTTGCCACTGACCGTTGGCTTTTCATCACCGCCGCAGTCGTCATCGTCGTTGCTGTCGTCGTCGTCCTCCTCCTTGTTCGACCATTCCTCATCATCATCATCGGCGTCCTCCTCTTCGTCCTCCGACGGCTCGTCATCCGTCTGGTTGTCGTCTGACGACTCCGGAGGCGGCGTCCCTTCCATGATCCGTATATAATCGAGGTCTGGGCTCGACGCCGGACTCATGGAAGATGAGTAGGATGATTCCGATGTTAACCTATTATCGGGCGCCAGATTGCTGGCCGAAATGTCATCCTCGCTGTCACTCGACATGGCTGCAGAGTGTGTGCCATTGTGTAGCGCGGCCTGCCGGGTGTCGGTGTCAAAACCGGCGGATCTCGGGTAGGGGGTCCCGAACTGTGCATCTAAGGTCGATGGTAACAGGAGACAAGGGACATGATGTTACCCAGGTTTGGGCCCTCTCTATGGAGGTAATACCCTACTTCCTGCTTGATTGATCTTGTTGAATATGAGTATTACAAGAGTTGATCTACCATGAGATCGTAATGGCTAAACCCTAGAAGTCTAGCCTATATGACTATGGTAATGAGTTTATCTAACCGGACTAAGTCCTCCGGTTTATATAGACACCGGGAGGATCTAGGGTTACACAGGGTCGGTTACAAAGAAAGGAATCTACATATCCGGTCTCCAAGCTTGCCTTCCACGCCAAGGAGAGTCCCATCCAGACACGGGTGCAGTCTTCGGTCTACGTATCTTCACAGCCCATCAGTCCGGCCCATGGCTAACAGGCCGGACGCCCGAGGACCCCTTAGTCCGGGACTGCCTCATTAGCCCCCGAACCAGGCTTCAATGGCGACGTGTTCGGCATGCAGATTGTCTTCAGCATTGCAAGGCGGGTTCCCCCTCCGATGGCTTCCAAGTAATGTATTCGGCTTTTAATTCAATGTTGCACCCCTCGGCTTCTGTGCATCTATGACTTCATCTTCCACGTGTCGGGCGAAGGCGGACGGTCAGGGTATTTTTTGCAAATAACACCCTAGACATGCCAGAAAGAACGTCTATTTAAAGAGATTGGATCTCAGATCCATTCGGCACCACGCGGAGGAAATCCTCAGAGACTGCCAGGAAAGACCATTCCAACATGGCTAACATTCCCAGCTCCTCTTCCCGTTCCAACCTAGAGAGAGGCGAGTGGGAGAGGTGCTCTGTGTCCCACAGCCAATTGGAGAAGTTGCAAACACAGGGATTTCTCCCCCTGCAGATCTGGTCCCTGTTCGAGTAGGATTGGCCTCCTTCGACGGCAAAACCCAGGCGGAGGATTTCCCCAATCCGTCTGCGGGAGAATGAGTGTGCTTCGTCCCCTATTTGCTGAGGGGCGTGGGATTTCCAATTCACCCATTCCCCCAAGGGCTCCTGGAGTATTATGGCCTCTAGCTGCACAATTTTACCCCTTCTTCTGTCCTGCATATCGCAGGCTACGTCGCCTTATGCGAACTATTCCTGGGTTGTGAGGCCCATTTTGATCTGTGGAGAAAGTTGTTTTGCCTTGTCCCGCGCAACCATAAGGGATCGATATTTCAAGTGGGCGGGGCCGAAATATGGCGTATTGCTGAGACCGGATACCTATCCGGCACACCGAAGAAAGCTTCTGAAGAGTGGACCTCCGAGTGGTTCTACATTGATGATGTCATACTTCCAGACCCAGTCCGGAGAGGTCTCCCCGAGTTTGCGAGTGTTCCTTTGAAGAAGCGCCACAGCTGGCGTCCTCGGAGCCTCGAGGAGGAAGATAGTGCGGAAGTTTGACAAGTCCTGAGCAAGATCAGGACGCTTGCCCAGTCCGGGTATACAATAGTCGAAGTGATGGCGACCTCCATAGTACGGGGAGTTCAGCCACTCCAATACAGAGGACTTCCCATGTGGAATTACAATGGGGAAGATGACACCTCCCTATGTGGAAGGAAAGGTCCAGACACCCCTGCCGCCCTAGCCAAAATATTGGCCGAACTGCTCAAAGGTGAGGAAGAGGAGTTCCCGCGCATCACGCACAGAGGATATTCCATGTACAATCCTCCTAGCTGGGTGAGCCCCCAACTTTTTTGCTTCATTCATTCCTCTCCCTGAGCTTTATTAACCCGTCCATTTATAACAGCACTGGCGAAAGACTTCTGAGGGGCTTTACAGCCCCGCCGCGCAGCCCAAAGGCCACAATCGGGACCTTGACCCCAGATTCGAAGAGGATCCGGATATATTTGTGGTGCTGTAGAATGGGACATTTTACCAAACGAGCTATGATGGCACAGAGGTGGCCATCGTCGCCGACTATCCCGATCTTCTCCCTGCTTCTCATGTAAGTAATTAGGAGACACTTTGTCTGAGAGGGTTTCTGCATTCTTTTCTTGCTCACCGCGGCATCCTGTGCTCAGAAGGGGAGGCGTTCGGCGTGTTGGGCCGCCACAGGTGCGTCTTCGGAGAGAGGGGATCCCGCTCCGGGCAGGCCTTCGAAGAGGAAGGTAAACAGAGACATGGTCGGGCCTTCCTCCAAGAGGTATGGGTTTGCAACTATGCTCTTTTTAGCAGTCGCGTCCAACCGTGACTCATATGTTCATTTTGTGTCAGAAATAAGGTTCGACAGACTATGTCCAGGGACCCAGCTAGTCGTGCTTTTAATAACCAAGATTTGGTCCCGATCGAAGAGAAGGGGCCCGATATGGGAGTGGCGCCGGACTGTCCTTCTGTCGAGGGTTCAGAAAATATCTCCGTCACCAATTCGGAGGTGGAGGGCGCCATCGATCACCGGCGCCGGAAGGCCGTTTTACAACATCCCCGCTTCTCAAAAGAGGCGTTCGGTGCCTTTAGCTAGGCTAATGCATACATCCGAGCTGCTCGAGATGGGCTTAACAGAGCCACCGAGCAACATTTGAAAGATGTGTAGGTAAGTTTACCTTGCCCGAATTTGATAACCATGAGTCAGTAGCCCCCGAGAATTGAAGCAGTTGGGACAAATGTTTGAAGTATCATTGTGTAACCAGGTTCTTATGGAGAAGAACGACTTGCTAGCCCAAGAGCTGGAGCAGTGCCAGACACAGCTAACTGCTGCTACCACCGAACAGGAAAAGTTCAAGAAGGCGTCCTCTGGTAATATTTCCCTCCATCGAGAAACAAAAAATGATACACCAACTATATTGAAACTGCTGCTTGTGTCATAACAGGGTCATCGAACCAACTGGAAGAGGAACTGAAGGCCGCGCAGACGAGCGAAAGAGAGGCGAAGAGACAACGTGCCGTGGGCGAGCGCATCCTGACCAAAGTCAAAGAGGAGAAAAACAAACTCCAAGATTCAAACACCAAACTGGGCGAATAACTGAAAGATGTACGAGCCCAGCTAGCCGACTCCGTGAAGGAGAACAAAAGGCTGTGAGGCAGCATATTCAGTACGTGGCCGAATTGACCTTATAATAGTTTGGAGGTAAAAGTAGCTGATATAGCTGTGATTGCAGGTATATTGACGGGCCGTCCCGAAGAGGAGGTGTCCGGATCATCAAGTGATCTCCTGCAAGGGCTGTCGCAGTTGCACGAGCAAGCTCGGCAGGCAATGCGAAGTGTAGCCAAGGCCTTATGGCCATCCGACTC
Source organism: Triticum aestivum (assembly GCF_018294505.1). Taxonomy (NCBI): domain Eukaryota; kingdom Viridiplantae; phylum Streptophyta; class Magnoliopsida; order Poales; family Poaceae; genus Triticum; species Triticum aestivum. The sequence goes on from NC_057814.1 coordinate 359,413,315, forward strand.
CCCTCCAGGGAGTATGGAGAAGCTTGTAGAGCTGTTCAAGGGAGCGCGGCGGCGTATCCGACTATGGAAGATATCGGCTTGCCGAGAGGGTGCGCGAGAGCCCTGGGCCATGGTAAAAACACGATATACCAAGATGGATCCGAATCACATGGCCCGGGTTGGACCGCTAGGGTCAAATGGGGAAGAAATTCCCGTTAGTTTAGTATATGGCCAAGTAGAGGTGGCTGCTAGATACTCCCAACAGGATTGTAAATTAGACCGCCTGTTGGATGGTATAGAGGAGGAAAATTTTAAGTCCTAAGTGACTATGTATTTTTCCTTCTAGCTAGATTGTAAAACGATTGTCATGGCCGACCTTTTCGCTTTGATCTCTCGACCCGAAGGTGCGGAGTGTTTCCGAATACCTGAGCGGCAAAATAAACCGGGGTATGCATGGAAACCAGGCGAAGGGGTCATAGGTGCTTGAACATAGAAGTTGTATCTAGCTAGTTATGTTATATTACATTGAATTTTGTAAGAAATATCTCCCAGAGAGAATAGTTCTGTTAAGGGTTCCTTTCCCTGGGTGCACATGCATCTATGTGCATGTCCGCACTGTGATGAAAAAATCACAGTGGGTATAACTTCTGGGGGTTCATAATGGAGCGAGTGCAAAAACATCTTTAGTTCGCCGACCGAATATTCCCTTAAGAATGCTAGCTTTCGGCTTCACCCAGTCTGAGGTACACATCCGGATGACCCAACAGTAACAATCGCAGAGGTGCTCCCTTTATGCCCTAGCCAAACTAACGGGAACATAGGGCATAAGCACAGGAGCCAGGCAACCCAGCTTGGCCAAAACTTAAGTCATATCGATGCATATAATGGCAAAGAAAAGGTACATATGGGAGAACACGCATATGTGATGAGCTTTATGCTCAGAAAATAGAAATAGCAAGCTTCTGTCCAAGAAGCCCCCAGGTATGATAGACGTACATACTTGAAGATGTATGCGTCGGTGGTACACGGTCTAACCATACGAAAGCCTTTAAGGCTAAAGAGAAGAAACGAAAAGAGAGAAAAAATGAAGAAAACAATAAGAGGAAGGAGACGAACAAAGAGTTCAGCGCTAGGCATAGAATCTTCGGAGTCTGGCCGCGTTCAAGGGATTCGGCTCTAGTCGATTGTCTGACGCATCAGGCAAGCGGTACGCTCCTCCGGTGAGAGTATCGTCGATGATGAAGGGACCCTCCCATTTGGCTTGAGTTTGTCCTTTTTCTTCTCCAACAGTCGTAGAACGAGTTCGCCAACATTGTAAGTTTTGGCCCGCACTTCTGTGCTTTGATACCTGCGAGCCTGTTGTTGATAAATTGCGGAATGGGCTTTTGCGACGTTGCGCTCCTCCTCCAGGGCGTCTAAGCTGTCCTGCCGATCGAGCTCGGCCTCTCTCTCTTCGTACATGCGCACTCGAGGTGAGTCATGAATAAACCGCAGGTAGTATTGCCTCTACGCCGTACACCATGAAAAAGGGTGTGTATCCGGTAGTGCGATTGGGAGTGGTCCGCAGCCCCCGGCGTACGGAGTTGAGCTCCTCAACCCAGTGCTTGTCTGATTCCTTCAAAGACCGCAGTAGTCTAGGCTTAATGCCGCTCATAATAAGACCATTTTTGGATCTTGGGTTCCGGCTAGACCCTTAAGGTTCGAACTCTGGGGCGCGCGCGAAGTCCTTTTCCTCCTACCGATCTACGCCCTAGCTCGCTAAGATCTTGCGAACGAACTCGACGAACTCACAACACAAGGGACACAAGATTTATACTGGTTCGGGCCACCATTGTGGTGTAATACCCTACTCCAGTGTGTGGTGGTGGATTGCCTCTTAGGCTGATGAAGAACAGTACACGGGGAAGAACAGCCTCCTGAGGTTGAAGTGTTCTTGTGCTTGTTGAACTTGTGTGGGTGAGGACTCGGTCAGTTCAACCTCTCCTCCTACTGTGGTGTCTAACTCTACTTATATATGCCCTGGTCCTCTCCCCAACTATTGAGCGCGAAGGGAGCCAACAACGGAGGCCAATTTGAAAGGGGACAGCTAGTACAAGCAATCCTCACAAAAGCGGTCTTCGCCTGTGAAAGGGCTATGGCGATGACGCCGTCTTGGGCTCCACGGTGACCTCCGTCCTGCCGGCCTACTGGTCTTGGTCTCCTTGCACCGATATGGAAACCTTTCCCTGATGCCTCGGTACTTCACGCCTGCGCTGGCTTCCTTAGCACCAAAGAGGAAACAAGGACGCTGCGCGCGCTGTTGCCCGCCTGATCCTGATCGTCATGGCTCACGTCACGAGAGCGTCGCGAGGTTTGCCCGGCCTTGATCTCTCCGCTCCTCGCGAGGCAGCCTGGAGAGGCCGCTCCTGAGGAGGTCTTGCGTCGTCCGCCTCGCGAGGCTTGGCCCTTTGCGAGGGTCTTGAATGCTTTGTTGATGAAGATGGGCCGTACAGGCCTGCTAGCATAGCCACGCTGTGGGCCACAGGCAGGCAAGTCTAGGGACCCCCGTTCCCAGAACGCCGACAGTAGGCCCCGGGCCCAAGGTGCGCTCGGGCTGGGCTTCGCGGCGAAGCCAAAGGTCAAGCACGGAGCGCCGCGGGTCCCAAAAGCCGGCGGCCTTGGTCGACGAGTGGCGGTAGATTGGACGTGGGCGTCTCCACTTCCCCGCGCTGGCTCGGCAAATGCTCGATTTGACAAGTCCCTGCGACATGCAAGGAAAACCATCATTACCTGTGATCATGGAAGGCGCCGGTTGGCCTCCTCTTGCTACATATGGGGAGGGGGGCGGAGCCCCAGTCGCGCATCTCTCCCTTGCTTGCTTGCTTCTTTCCTCCTTGCTCCTCATCTTGCAACAATGGCGCCATCGAAGAGGTTCTCCGCCACGGAGAAGGGCAAGGCCCCTCGGGAGGGACCCGGCTCCCCGACGCCCAAGCGAGGAGGTGGCCATCCCCGCAAGCATGCCGCGACCCCCGCCATGGCCCCCGGCTCTTGGGGTAGCGCCGCAGCGCGCGGCAGGAGTCGCTCTGGCCGCGACAGTCTTGTCGACGAGAGGAGACGCCCGTGGTTGCGCGACCACCCCGACGGCGGTTCCATGCGTCTGAGGTGCTACCGGAGTTCGTTGTCTGGTCGGAGGATCCGGCCGGCAGCTGCCTCCAGCTCCCCCGCTTCCTTGCCGGCGAGCTGCCGGCCTCCGGTCCAGGCAGTCTCTGGCTACAGGCAGACGGTTGCTACAACCGGGCTTCTTGGGTCGCGGTCGAGATCTCCGTCACGGGCAACATAGCTCTGGCCCGCGGTTGGCAGACATTCGCCCGCGCGCACGGCCTGGGCAGGCGGTGCACCCTCCACTTCAAGTTCGACGGTGACGCGACCCTCTTCGTGAGGGTGTTTGGGGAAGACGGTCGCCGTGCCGGATGCTACCCCGAGGTGAACGACGGCGAGGAGGTGCTCGGCCTTGGCGATGGTCGGGACGAGGAGGAGGGCGAACCCGCCGGCTGCGCCTCGTCTGGCTATGGTGGCTCCTCCCTTGGCGACAGCTCCAGCAGCGTCCGCCTTGATCAGCCGCCACGCCGCCGCACCCGCTTCGAAGGTGGCAGCGGATTGTCTCGCTGCCGCGCATCGGTGAAGCGCAAGGAGGGGTCCGACTAGACCCGCGACGCTGCCAAGGCCCTGCCCCCGTCGGCTGCTGCAGGGGCGAGCGCCGCTTTTGTTATGTTCCTCTTTTCCTTCCTGCATTGAAATGAAACCAGCATGGGCCCGGAGGGGCGTGTATCGAACCGTAACTTATTAACCATTATGCCACGCTTGTTGTTTCAGTGCTGCATGGGCCCGGGGCACGTGCTGCAGCTCCAGGCCTAGGAACTGCTTCTCCATCTTGCGCACCTCCATGAGGTATGCCTCCATATGCTCGTCCTTTGGCTCATATACTTTGTTGGAGAAGTTGACGAGGAGTTGCGAGTCGCCTCTAACGGTAAGGCGCCTCACCCCCAGAGCTGCCGCGGCCTTCAGGACAGCTATGAGGCATACGTATTATGTGATGTTGTTGGAGACCTTCTCGCCCTGCTGAAAGCAGGGCTGCACGGCGTAGTAGAGCTTATCCTGAGTGGGCGAGATGAGTACTGCTCCAGCCCCTGCGCCCTGGTGCGCAAAGGCACCATCGAAGTACATGACCCAACCGTCTGGTGCCTCACTTCCTGGCGAGGTGGACCGGTCTTCACCTACCTCAAGTGTCGGGACGTCCGTCCATTCCGCCATAAAATCAGCGAGCGCGGCTCTCTTGATGACCCTGGTAGTGCTGAACTCTAACTGGAATGCTTGCAGCTCGATGTTCCACTCGGCGACCCTCCCAGCAGAATTTTGGCTCCTGAGCAGCCTCTCCAATGGGTAGGCTGAGACGACCTTGATGGGGTGGCCCTGGAAGTAGTGCCCAGCTTGCGCGAGGCCACCAAGAGTGCGAGCAGGAGCTTATGAGGCATGGGATATCGTGCCCTTGCGTCCTGCAACACCGTGCTGACAAAGTACAGCGGGTGCTCGACAAGGGCTGGCGCGTTGGTGAGGCTTGTGTCTTGCAAGGGCCTGGACGTCTCCTGAGGTGGTCGAACTCCTGGTGCCTGGCCGCTTGCGGGGGTCTCTGTGACGTTGTTCTGCCGAGCTTGATCTTTCGTTGACGCCACTGCGGCTCCTGCGGCGCCTTCCTGATCCTGCGTCATTTCAGTTGTAGCTTGGCGCAGCGTGCCCTTGGCTTGGTGCTCCTCCCGAACCCCCACCAGCGCTGTGCTGGCAGAGTACGGGGTGGCAGCCAGGTAGAGCACCAGGGGCTCGAGAGGCCGTGGCGCTACCATCACCGGTAGGCTAGTTAGATATCTCTTGAGGTCTTGGAAGGCTTGGTTGGCCTCCGGGGTCCACTCAAACGGGCCTTTCTTCATCATTATCTTGAAGAAGGGCAAGGCGTGTTCTCCTAGCTTGGAGATGAAGCGTCCCAACGCAGTCACCCGACCGGCCAGCTTCTGCATTTCTCTGAGGGTCTGCGGTGGGCTCATGTCCTCAATGGCTTTGATCTTCTCCGGGTTCGCCTCGATCCCTCTTTGGGATACGAGGAATCCCAGCAACTTGCTGGAAGGGACACCGAACACACACTTCTCTGGGTTAAGCCGCAAGTTCACCTGGCGCAGGCTCTCAAAGGTCTCTTCCAGGTCTTGGATCAGGGTCCTCGCCTCCCGAGATTTCATGACGATATCGTCCACATAGGCCCCTGTGTTCCTTCCGAGCTGTCGCCCTAAGGCGATGTGCATCAGTCGCTGAAAGGTTGCGCCCGCGTTGCGCAATCCAAAGGGCATGCAAGTGTAGCAGTACACCCCACACGGGATCAGGAAGGCTATCTTCTCCACATCTTCTACTGCCATCTTGATCTGTTGATATCTTGAGAACGCGTCCAGGAAGCACAGCAGGTCACACTCGGCGGTGGAGTCGATGATTTGATCGATGCGCGGGAGTGGGAACGGATCTTGGGGGCAGGCTTTGTTAAGGTTGGTGAAGTCGACGCACCTCCGTTCTTTCCCGCCTTTCTTCGGCACTACGACGGGGTTTGCCAGCCACTCGGGATACCGAACCTCGCGAATGGCACCCGCCGCCTCCAGCTTGCGGGTCTCTTTGACGATGAAGGCCTGCTTCTCAGTGCACTGCCGTCTCGCCCGCTGCTTCACGGGGCGTACATTGGGGCATACCCTTAAATGATGCTGAATCACCTCTCTCGGGACTCCTACCAGCTGATTGGGCTCCCACGCGAATATATCCTTGTTTGCGCGCAAAAACTTCACCAATGCTTCCTCTTGACCTTGGTTGAGGCCGGCACCTATGGTGAAGGTGGCTCCTGAGGACCCGTCCTTGTTGACCGGCACCTGCTTGGTTTCTGCCTTGTCTTGGGTGAACAGCTGCTTCTTCTTGGTTGGCGCGGCCTCCTTGGCCTCGGGGGTACCGGCGCTGGCGGCCTGCGCCACCGCTGCGGTCTTGAAGGCGAGCTTGAGTGCCATCACGGCCTCCTTGGTGTCCCCCTTGATGGTGAGGACACCTTTGCTTCCAGGCATCTTCATGAGGTTACAGGCCGGATGAGTCGCCGCCATGAACTGGGCCAGAGCTGGGTACCCGAGGATGGCATTGTACGGGAGACCGATGCGGGCATGTCGAAGTCGACCAGCTCGGTGCGGTAGTTGTCGCGCATGCCGAAGGTGACGGGAAGGCGGATCTTCCCCAGGGAGTGGGCAGCGCCGCCACCAACTCCTGAGAAAGGCTTGCTGAGGGTGATCCGCTCGAGCGGCACGTGAAGGAGGCTGAAGGCTTCCATGGAGAGCAAGTTGAGGCCAGCACCATCATCGATGAGGGTCTTGGTGACAGTCACGTGGCAGATGCTGGGCGTGCAGAGCATCGGAAGCATGCCCGTGCCGGCGGTGGAGTCGGGGTGGTCTTCTGAGCAGAAGGTGAGGTCGGCCTCCGGTGCAGCCCAACCGGGCGGAGCCCCCGGGCACTTGGAAGCGGCAACAATCTGGTGGAGGAACGGCTTGACGTGGCGATCTAAAGGCGGTGCTTGAGAGCCGCCCAGCAGGGCCGCGACTGCGTGGTGTGCCGGTACCGCGTAGGGAGCATTGAAGAGGTCGCGGAGTTCCCCCAGGATGCCACCGTGGATCCAGGGAGGTTGAGCAGCCAGGCACGTGGCTCGCCGGCGAGGGCCATGCGGAGCCAGTTGGCCATGACCTTGTCATCGCCTCCGGCCTCGAGGATGGCCTCCTCGTACACCAACAGGAAAGCTGACGGGTCCGCTGCGCCGTCATAACGCGGCGGCATCTCCGTCCTGAACTTGGGTGGCCATTGCACCCACCGGAGGGCGGGGGCCAAGGCTCGGAGCCACCTGGCCTCGTCATCAGCACCGGCCGCTGGAGCAGGTGGCGGGGCACCTGCCATGGGGGTGAAGTGCGGCGCGGAGCGTAGGCTGGTGGAGAGGAGCTACGGTGCACCCCTACCTGGCGCGCCAAATGTCGGATCTTGGGTTCTGGCTAGACCCTTAAGGTTTGAACTCTGGGGCGCGCGCAAGGTCCTTTTCCTCCTACCGATCTACGCCCTAGCTCGCTATGATCTTGCGGATGAACTCACAACACAAGGGACACAAGATTTATACTGGTTTGGGCCACCGTTGTGGTGTAATACCCTAATCTAGTATGTGGTGGTGGATTGCCTCTTGGGCTGATGAAGAACAGTACACGGGGAAGAACAGCCTCCTCAGGTTGAGGTGTTCTTGTGCTTGTTGAACTTGTTGAACTTGTGTGGTTGATGACTCGGTCAGTTCAACCTCTCCTCCTACTGTGGTGGCTAGCTCTACTAATATAGGCCCTGGTCCTCTCCCAAAATATTGAGCGGGAAAGGAGCCAACAACGGCGGCCAATTTGAAATGGGACAGCTAGTACAAGCTATCCTGACAAAAGCGGTCTTCGCCTGCGAAAGGGCTCTGGCGATGACGCCGTCTTGGGCTCCACGGTGACCTCCGTCCTGCCGGCCTACTGGTCTTGGTCTCATTGCACCGATATGGAAACCTTTGCCTGATGCCTCGGTACTCCACGCCTGCGCTGGCTTCCTTAGCACCAAAGAAGAAACAAGGACGCTGCGCGTGCTGGTGCCCGTCTGGCGCCCGCCTGATCCTGATCATCATGGCTCACGTCACGAGAGCCTCGCGAGGTTTGCCCCGCTTTGATATCTCCACTGCTCGCGAGGCAGCCTGGAGAGTTCGCTCCTGAGGAGGTCTTGCGTCATCCGCCTCGCCAGGCTTGGCCCCTCGCGAGGGTCTTGAATGCTTTGTTGATGAAGATGGGTCGTACAGGCCCGCTAGCATAGCCACGCCGTGGGCCGCAGGCAGGCAAGTCTGGGGACCCCCGTTCCCAAAAAGCCGACACCATTGGCTTGTTTGACTTGGCCGTTTGTCTGTGGATGATAGACAGAGGCGTAATCAAGCTTGATGCCCAGATTAGCACACCAGGTTTTCACTCTGTCGGCTGTGAAATTGGAGCCGTTATCAGTGATGATGCTGTGCGGGACACCATAACGGTGTACGACGCCGGATGTAAAGTCTATTACTGGCCCGGACTCAGCCGTTTTAACTGGTTTGTCCTCTATCCACTTGGTGAATTTATCCACCATGACTAGCAAATATTTTTTCTTATGGCTTCCTCCTTTAACGGGTCCAACCATATCCAGTCCCCAGACCGCAAAAGGCCAAGTGATGGGGATTGTTTGTAGGGCGGTGGGGGAATATGGCTATGGTTGGCGAAGAGTTGGCATCCAACACAACGTTGGACAAGGTCCTGTGCATCCGGTCGGGCCGTCGGCCAATAGAATCATGTACGGAAGGCCTTGCTAACAAGGGCCCGAGCTGCAGCGTGGTGCCCGCCGAGACCGGCATGAATCTCAGTCAGGAGCTGCGGCCCCTCCTCCTCAGAGAAACTTCTTTGAAGGAATCCGGTAGTGCTTTTATTATAGAGCTCTCCATCGTGAACCTTGTAGGCCTTCGAACGCCGGACAATGCGGCGGGCCTCATTCTGGTCCTCAGGAAGCTCCTTCCTGTTAAGGTAGGCCAGGAAGGGCTCGGTCCATGGGGCAATGACTGCCATGATGAGATGCGCCGACGGTGTTATTTTGGTGGCTGAGCCTCCGATGATGTCGGTGTCTTCAGAATCTGGGGTCATGTTCGGATCCGGACTAGTGTTGCCGTTTTCCCCCTGCCACACTACGGATGGCTTAAAAAGCCTTTCCAGAAAGATATTAGGCGGGACGGGGTCGCGCTTAGCACCGATATGAGCAAGAACATCCGCTACTTAATTACTTTCTCGAGCCACATGATGGAACTCGAGCCCCTCGAACCGGGCTGACATTTTTATGACAGCATTGCGAGAAGCTGCCATCTTCGGATCTTTGGCGTTGAAGTCTCCGTTTATTTGAGATATTGCAAGGTTTGAGTCCCCGCGCACTTCTAGGCATTGTATGCCCATGGAGACAGCCATCCGGAGACCATGCATTAAGGCCTCGTATTCGGCTGCATTGTTGGAGTCTGTGTATAGTATTTGGAGTACGTACTGAACGACGTCTCCAGTAGGTGACATTAAAACGACGCCTGCCCCTAGGCCTGCCAGCATTTTGGTGCCATCGAAATACATGACCCAATTGGAATATGTGCCGTACTCTTTAGGGAGTTCGGCCTCTGTCCATTCGGCGACGAAGTCAGCCAGTACTGGGATTTAATAGCTCGACGTGGTTTGTATGTAATATCAAATGGAAGGAGCTCAATGGCCCATTTGGCAATCCGGCCCGTGGCATCGCGGTTGTTTATAATGTCATTGAGTGGTACTTCGGAAGCCACCATGATCGAACACTCCTGGAAGTAGTGACGGAGCTTTCGGGATGCCATGAAGACCGCGTATGCTATCTTTTGATAATGCGGGTACCGGGATTTGCATGGTGTAAGGACAGTAGATACGTAGTATACTGGCTTCTGAAGCGGGAATTTGTGTCCGTCCTGTTCTCGTTCAACGACGAGCACGGCGCTCACCACCTGATGTGTTGCCGATATGTATAATAGCATCGGTTCGCCGATGTTTGGCGCGGCCAGGATTGGGTTGCTCGCAAGAAGGGTTTTTATTTCCTCCAGTCCGGCTGTTGCCACGTCCGTCCACTCGAAGTGACCGGTTCGCCGTAGAAGGCGATAGAGTGGCACTGCCTTTTCTGCCAATCTGGAGATAAATCGGCTTCGAGCTGCCACGCAACCCGCGAGCTTTTGGACTTGTTTAAGGTCTGCTGGCATAGCCAATTGTGACAGAGCTCGGATTTTGGTTGGATTTGCTTCAATTCCTCTGTTGGAAACGATGAAGCCCAGCAGTTTTCCAGCGGGGACACCGAAAACGCACTTTTCCAGATTGAGCTTAATGTCATACGCGCGGAGGTTATCAAATGTGAGACGTAAATCGTCTATTAGTGTTTCGACGCGCCTAGTCTTGATGACGACGTCGTCCACATAAGCTTCAACTGTCTTGCCGATCTGCTTCTGCAGGCATGTTTGAATCATGCGTTGGTATGTGGCGCCGACGTTCTTGAGCCCGAAGGGCATGGTGTTGAAGCAGAATGGCCCATATGGGGTAATGAATGTTGTTGCAGCTTGATCGGACTCCTTCATTTTGATTTGATGGTATCCGGAATATGCATGAAGGAAACACAGTGAGTCGTGTCATGCGGTAGCATCAATGATTTGATCAATGCGGGGGAGGGGAAGGGATCCTTAGGGAAAGCCTTATTGAGGTCTTTAAAATCGACGCACAACTGCCAGGATTTGTCCTTCTTTGGTACCATCACCAGGTTTGCCAGCCAGTCAGGATGTTTTATTTCTCTGATGAATCCGGCCTCAATTAGCTTGGCCAGCTCCTCCACCATAGCTTGGCGTTTGGGCTCGGAAAAGCGTCGCAGTGCTTGTTTGATTGGTTTGTATCCCTTTAGGATGTTAAGGCTATGTTCGGCTAGCTCACGTGGGATTCCAGGCATGTCAGAAGGGTGCCAGGCGAATATATCCCAGTTTTCGCAGAGGAAATCCCTTAGTGCGGCGTCGACCGTTGGGTGAACTTGTGCTCCAATAGATGCTGTCTTCTTGGGGTCCGTTGGGTGGACCTGGAATTGACTATTTCTTCTGCCGGTTTGAAGGAGGTGGATTTGGGTCATTTGTCTAAGATCACATCGTCCCTATCCACCGTGGAGCGCAGTGCGGTTAATTCTTCGGCCGCGAGGGCTTTAGATAATGCTACAAGGGCTAGGGATGCGATTTTGTTTTCGGCGCGGAGTGCTATGTCCGGATCACTGACAAGAGTGATTATGCTGTTTGGTCCAGGCATTTTGAGCTTCATATACCCGTAATGAGGTATAGCTTGGAAGCGTGTAAAAGCATCCCGCCCCAATAGGGCGTGGTATCCGCTCCTGAAAGGAGCCACATGGGAGGTGATCTCTTCAGACAGATAATTCTCCGGTGTGCCGAATACCACGTCAAGTGTGATTTTTCCTGCTCACCGCGCCTCCCGACTGGGAATGATTCCTCGAAAGGTCATGCTGCTTTGCTTGATGAGGCTTCTGTCTATTTCCACTTTGTGGAGTGTATCCTCATAGATGAGGTTTAGTCCGCTGCCACCTCCATGAGGACCTTGGTGACTGGAAAGCCATCCATGATGGGACTGAGGACTAAAGCGGCTGCTGCTCGGACTGTCCTGTATTTTGGTTCATCGCCGGTATTAAAGGTTATAGCCGTGTCGTTCCAAGGGTTTACTGTGGCGATTTGACAGACTTCGGCAAGGCCGCGAAGTGCCCTTTTGCGCTTATTGTTTGAAGCGAATGTCTCAAAGACCGTCAGTACTGTGGGGTCGTCGTCTTCTTGATCGTGTTGCTCTGGGGTGTTTTGGTAAGGATGTCCTCGCCGCTTTTGGCTACCTGCCGTGGTATCCAACATGCTCTGAGGCTGTGGGTTGGTATGGTATCCGGTGTTGTGTGTATTTTGAATGGGCCATCGAGCCATCCCTCCAGAACGGTTCCACGCCGCGTAATGGGTTTTTATTTCTTGGCTATTGGACTGGGCGCGTCACGGGGATGCGCCCTTTTCGCCTGGACTAGTGGTTGAGTTGGGAGCGATGGCTCCCAACAAGCTACCTGATCCCTCCAGGCGCTTTCCATTGCGCTGTACTTCTGTATGATAGTTGCCAAGTCAGCGACATGTAGTATGCGGCGGCGATTAATGGCGTTGAGGATTCCTTCGTTCAGGCAATTGTTGCGGAATGCTAATATCGCGTCCTCGTCGTGGCAGTCTTTAACCTTGTCCTTGAGAAGGAGGAATCTAGCCTAGAAGTGGTGGACCATTTCTTGCGACTGCTGTTGCATGCTCGTGAGAGCGCTTATGTTTGGGTGGCTGGGTGGAATTGGGTCTGGACCCTGACCTGATCGATGATCCGGAGTCTGAAAGTTTCCCAGAATTAACAGTCCGGGCTCCGGAGTATCTTCTGGTTGCCTTTTCCCGCCATCCGATTCTATGTTCGGAAGGCTAGTCACCTCCTTTTGCGGGTGGGTATCCGGCTCTGTAGGGTTGGCGATCCGGACATAGTCCGTCTTCACTATAGGGGAAGATTCGCCGTCTTGCTCCTCTACTACCGCTATCTGGTGGGTGATCGGTGGAGATTTGATTTCTCTTTGGTCGGGATTAAGCCCAATCCGATCGTAGTCTGTGGTGATCCCAGGGCGGCGAAACGATCAAGGAGCTCGTTTAAAGATGAAAACTCCGCCGGATCCATCTGCGTGGAGTGTTTGGGATCGATACGAAGAGGATTTTCGATGGCCCGAGAGGTCATCGTCGGCTTAACGGCCGAACGAGCGGTCATGGTAAAGCTGCCCAACCGGAGGGTTTGGCCTAGGGCCAGTTCTCCTCCGGTAGTGATATTGTCTTTAAGGACGAGACAAGTCATCGATCCTATTGTCGACGGCACAGTGGAACTCTCAATGAAAGCACCAATGTCGGTGTCAAATCCGGCGGATCTCGGGTAGGGGGTCCCGAACTGTGCGTCTAAGGTCGATGGTAACAGGAGACAGGGGACACGATGTTTACCCAGGTTCGGGCCCTCTCTATGGAGGTAATACCCTACATCCTGGTTGATTGATCTTGATGAATATGAGTATTACAAGAGTTGATCTACCATGAGATCGTAATGGCTAAACCCTAGAAGTCTAGCCTATATGACTATGGTAATGAGTATATCTAACCGGACTAAGTCCTCCGATTTATATAGACACCGGGAGGATCTAGGGTTACACAGGGTCGGTTACAAAGAAAGGAATCTACATATCCGGTCGCCAAGCTTGCCTTCCACGCCAAGGAGAGTCCCATCCGGACACGGGTGCAGTCTTCGGTCTTCGTATCTTCACAGCCCATCTGTCCGGCCCATGGCTAACAAGCCGGACGCCCGAGGACCCCTTAGTCCAGGACTCCCTCATTGGGGATGATGAAGATGGTGGACACTTAAGCGGGGTATGCAAAGAAGAGGAAATGCCAATTGAAGAGGGGGTTGACGTATTATCTAACCGCTGATATAATCAACCGCAATTATTTGTACCCAGTCAATCCAAATTCCCAGGGTTGCGCATGACTCCTATTGGCTATTTGGCTGGTTTCTTTTTTTAGGACAAAAACATGGAATGAGTTTTGGGATTATGCACCAGTAGCTGTACAAATAGAGTAGGACAGTTGGCAAGCAATACATTGATCTCTTCTTATTGATAAAGCCAGTTATAATCAAACTACAAAGGAAAAGAAAAAGAAAAGACAAAGGAAAATATCTGCACGAATCTTCGCGTAACATCAATGGAATAGGATCTAGATGTGCATTACTTAGAGCACATCTAATGTGCTTTAGCAATACTGTCAAACAAAACCCCTAATCATCATTGCAAATAGCGCATAGAACATAGCTAATGCGACAACCACAACTACACATGCTAGTTCCTTCTTGTCTCTTGCTTTCATCTGTTGCCTGTGATTGATTCTTTCTAGCTTCATCGTACTTATTGTACATTCCAGATTAGCTAGTTTCTTCTTCAGCTTTACGTTATCTTCTACGAGCTTGGTAATAACACTCCGAGCGTTGCCATGCCATTCTTCATCCAGCCAGTTAACAAAGGTACAAGCCACATATCCCTGACAATGTTAAATAGTATTCAGGATGACCGGTGGCATTAACTCAAGTAAAATGATGAACTTAGCACTAACCTCTATGGGGCAACTGCGAAACCGCCTGCCAATGTCGGATCCCTCCGTGCATACATGTCGAGTGGGAGTGTGCCCGTGCACACAACTCAACTTTTGGTACTTCTTGGTGGCGCAAAACTCGGAGTCGAACTCGTGTTGCGGGACTCTGGAGTCATGCTTCGGATTCGGCGGCAGATCGCTTTCCTGGGGGGGGTTCATTCAGGATGGATTCAGCAAGGAGCTACTTTGGACATGCTAAAAAAGATCGGGATAGATTGGAACCTGACAGGACGATTCTGGTCCATAGTACACCTACCTTCTGATGACCTTAGGCAAGTGCTCGGCGGCGACCGCCGTCGTGGCGGCGATACGAGCAGGAGCAGCCGCACCAAAACCACCAGCGCCACTCGTCCGCATTCCCCCAATGGCACCGCCACACGTGGGAATTTGGAGGCTATGTAGGGATTTGGGGGAAATGGGGAAACTGTGGGGATAAACTAATGATCGGGAACTACTTATGGCACTATATGTTGTATACGGCACACTGTTTATACATGTCATTTGTGTTAGGTATTACAAAGTCGCACACGATTTCCGCACCAAACCGTGTGAGAAGACAACGTAGGTTCGACACCGTTGCCGTTACATAACCGTATGTGGTGTACTACCCCGTACTTATAATTGAGTTACAGTGATACCGTGTAAACAGCCGCTTTGCGGATATCCATAAAAAAACAGCCGCTCTGCATATAGAGATGGAGGCGGCGACCTAGGCAGTGGCTACCGGAGAAGAGGTAAATCATTGGTCGGTGGGCAGTGGCGGCGTCATAGGAGGTCAATCCTCGGTCTGCGGCGGGAGATAGGAGGAGCTCAATCATCGAGGTCGGTAGTGGCGTGATTGGAGCACATCCATCGCGGTCGATGGCGGGATAGTGGAGGTTGAACTTCAGGCAGCAACCGCACTAAGCTTTACTCCTCGCCCCTGCTGTCTCGGTGTGCCGCCGCATTGCACTTCTCTGTCTGCTGGATGGAGGTCGCCGCATGGCTAATTAATTAATGTATTCTTTTCGTGAGTGGCTTAATTAAGGTATTCAATTCCTAAGGGTAGTGTTGTACTAGTACTCTGCGTGTAAATTAACTGGCCATTAATTTTTTTCATTGCACGTCCGGATAACAATATGGAGCGCCCTCAGTAAATATGAAAAATAAAACCTTGTGATTTATGCACGCATCTTTGGAAAATAGTTAATCCGTGTATTAATGTTGATTGTTTTGTTTTTAATTACCATTCGTGTGGTGCAGATAGAACGACCTCGATGGATGAAGAATCGAACAATCGCAGATTTTATCAGTGGCGTGACAGAGTTCATGAATTTGGCTGAAAGTACAAAGAGGAGAATTGGTGATGCGGATTACATCCTGTGTGTACTGATTGTGCCAATACAGAGTCACATGAAATTGCAGATGTCCAGTGGCACTTAGTCTCTCAGGGTTTCATGGATGGATATACACGTTGGACCAGACATGGTGAAGAGGAGGTCATGGATGGAGATACTCAGGGCTGCGAGATGCCAAACCCCGATCAGTGTCACATGTATGTTGAATCTGACATCAGGGTAGAGACGTCAAGCTACCTGTAACGCCCACGATGCGGCTATATCTCCCACGTGTCGAGGCACGACTTAGAGGCATAACCGCATTGTGGTTTTGTCGCAAGAAGGGTCATCTTCACACAATCCCATGTAATGAACAAGAAAGGGATAAAGAGAGTTGGCTTACAATCGCCACGTCACACAATGAACATATAATTCATAAATCATTTAGAGTACACACATAGTCCGACTATGGACAAATCCAAATGAAAAGAAGATAACCCCAAATGCTAGATCCCCGAGCATCCCAACTGGGCACCACTACTGATCATCCGGAAAAGACACGTAGTAACGACCAAGGTCCTCGTCAAACTCCCACTTGAGTTCGGTAGCATCACCTGCACTGGTATCATCGGCACCTGCAACTGTTTTAGTAGTATCTGTGAGTCACGAGGACTCAGCAATCTCAAAACCCGCAAGATCAAGACAATTTAAGCTTATGGGTAGGATAAGGTAATGAAGTGGAGTTGCAGCAAGCGCTAAGCAAATATGGTGGCTAACATACGCAAATGAGAGTAAGATGAGAAGCTACGCAACGGTCGAAAACTAGAAGTGATCAAAAAGTGATCCTGAAACTACTTACGTTCATACATAGCCCAAACCGTGTTCACTTCCCGGACTCCACCGAAAAGAGACCATCACGGCTACACACGCGGTTGATGCTTTTTAATTAAGTCAAGTGTCAAGTTCTTTACAACCGGACATTAACAGATTCCCATCTGCCACGTAACCGCGGGCACGGCTTTCGAAAGTTTATACCCTGCAGGGGTGTCCCAACTTAGCCCATCACAATCTCTCACAATCAACGAAGGATATTCCTTCTCCCGGAAAGACCCGATCAGTCTCGGAATCCCGGTTACAAGACATTTCAACAATGGTAAAACAAGACCAGCAAGACCACCCTACTGGTGGCCTAGGGGCCATCGGATCTTGATCTGGCAGTTCCAGATCAAGGTGGAAGGTGGCTGGCTGGATGAGGCTGTGTGTGTGGGCGGGTGCGAGGTGGACAGCAGTGGCTGGATCGCTGGTGATCCAGAGGGGAATGGAGACAGCGGCGGCTGGATTGGGAGGATCCCTAGAAAATAGGGTTTGGTCTCAAGTGACTAGGAATGGACTATGTATATATATATGAAAGAGAGGAGTTTGGATCATCCGATTGAAATCCGATGGTCGAGAATAAAATGTTATAAGAGTCCAAAAGAGAAACCGAAGATATTTTAGAGATGTTTGGAGATGATGCGGACACATTGGTAACGATTGTCCGGTTCGGGTTCGGGACAACTTTCGAACACGTGCGAGTGGTCTGAGAACTGTGCAAAGAGGGTCAAACAGTTGGACAACAAAAGAAGGGTTGGTTTGAGAAAGGTCAACAGAGGCGAGGAAGAAGCGGCAACTACAAACGGATGCAAGCTTTAAAAAACAATGACGACAACGAGTGTCGATGCAATGCGGATGATGAGATGATGAATGCAGCAAACATATAAATACACATGACGATAACGAAAAACATGGAGGGCGTCTGATGCGTCGGTCTCGAGGCATCACACTACCAATGGTACACCATAATGCCGAAATGCCCACTGGAAAACCAAGACGTCGACGCTGATGATGGCGATCTTGATATGGCAGATTTTGGTGCACTACTGCAGGATGCTGCTAACGCGACACTACGATCAGTGACCCTTCGACGAAATTGTGTGCGATGCAATAATCAGAAACGATGGTGTAAAAAACTGTCAAAAAACATGCAAAACGTTTGCGATGCCAGAGGCATCAAACACGCTTCAGAATTTAGTTTATGTGCGATGAGGGGCATACAGTTCCGTTCAATGAACTGTTTGCGATGAGGCAGAAGAACAGAAACGGGCAGCCAGATGAAGGTGTGTGCGATATACAGCATACGGTTCACTTGGATGAACTATTTGTGATTAGGCAACACGAAAGATATGGTCAGCTAGATCAAGGTGTGTGCGATATACGGCATACGGTTCACTCGGATGAACTGTTTGCGTTGAGCCAAGAGAACAGAAATGGTTCAATTTAACAAGATGTGTGTGTTGTGCGATGGGATTGCATATAGAACAACAACATACACACACACACACACTTATAAGGACATGGTTGCATAACCAAATTAAACATCCACTTACATAGGTGGCTACTACAACCATGGCATTTGCACATACCAAGGTAAACTATTACATGCATAATTATATAGGTGGCTACTACACACATGACATTTCCACACACCAAAGTAAACTATATATTACTTGCATGTTTAACTAGGATAAATGATCATTTGATCATCATCTACTTCTTGTGATGCTTGCTCTGGTTGTGGCTTGATCCGGCCTCGTCGATGTCCGTAACAAGGCACTTCCTGATGTCAATGCCTCTGCATCTCGTAGCATGTGTACACGCTCTTGGCCGCGAACCTAAGGTGAGATTCATCGAGTTGCCGCATCCAGGCCCTGTGCCAGGATACGGGACGTGTTCTGTTGGCATCCTGCTTCATCTTTTCATAGTATGGGTCGATTATGTCCGAGGCGAGTTCAACCAGGGAGTCCTTCTTCGTACTGCCCCAGACCCTATGGTGCTCATGGATTTCGACAAGGTTCGGGCAGGCCATGCCCGTAACCCTGAGCGCTTTTACATCCTTGGTGGTTTCCAGCGTGGCAAACTGGTAGTCGGTGCTGTTGACAAACCTGGTTAAACGGTCGCAAGGCTCGATGGCCATGCAGTAGTGGTAGATGAGGACATGATGGCGCACACACAACTGGGCGACGGCAACCTTCTGATCTATGTCGGGATGACCGGCGGTGTATTGGAGGTCGATGGCAACCACCTTGTACATGTCTCGAGCAAGAAACTCCTCAACGATGTTGATGTAGTCGTCCACCAAGGTTGGGTCGATGGTGTACACCACCAAGAGATCCGTCTCCCTCACGTGGGTCTCCACTTTATGCTCGCCGAACTCCATTGGAGCGCTGCTAGACATCCCCTCTCTATGTGTCGTCGTGGGTGTGCTTGTTGTGTTGTGGGGCGCGATCGAAAGGTTGAAGATACAAAGGTTGTAATAACCGCGGGAATTAAAGGGCAAGTCGGACGGCCAGGAATATCGGCACGCCCTAATGGCAGTTCTAATTTGCAGCGCGTAACTCCATCGTGCCACACGTAACTGCATCGCGTGGCAACGTGCGCGGCGCAACCGCATGCATATGGGGCCCCCGACGTGATCGTGTGCACGCCCAACCACTGGCAGAGCGCGCTTGGAGGGACGCGAGCAGAGCGCTCCGCAGTCGCCTCAACGGCAAGCAACCATATATATTCATATAGCAGCAGCTGAACACGCAAGGTAAAGTTGTCCACAAGCCGAGCGCAACGACGGACGCGAGCAGAGTGCGCCGACGAATGCGAGCAGACCACGCCGCAGCGCCTAACAGTGAGCACAGCTTGCCGAGGGACTCGAGGAGAGGCCGACACAGTGATAAGTGGCAAATAAGATAAACTATGGGCAAACGCTTGCCGGTATGTAACCGTTTGCGATTGATGAATTCATCGCTAACGGGTTAGCTAGTGCGGT
This sequence comes from Triticum aestivum, assembly GCF_018294505.1. NCBI lineage: Eukaryota > Viridiplantae > Streptophyta > Magnoliopsida > Poales > Poaceae > Triticum > Triticum aestivum. The sequence goes on from NC_057814.1 coordinate 359,432,363, forward strand.
TCGTGTGTGTTGTGATATGCTCTGTCTGCAGAACATCTATGCTCTGTGTACAGAAGAACAACATATATATATATATATATATATACTTGTAACATGACATGATTGCAATACCAAAATAAACATCCAATTAAGTTATATAACAAATACCATAAATATTGCAACATTCAAATTCAAAGATTACAATGCCCAAATTCAAACATTGCAAACCTCGTCATTTCTGCAAAGGGATCAGCCGCTGACAAGTCATGTTTGGGTTTGCAACACTAACTTCCGATTGCTCTGTCGTATGCTCTTCCAATACGAAGTTTAGCTTTTTTGGAGCCTCTTCCATGCTGAAGTACGTGCTGGTTCTGATCAACATACCATTCATCTTTCCTAATTAAATGTGTGTTCAACCTCAGTACCCTCAGCACCCTTGCTTCCGGCCTGTTGGACGTGGGCCGGACTGATGGGCTATGAAGATACAAGACCGAAGACTCTCTCCCGTATCCGGATGGGACTCTCCTTGGCGTGGAAGGCAAGCTTGGCGTCCGATATGAAGATTCCTTTCTCTGTAACCGACTTTGTGTAATCCTAGTCCCCTCTGGTGTCTATATAAACTGGAGGGCTTAGTCCGTAGAGGACAATCATAATCATACATGCTAGACCTCTAGGGTTTTAGCCATTACGATCTCGTGGTAGATCAACTCTTGTAATACTCATACTCATCAAGACCAATCAAGCAGGAAGTAGGGTATTACCTCCATAGAGAGGGCCCGAACCTGGGTAAACATATTGTCCCCTGTCTCCTGTTACCATCGACCTTAGACGCACAGTTCGGGACCCCCTACCCGAGATCCACTAGTTTTGACACCGACATTGGTGATTTCATTGAGAGTTCCGCTGTGACGTCGAAAATAGGATTGATGGCTCGCCTTGTTGTCAAGGATAATATCACCTCCGGAGGAGCCATGGCCCTAGGCCAAACCCTCCGACTTGGCGGCTTTACCATGACCGCCCGTTCGGCTGTTGAGCCGACGATGACCTCTCGAGTCATCGAAAATCGCTTCCGCGTTGGCTCCGAATACTCCAAACGGATGGATTCGACGGAGTTGTCATCTTTAAACGAACTCCTAGACCGCATTGCCGCCTTGGGGGTCGCTACAAACTACGATAGGATTGGGCTTAAACCCGACCAGAGAGAAATCAAATCTCCACCGATCACCCATCAGATAGCGGTAGTAGAGGAGCAAAACAATAACTCTTCCTCTATATTGAGGACGAACTATGTTCGGATTTCCGGGCTCGAGGAGCCGGATACCTGTCCGCGGAACGACGTACCCTTCCCCTCCGAACCTAGAATCGGACGATGGGCCTAAAACATCAGTTGATATCCCGGAGCCCGAACCATTAAAGCTACCCACCCACCCAGCTATACGCGATCTTATGTACATATGACAGCAGTCTCAGGAAACGGTCCATCACTTTTGGGCCAGATTCCTCCTTGTCAAAGACAAGATTAAAGATTGCCATGATGAAGACGCGATCTCAGTATTCTGCAACAATTGCACGGGCGAAGGAATCCTCAACGCCATCAACGGCCATCGCGTATTACACTTCGCTGACTATGCAACCATAGTACAGAAGTACTGCGCAATGGAAAGCGCCTGGAAAACTCAGGCAGCTCGCTGGGAACCACCGGTTTCAACTCAGCTCGTCGTCTGGGCAAAAAGGACACACCCTCGTGGGGCGCCTGACCCAATAGTAAAGAAATCTAAGCCCATTATGGGGTGCGGAACTATTCTGGAGGGATGGCTTGATAGGCCATGCAAAATACATACAACACCGGATACCACACCAACCCATAGCCTTAGAGCATGTTGGATACTCCGGCAAGTGGCCTAGAGCGGCGAGGATCTCCTCACCAAAAATACCCCAGAACAACACCACCCGGAAGACGACGACCTCAGAGTATTGACGGTCTTCGAGACCTTCGCTTCAAAAAATCAGCGGAAAAGGGCACTCCGCGATCTGACCGAACTCTGCCAAGTCGCCGCAATAAACCCCTGGAACGACACAACCATAACTTTCAATGCCGGTGACGAACCAAAATTCAGGACAGTCCGGGCACCAGCCGCCTTGGTCCTCAGTCCAATTGTGGACGGCTTTCGACTCACCAAAGTGCTTATGGACGGCGACAGTGGACTAAACCTCATCTACGAGGACACACTCATCAAAATGGAAATAGATAGGAGCCGCATTGAGCAAAGTAGCATGACCTTCCGGGAAATCATTCCCAGTCGAGAGGCACGATGCGCGGGAAAAATCACGCTCGACGTGGTATTCGGCACGCCGGAGAATTATCGGTCCGAAGAGATAACCTTCCAAGTGGCCCCTTTCAACAGCGGATATCACGCCCTATTGGGGCGAGATGCATTCACACGCTTCCAAGTTATACCTCATTACGGGTAAGCTCAAGATGCCCGGGCCCAACGGCATCATCACTCTTGCGAGTATCCGGACATAGCACTGCGCGCTGAAAATAAAACCGCATCCCTGGCCCTCGAGGCATTGTCTGAAGCCCTCGCAGCCGAAGAGCTAACCATGCTGCACTCCATTGTGGATAGGGATGACGTAATCATGGACAAGCGACCCAAATCCACCTCCTTTAAACCAGCATATGAAATAGTGAAATTTCAAGTCAACCCAACGGACCCCAAGAAGACAGCATCCATCGGGGCACAACTCGACCCAACGATCGACGCCGCGCTACGAGAGTTCCTGCATGAGAACTGGGACATATTCGCCTGGCACCCTTCTGATATGCCAGGAATCCCACGCAGGTTGGCCGAACACGGCCTCAATATATTAAAGGGATATAAACCGGTCAAGCAAGCACTGCGGCGTTTTTCCGAACCCAAACGACCAGCTATGGGAGAGGAGCTAGCCAAGTTACTCGAAGCCGGACTCATCACAGAAATAAAACACCCGGACTGGTTAGCAAACCTGGTGATGGTACCAAAGAAGGATAAATCCTGGCGCCTATGCGTCGATTTTAAAGACCTCAACAAGGCCTGCCCTGAGGATCCCATCCCCCTCCCTCGCATCGATCAGATTATTGATGCAACCGCTAGACACGACTCACTATGTTTCCTCGACGCATACTCCGGATACCATCAAATCAAGATGAAGGAGTCCAATCAAGCCGCAACGGCATTTATTACCCCATACGGGCCTTTCTGCTTCAACACTATGCCTTTCGGGCTCAAAAACCCTGGCGCCACCTATCAACGCATGATTCAAACATGTTTGGAGAAACAAATCGGCAAGACAGTTGAAGCATATGTAGATGACGTAGTCATCAAGAGTAGGCACCTCGAGTCACTAATAGACGACTTACGTCTCACATTCGATAACCTCCGTACATATGACATCAAGCTCAATCCGAAAAAGTGTGTTTTCTGCGTTCCCGCAGGTAAAACTGTTGGGCTTCATCATTTCCAATAGAGAATTGAGGCCAATATAGCCAAAATCCGGGCTTTGTCACAATTGGCTATACCAACTCACCTTAAACAGGTCCAAAAACTAGCCGGATGTCTGGCAGCATTAAGCTGCTTTATCTCCAAATTAGGAGAAAAAGTGTTGCCACTTTATTGACTTCTTCGACGCACCGACCACTTCGAGTGGACGGATGCGGCCACGGGCGGACTGGAAGAAATAAAGGCCCTTTTAGCGAGCAACCCAATCCTGGCCGCGCCGAACATCGGCGAACCTATGTTATTATACATATCGGCAACACACCGGGTGGTGAGTGCCGTGCTCGTTGTCGAACGAGAATAGGACGAACACAAGTTCCCACTCTAGAAACTGGTATACTACTATCCACTGTCCTCACACCATGCAAATCCCAGTACCCTCATTACCAAAAAATAGCATACGCGGTCTTCATGGCATCCCAGAAGGTACAACACTACTTTCAAGAGTGTTCAATCACGGTGGACTCTGAAGTACCACTCAATGACATAATAAACAACCGCGATGCGACAGTACGGATTGCTAACTGGGCCATTGAGCTCCTTCCATTCGACATAACATACAAACCGCGTCGGGCCATCAAATCGCAAGTACTGGCCGACTTCATCGCCGAATGGACAGAGGCCGAACTCCCTAAAGAGTACGGCACATATTCCAACTGGGTCATGCACTTGGATGGCTCAAAAATGCTGGCGGGCTTAGGAGCGGGCATTGTCTTAACATCCCCAACTGGAGATGTAGTTCAGTACGTACTCCAAATATTATACACAGACTCCAACAATGCAGCCGAATACGAGGCCTTGTTGCATGGTCTTCGGATGGCTGTCTCCATGGGCATTCAACGCCTGGAAGTGCGTGGGGATTCAAACCTCGCAATATCTCAAATAAATGGAGATTTCGATGTGAAAGATTCAAAGATGGCGGCTTATCGTAACGCCATTCTCAAAATGTCGGCTCAGTTCGAGGGGCTCGAGATTCATCATGTGGCTCGAGAAAGTAATCAAGCGCCGGATGTCCTTGCTCGCATCGGCGCCAAGCGCGACCCCGTCCCACCTAACATCTTTCTGGAAAGGCTTTTTAAGCCATCCGTGGTGTGGCAAGGTGAGAATGGCAACACCAGTCCGGATCCGACCACAACCCTAGATTCCGAACACACCGATATAATCGGGGGCTCAGCCACCGAAATAACACCGTCGGCCCATCTTATCATGGCAGTCATCGCCCCTTGGACCGAACCGTTCTTGGCCTACCTTAATAGGCGAGAACTCCCTAAGGATCAGAATGAGGCTCGCCGCATTGTTCGGCACTCAAAAGCCTACAAGGTTCATGACGGAAACCTCTACAAGAAAAGCACCACCGGAGTACTCCAAAGATGTATCTCCGAAGAGGAGGGACGACAGCTCTTGGCTGAAATTCACGCCTGTCTTGATGGTCACCATGCCGCGGCTCATGCCCTTGTAAGTAAGGCCTTCCATACAGGTTTCTATTGGCCGACGGCCCGAGAAGATGCACAGGACCTTGTCCAACGTTGTGTCGGATGCCAGCTTTTCGCCAACCAGAGCCATATGCCACCCACCGCTCTACAAACAATCCCCATCACTAGGCCTTTTGCGGTCTGGGGACTTGATATGGTTGGACCCCCTAAAGTAGGAAGCTGTCGGAGGTGGGGTTCCGGCAAACCCTTAAGGTTCGAACACTTGGGTGCGCGCGAAGTCTCCCTCCTACCGATCTACGCTCTAGCTCGCTACGATCTCGTGGATGAACTCGACGAACTCGCAACACAGGAAAACACGAGGTTTATACTTGTTCGGGCCACCGTTGTGGTGTAATACCCTACTCCAGTGTGGTGGTGGTTGATTGCCTCTTGGGTCGAGAGTCAATCCACCACCACCACACTGGAGTAGGTTATTACACCACAACGGTGGCCCGAACAAGTATAAACCTCGTGTTTTCCTGTGTTGCGAGTTCGTCGAGTTCATCCGCGAGATCGTAGCGAGCTAGAGCGTAGATCGGTAGGAGGGAGAGACTTCGCGCGCACCCAAGTGTTCGAACCTTAAGGGTTTGCCGGAACCCCACCTCCGACATTTGGCGCGCCAGGTAGGGGTGTGCCGTAGTTTCCCTTCCATCAGTTCGTTGCTCCATCGCTCCGTCATTTCCATGGCGGATGCTCGCCGTGCTCGAGCTGAGCGTCGGGTTGCCGTATCCGCCCGCGTCGCTCAGACGGCTCCCGTAGGCGGGCCACCCCGTCGTTCTCCGTCTCCCGCCGCCAACGCTGCCACCGGCCCGGCGGGGAATGAGCAGCAAGCATCCTCGCTGCATCCTTCGGTGCGGCAAGACGGCCGCACCGCTACTCCATCACTTACCCCTGCCGGTTCCTTGTCTCACGCGCACTGCGCTCCCATGGAGACACGGGGCGCGCTCATCGCGGCGAACGAGCTCCCGCGTTACCGCGTTGCCGAGCTCGTCCGTGCCACAGGGGGTTCTCCGGCGCCGTCCCACTCTCTGCCTCCCCCTCAACCAGCCGCGGGTGATGGGGCTCATGGCATCCCTCCACCACATCAGCCCCAAGACGGTGCCTTGGCACCAAGGCGCGCGCCTCTGCGGCGTGATCCAACGCGCCCGGCGCCCGCACGTGAAGAAAGATGCTGCCAAGAAATCCCGCGGCCGTGAGAAGCAGCGCCAGCGCTCCCCGCGCCACCTCGTCAAGACCGCGTGCCGCCTGAAGTGGCGCAGAGCGGACCTCGCCAAGACCAAGCTCCACCTCAGAAGCGGGCCCCGGCGACCACGCCCGGCTGCCGCGCCTTCACCCCCGAGCTGCGTAGCGTCGCCTGGCCAGGCAAGTTCAAACCAGATCTGCCTCCTTGCTACGACGGCACCGCCGACCCCGCGGAGCTCCTGCAGCTCTATGAGCTGAGCATCTAAGCGGCCAATGGCGACAAAAAAGTCATGGCGAACTGGTTTCCCATGGCTCTCAAGGATGGGGCCCGCTCCTGGCAACTGAACCTGCAGCATGGCTCAATCTCCTCCTGGGACGAGATGTGTGACTGTTTCGTCGCCAACTTCCAGGGCACTCGCGACCGCCCACCAGCCGCGGGTGACCTACGCCGCATCAAGCAACAACCAGGAGAGACCCTCCAGAAGTACATTCAGCGCTTCAACAACACCCGCCTCAAGATCCCCAAGGTCACAGACGAAGCCATCATCTCCGCGTTCTCGGATGGCGTCCGTGACCTCAAGATGAAGGAAGAACTCGCTATCCATGAGGAGCTTTGCACATCTCAGGAGTTATTCAACCTGGCGACCAAGTGCGCAAGAGCAGAGGAGTGGCGCCTTTCCCTCCTTGAGCTGCCAGCTGCAGGAGCGGAGGAGAAGAAGGCCAAGGCCAAGGACGTGAAGCGCAAAGAGGCAGTGGTGCTCGCAGCGGAGCTCGACACCAAGCGAGGCAGAGATCAGCCCGAGTCATCCAAGAACGGCCGACCGTTCTGCGCCTTCCATAACTTGAACACCCACAACACCAGTGACTGCCAAGAGCTCACAGCCATACGGGAAGGACGCTACGGTCGACGCCCCGAGCGCAACGACCGGGGCTACGGCCGCGGAGGAGGACGCGCAGGCGGACGCTGGGACGACCGTGGCCTGCGCCAGGAGTGGCGCGACCGGCCTCGTGAGGACCGTTGGCAGGACCAACCATGCGAGGGTGCCTGGAGGGACCAGCCTCGTGAGGATCGCCCCCAGGGCAACGCCGGTCTTCCTCCGCTGTCGCCGCCAAGGAGGAGCGACGACCGCCACCAGGATGAGGGGGCCGGAGGCTTCCAGGAGCCGCGTGCGATCGCCTGCATCTTGGGCGGTGCCCATGCGCCATCCTCTCAGCGCATCTTCAAACAGTTCGCTCGCGAGGTGAACGTGGCGCTCCCCAAGCTCGAGGCCACGCGCCCGCTCAAGTGGTCCCAATGTGCCATCACCTTCAACTCGGCAGACCAGCTCAAGTGCGCAGCACCCGCTGGCGCCCTCCCTATGCTGTGTTCCCCGGTCATCAGCAATGTGCAAGTCACCAAGACTCTCATCGACGGCGGCGCAGGGCTCAACATCCTGTCCGTTGACACGTTCGACAACCTCCAAGTGCCATATGAGCAGCTCCAGCCAACCAAGCCTTTCTCAGGAGTGACCGACGGTTCCACCACACCAATAGGGTAGGTCCGCCTGCCTGTCACCATCGGGGAGCGCAAGAACTATCGCACCGAGCTCATCAACTTCGACGTCGCGCAAATCCGCCTGCCGTACAATGCCATCCTCGGGTATCCATCCCTGGCCAAGTTCATGGCAGTCACCCATCATGGCTAGAACGTTCTCAAGATGCCAGGAAGCGGAGGAATCATCACGGTCCCGTGTGAAGAGAGGGATGCGGTGTGCTCCCTTGAGCGCGCCTTTCAAGCCGCAGCAATCGACGACCCCGATAGATGGAGTGAAAGCCCTCCAGAGACCATCCCCAGGAAGAAGTTGCCGCGCCGCACAGGACCTCAGGAGGATGGCGTCGCGGTAAGAGCCTCGTCAGGATCAGCGCCCGCTCCAGGGGCGCCTCCCTCCACCGCATAGGAAAGCGCGCCCAGCGCCCTCCTCAGGCAGGGCACGGGGGCTCTCTTCTGGAGAGCCTCAGACCTTGCAAACCTCGTGAGGGAAGCGCTTGGGCACCACTTGGAAGCGTGCCTCATGCCACACTTTTCTCAGGAGAGCACAGGGCAAGGAGTGCCCACCACCCAGGATTTCATCACCAAGACTACCCAGGAACTGCAAGAAGCACGAGCCATGCGCGGCCACAGCCGCTCACAAGGCGCAGCTCCCCATCCAGGCGAGGATGCCGGGCTGCGTGTCTGCGTCCACGTCCCAGGGCTCAACAGGGCCGCATCTCAGGAGCGCTTCTGGCCATCGCGTGTGGGCTGCTGCGAGGGCCCACCACACAGCTACGTTCGCATGCCCTTCGGCTTGCCATGCGTGGTGTCGGCCTATCAGCGCAACGTGCGGCAAGTCCTGGCGACTCAGGAGGCCAGGTTCCACGCCGTCCTGGAGGAGATGGAGACGGCCTTGAGGGAACCTCCTGAACCCCCAGAGCCTCCCGAGGCTCAAGGCCCCGGTGGCTCATGAGGAGCCATTCCTTCAACACGCGGCTTCAGCTGCACCAACTCTACTTCGTCTACAGAACCAGGTGACATCTTGCAAGTTCGATTAAGCTGGGAGCGCCCCTCGGGCTGCATTATTCCCAGGCCACATGGGTCCGTCCCTATGGCTTGTATCCCTCTTGCTTATGTCTTTAGCTTACTTTGCTGGGGGTGCCCCTCGGGCTGCATCATCCCCAAGCCGCTCGGGCCAGACCCGGTGGTGTGTATCTTCTTGCATTTATCCAAGTTGATCAGCTCTTCATGCTTAACCTGCCAGCGGCTATCGCCCGCTCGATTGCCGCCCGCCGCGGGCATGTTGTCCCATGCAATTCGCTTGCACGTTAAAAGGGGGGTTCCTGAGCATCACGACTCAGGAGCTCTTACTAGTACTCTAGCCCTCACCCCCTGGCCTTGACCACGGCATCGTGACCTGGCATACCAGCGGCGGCTGAGCTCGCTCGAGGGCCGGGACCTGACGACGTAGAGTGCTTGCATCTAACTGCCTTGCCAGAACACACAGTCACCAAGACTCAAGACCACGCGCAACCCGCCTTGAGGTAGGGCCTCGTGAGTCCCGCGCTGGCTCACGAGTGCCCAGATACACCTCGCAGCCCTGCCGTGCAAGCCACGTCTCAGGGCGGGGCTGTACACGCCTCGGGGGCTCCTCCCGGAGGGGGCCCCCCATACCACGCCCAAGTAGAAGCACCATGCTCCATGCTGGCTGTCGACACTGCCGAGGAGCGGCTATGCCCGTGCACAAGTGGAAGCACTATGCTCCGCGCTGGTGATAAACAACTAAGGGCGACCCCACGGTCGTGCCAACCTCAGGGAGCCCAGAGCTCAGCGCCCAGCCTTACCGCAACGCCTCCCCTCGGGAAAGCCGCGCATGGGGGCTGGGCACGGGGGCTGCGCTCGCGTCACGCCCAAGCGCACGCCACCTAACCAGGTCCCCGGACCTGGGCATCGCGCGCCCCTCCCAAGGCCTCGGGGAGGACAGGTATGGGAATTGTTTGCACGTCAAGGGGGACCCCTGAGCATCGCGACTCAGGAGCCTAACTGGTCACGTAGCCCCTCACTCCTTGGTCTGTCCTAGTCTCCGGTCGGCCCAATGGCGGTTGAGGTATGCGCGGGGCCGGGCCCTGCCAACGTAGAACATTAATCTACCCCCACGAACTCTCCCTATATGTTGTTTGCGCGTCAAGGGGGACTCCTGAGCATCGCGACTCAGGAGCCTAACTGGTCACGTAGCCCCTCACTCCTTGGTCGTCCTGGTCTCCGGTCGGCCCAATGGCGGTTGAGGTATGCGCGGGGCCGGGCTCTGCCGATGCAGAACGCAAAGCAAATAGGAAGGAAATCCCGAAATCTCAAGGCAAATATTACAAGCATATTGTCCGCACAATACCAAATAAAAGTCTAAACGCCTCAACGAGGCCTGTTACATGTCACAGGAACGGAACCGGAAGAATGGCCACGGGTCACCTCTAGACGTCGCCGACGCCAGCGGAAGGCGCTCCCTCGTGATCGGTTTTGTCTTCACCACCAGCCGCAAGGTCGACGACGCCGGACAGAAGAGCGGAGACAAAGCCGCGGATCCTCCTCAGCAAGGCCCCCACCTGATCCTGCACGGCCGCGGCAGCCGCCTCAGACTGATCTTCAGCTATAGGCTCCAGCAGCTCGTCAAGGCAAGCGTTGGGGTCGCAAAGGTGCAGGTGGCTAAAGACGCGAGTCAGCGCGGCTGAAGACAGGACGCGAGCTTCTGCCTCCGCCATGGGACCGAGACCATCAACGACCTCCTCAAGGGCCTTCACCACGAGAGGAAGCAGCTGGGCAGGGCCGTCCTCGTCAGTGTCCAGAGGCTTCTCCAGGCCGTGCTCGTAGAGCATCTTCAGCACCTTGCGAGACCTCTTCTCGAGATCGGCAAAGGCCACGCGGTCATCCGCCAGGACTCGCGCCTTGGCGTCAATATCGGCCTCCCTCGTCCTCATCTTCTGCTCCAGCTCCTCCAACCGGTTACGCTCGGCGGCCTGCTTCTTCCCCAGCTCCACCAACTCTGCATCACAATTCTTGATGGCTTCCTCCCGGGCCTTCATCTCCTCCTCCTCCTTCGCTTGGCGATAGCGCACCTCTTCGGCGTGCTTGTCGCGCAGGCTCTGCAGCTCGCCCTCCAGCACTTGGCAGTGGTCACGGGCGGCCTTGGCATCCTTTAGCGCCGCCTCACGATCGGCTGAAGCGTTGGCGGCTCCTTGCTTCTCCTTCTCGGAAGCCGCAGCAGCCTGACCCAGCACCATGCGAACTGCCAGGTCGGAGTGAAGCCAACCAGAGGCCAGCTCCAGACGCCCGGCCACCAGGCGCTGGTCCGCACTCAGGACATCCACCTGCAGCTGGGTCATCTCCGCAAGGGCACGCTCCAAGACAGCCGCAGGAGCAGAAGGACTAGGGAGTGGAGATGCAACAGTGGGAGGAAGCGACATCATCACCAGGGCTTCAGAGACCGCGGGTTCCGGAGCAGCTGGGACCTCGTCAGCCGCGCCAAGTACCGGCACCTCCGGAGCCAGCGGGGCCATGGGGGCTGACTCCACACGGCGAGGATCCTCTTGGCCTCGCGAGGACGACCGGGCCGGGGAGATGCGGGCGCTGTTGCCTCCTTTCTCCGCAGGAGGCACGGCCGCTGCGTCTTCCTTCCTCTTCTTCGCCGAAGATGTCGGCCTGATCAACCAAGGGCGAGTATCAGGAAACGAAGAGTACAAGCAAGGGCAAGGCGAAGCTCAAGACACTTACCAATCCACTGCGACGTATTCCACTGACCGCTTGAGAAGCTTGAAGCTTGACAGCTTCGGGACCTGAGGAGCAGGCGTTCGGGCTCCGGCGGCACCAGGCGGACAGAGGCAGAGCCAGAGCCAGCCCCAGGAGGTGCCAGGACGGGGGCGGCACCACGGGCTACCAGCGACGACCTACCCTTCGTCGGGATGAGGGGTTGATCTCTCTCCCTTGGAAGGCATCGGCCTCGGCATCATCAGGAAGGGCGCGGAGAATCTTGGCCTTGCTCAGGGGGGAAGTCTCCCCCACCTCCTCCAGAGTCTTCTCCGAGTCCTCCTCCTCTTCTCCCTCTCCGCGGGACTCACTAGAAGACACCTCCACCAGTTTCTGCGCCGTAGGAACTCCCGGAGGCGTTGGCGGCACCAGCCCGCGCGCATCAAAGGTCGGCCTGGAGGCGACAAGTTCCTCCCGGACCCTGCGTTGGAACAGGGGAACGAAAGCGCTAGGCGGGTACTCCTGGTTGTCCCCGACTATGAGGAGCAGGACGGCGTCCAATTCATCGCCAGGCAGGTCCCCTGGCCTCAGGCGGGTCTTGTTCTCCTCTTCTTCAAGCTCCTAGAGGGGGCGCACGCGCGCCTGGAGTGGGGCAACCCGCAGCGTCAAGAACTCCCTCAGGAGCATCGCCCCCGTTACCTTGGCCGCCCTCGCATTTCCCAGCCTCAGGTCGGTCATCATCTGCCCCAACACCAGCGATGCCCGTGTTGGAAATATGCCCTAGAGGCAATAATAAATGGTTATTATTATATTTCTTTGTTCATGGTAATTGTCTATTATTCATGCTATAATTGTATTGTCCGGAAATCGTAATACATGTGTGAATACATAGACCACAACCTGTCCCTAGTAAGCCTCTAGTTGACTAGCTCGTTGATCAACAGATAGTCATGGTTTCCTGACTATGGACATTGGATGTCATTGATAACGGGATCACATCATTAGGAGAATGATGTGATGGACAAGACCCAACTTAAGCATAGCATAAAAGATCGTGTAGTTTCGTTTGCTAGAGCTTTTCCAATGTCAAGTATCTTTTCCTTAGACCATGAGATCGTGCAACTCCCGGATACTGTAGGAGTGCTTTGGGTGTGCCAAACGTCACAACGTAACTGGGTGACTATAAAGGTGCATTACGGGTATCTCCGAAAGTGTCTGTTGGGTTGGCACGGATCGAGACTGGGATTTGTCACTCCGTGTGACGGAGAGGTATCTCTGGGCCCACTCGGTAATGCATCATCATAATGAGCTCAATGTGACTAAGGCGTTAGTCACGGGATCATGCATTGCGGTACGAGTAAAGAGACTTGCCGGTAACGAGATTGAACAAGGTATTGGGATACCGACGATCGAATCTCGGGCAAGTAACATACCGATTGACAAAGGGAATTGCATACGGATTGATTGAATCCTCGACACCGTGGTTCATCCGATGATATCATCGTGGAACATGTGGGAGCCAACATGGGTATCCAGATCCCGCTGTTGGTTATTGACCGGAGAGGCGTCTCGGTCATGTCTGCATGTCTCCCGAACCCGTAGGGTCTACACACTTAAGGTCCGGTAACGCTAGGGTTGTAGAGATATATGTATGCGGAAACCCGAAAGTTGTTCGGAGTCCCGGATGAGATCCCAGACGTCACGAGAGGTTCCGGAATGGTCCGGAGGTAAAGATTTATATATGGGAAGTCTTATTTTGGTCGCCGGAAAAGTTTCGCGCTTTATCGGTATTGTGCCGGGAGTGCCGAAAGGGGTCCGGTGGTCCACCAAGGGGGTCCACCAGCCCCGGGGGGCCACATGGGCTGTAAGGGGTGCGCCTTGGCCTATATGGGCCAAGGTAACCAGCCCCAAGAGGCCCATGCGCAAGAGATAAGAAAAAAAGGGAGAGTCCTAAAAGGGGAAGGCACCTCCGAGGTGCCTTGGGGGGGAAGGACTCCCCCCTGGCCGCACCCTTCCTTGGAGGAAGGGGCAAGGCTGCGCCCCCCCTCTCCCTTGGCCCTATATATAGTGGGGGGAAGGGAGGGCAGCAAGATCTAAGCCTTGGGTGCCTCCCTCCCCCCCTGCAACACCTCTCTCTCTCTCTCGCAGAAGCTCGGCGAAGCCCTGCCGGAGACCCGCTACATCCATCACCACGCTGTCGTGCTGTTGGATCTCCATCAACCTCTCCTCCCCCCTTGCTGGATCAAGAAGGAGGAGACGTCGCTGCACCGTACGTGTGTTGAACGCGGAGGTGCCGTACGTTCGGCACTCGGTCATCGGTTATTTGGATCACGGCGAGTACGACTCCGTCATCCACGTTCATTGGAACGCTTCCGCTCGCGATCTACAAGGGTATGTAGATCCACTCCTTTCCCCTCGTTGCTAGTAGACTCCATAGATGCATCTTGGTGAGCGTAGGAAAATTTTAAATTATGCTACGATTCCCTACATCCCGCTCGTCGACAAGCTCCACCTTGGGCTACCCCCCGTTGGGAGGGGGCGCCGCTGTGGGCAACGCCAGACGTGGGTCGGGGCGCTGGGCATCCATCATGACCCATTTGGATCGGATGTTGTCGGCCCTCTTCCCGGTGCTCGAGATCGAGTTGGCCTTGCCGCACGCAACGAAACTAGCACACCCGAAGGTGTGCTCGCCGCTGATGTGGAGGAAGAAGAAATGGCGAAGGAGCGCCACGGACGGCATAACGCCTAGGTACGCCTCGCAGTAGTAGGCAAAGATGGACAGGAGGAGGACAGATTTGGGATGGAGATGCAACGCCTGCAGCCCGTAGTGGTCGAGGACTTCATAAAAGAAATCAAAGAAGGGAGGAACCAACCTGACAGCGACGCTGCTCGAGAAGAAGGGGAAGAAGGTGCTCCCCTCAGGCTCTGGCTCGTTGGACGCGAGCCGGAGCTCCGTCTTCCCCCACTCATTGCTCTCGCCCGCTGTCAGCAGGCGCACAGAGGCAAGGCTCTTCTCCATGACGGTGGGCGCCTCGAGGGCCGGCTCATACCAAGCCGGTGTTGAGGAAGTCTTGACCTTGCACGACGCCATGGGCGGCAGATGCAGAGCAAGGATGGAGCAGATCTAGAGATAGCGGCGGCAAAGAGCAAGAAAGGGGATCTGGAGCGAGACAAGGAAGAGGCAATGAAGGAAAGAACTGCCCGCACCAGCCTTTGTCAGGGCAAGCAGTTGCCGAGGCAGCGTGGGGAAGTGGAGACGCCCACGTCCAATCAACCACCACGCGTCGAACGAGGCCACAGGCTTTTGGGGCCCGCGGTGCTCCGAACTTGACCCTTGGCTTCGCCGCGAAGCCAAGCCCGAGCGCACCTTGGGCCCGGGGGCTACTGTCGGCGTTCTGGGAACGGGGGTCCCCAGACTTGCCTGCCTGCGGCCCACAGCGTGGCCAGGCAGTGGGCCATACGGCCCATATTCGTCAACAAGGCACCCAAGACCATCGCGAGGGTCCAAGCCCCGCGAGGCGGACGACGCAAGACCTCCTCTGGAGTGGCCTAGCCAGGCAGGCTCACGAGGAGCATTGATATCAAGGCAAGGCAAACCTCACAAGGCTCTCATGACGTGAGCCATGACGAACGGCACCAAGTGGGTGCCAGGCGGGCGCCAGTGCGCACAGCGTCCTTATTTCCTCTTTGGTGCTAAGGAGGCCAGCGCAGGCGAAGAGTACCGAGGCATCAGTCAAAGGTTGCCATATTGGTGCAACGAGACCAAGACCAGGAGGACGGCAAGGCGGAGGTCATCATGGAGCCCAAGACGGTGTCACCCCAGAGATTTTCGCAGGCGAAGACCGCTTTTGTCAGGATAGCTTGTACTAGATGTCCCCCTTCAAATTTGCCCGCCGTTGTTGGCTCCCTTCCCACTCGATATTTGGGAAGAGGACCAGGGCCTATATAAGTAGAGCTAGCCACCACAGTAGAGGCATCGAATCCTCACGCCACAAGTTCACAAGCACAAGAACAACTCAACCTTAGGAGGCTGTTCTTCCCTTGTACTCTTCATCATCCGCCCGAGAGGCAATCCACCACCACCACACTGGATTAGGGTATTACACCACAACGGTGGCCCGAACCAGTATAAACCTCGTGTTTTCCTATGTTGCGAGTTCGTCGAGTTCATCCGTGAGATCGTAGCGAGCTAGAGCGTAGATCGGTAGGAGGGAGAGACTTCGCGCGCACCCCAGTGTTCGAACCTTAAGGGTTTGCCGGAACCCCACCTCCGACAACACCGACGAGGAAGGCCCCGCCCAGCTGCTTCCTCTCGTGATGAAGGCGCTTGAGGAGGTCGTTGATGGTCTCGGTCCCATGGCGGAGGCAGAAGCTCGCATCCTGTCTTCAGCCGTGCTGACTCGCGTCTTTAGCCACCTGCACCTTCGCGACCCCAACGCTTGCCTTGACGAGCTACTGGAGCCTGTAGCTGAAGATCAATACGAGGCGGCTGCCGCGGCCGTGCAGGATCAGGTGGGGGCCTTGCTGAGGAGGTTCCGCGACTTTGTCTCTGCTCCTCTGTCCGGCGTCGTCGACCTTGCGGCTGGTGGTGAAGACAAAACCGCTCACGAGGAAGCACCTTCCGCAGGCGACGGCGACGTGTAGAGGTGACCCGCGGCCATTCTTCCCGTTCTGTTCCTGCGACATGTATCAGGCCTCGTGGAGGCGTTCAAACTTTTCATTTGGTATTGTGAGGACAATATGCTTGTAATATTTGCTTTGAGATTTCGCGATTTCCTTCCTATTTGCTTTGCGTTCTGCGTCGGCAGAGCCTGGCCCCATGCATACCTCAACCGCCATTGGGCCGACCGGAGACCGGGACGGACCAAGGAGTGAGGGGCTACGGCACCAGTTAGGCTCCTGAGTCGCGATGCTCAGGAGTCCCCCTTGACGGGCAAACAGCATATAGGGAGAGTTCGTGGGGATAGATTAATGTTCTACGTTGGCAGGGCCCGGCCCCGCGCATACCTCAACCGCCATTGGGCCGACCGGAGACCAGGACGGACCAAGGAGTGAGGGGCCACGTGACGAGTTAGGCTCGTGAGTCGCAATGCTCAGGAGTCCCCCTTGACGTGCAAACAATTCCCAGACCTGCCCTCGCCGAGGCCTCGGGAGGGGCGCGCGATGCCCAGGTCCGGGGGACCTGGTTAGGTGGCGTGCGCTTGGGCGTGACCCGAGCGCAGCGCCCGTGCCCAGCCACCATGCACGGCTCTCCCGAGGGGAGGCGTTGCGGTAAGGCTGGGCGTTGAGCTCTGGGCTCCCTGAGGTTGGCACGACCGTGGGGTCACCCTCAGTTGTTTATCACCAGCGCGGAGCATAGTGCTTCCGCTTGTGCACGGGCATAGCCGCTCCTCGGCAGTGTCGATAGCCAGTGCGGAGCATGGTGCTTCCACTTGGGCGTGGGATGGGGCCCCCCTTCGGGAGGAGCCCCCGGGGCGTCTACAGCCCCGCCCTGACATGTGGCTTGCACGGTAGGGCTGCGAGGTGTATCTGGGCACTCGTGAGCCAGCGCGGGACTCACGAGGCCCTACCTCAAGGCGGGTTGCGCCTGGTCTTGAGTCTTGGTGACTGTATGTTCCTGCAAGGCGGTTTGATGCAAGCACTCTACGTCCTCAGGTCCCGGCCCTCGAGCGAGCTCAGCCGCCGCTGGTATTCCAGGTCGCGATGCCGTGGTCAAGGCCAGGGGTGAGGGCTGGAGAGCCAGTAAGAGCTCCTCAGTCGCGATGCTCAGGAGCCCCCCTTTTAACGTGCAAGCGAATTGCATAGGATGAACAAACCCATGGCAGGCGGCAATCGAGCAGGCGATAGCCGTTGGCAGGTTAAGCATGAAGAGCAGATCAACTTGGATAAATGCAGAAAGATACATGCCACCGGGTCCGGCCCGAGCGGCTTAGGGATGATGCAGCCCGACGGGCGCCCCTAGCAAGGTAAGCTAAAGACATACGCAAAAGGGATACAAGCCATAGGGACGAACCCATGTGGCCTGGGAATAGTGCAGCCCGAGGGGCGCTCCCAGCTTAAACAAACTTGGAAGATGTCACCTAGTTCTGTAGATGAAGTAGAGTTGGTGCAGCAGAAGGCGCGCGTTGAAGGAATGGCTCCTCATGAGCCACCGGGACCCTGAGCCTCCGGAGGCTCTGGGGGTTCAGGAGGTTCCCTGAAGACCGTCTCCATCTCCTCCAGGACGGCGTGGAACCTGGGCTCCTGAGCCGCCAGGACTTGCCACATGTTGCGCTGATAGGCCGACGCCACGCTCGGCAAGCCGAAGGGCATGCGAACGTAGCTGTGTGGTGGGCCCTCGCAGCGGCCCACGCGCGATGGCCAGAAGCACTCCTGAGATGCGGCCCTATTGGGCCCTGGGACGTCGACGCAGACACGCAGCCCGGCATCCTCGCCAGGATGGGGAGCTGCGCCTTGTGAGTGGCTGTGGCCGCGCATGGCTCTTGCTTCTTGCAGTTCTTGGGTGGTCTTGGTGATGAACTCCTGGGTGGTGGGCACTCCTTGCCCTGTGCTCTCCTGAGGAAAATGTGCCGCGAGGCACGCTTCCAAGTGGTGCCCAAGCGCCTCCCTCGTGAGGTTGGCAAGGTCTGACGCTCTCCAGAAGGGAGCCCCCGAGCCCTGCCTGAGGAGGGCGCTGGGCGCGCTTCCCTATGCGATGGAGGGAGGCGCCCCTAGAGCGGGCGCTGATCCTGATGAGGCTCCTTCCGCGACGCCATCCTCTTGGGGCCCTGCGCGGCGCGGCAGCTTTTCTTGGGGATGGTCTCCAGAGGTCCTTCACTTCTGCTGTCGGGGTCGTCGATTGCTGCGGCTTGAAAGCCGCGCTCAAGGGAGCACACCGCATCCCCCTCTTCACGCGGGACCGTGATGATTCCTCCGCTTCCGGGCATCTTGAGAACGTTGTAGCCATGATGAGTGACTGCCATGAACTTGGCCAGGGCTGGATACCCGAGGATGGCATTGTACGGCAGGCGAATGTGCGCGACGTCGAAGTCGATGAGCTCGGTGCGGTAATTCTTGCGCTCCCCGAAGGTGACAGGCAGGCGGACCTGCCCTATCGGTGTGGTGGAACTGTCGGTCACTCCTGAGAAAGGCTTGGTTGGCTGGAGCT
Source organism: Triticum aestivum (assembly GCF_018294505.1). Taxonomy (NCBI): domain Eukaryota; kingdom Viridiplantae; phylum Streptophyta; class Magnoliopsida; order Poales; family Poaceae; genus Triticum; species Triticum aestivum. The sequence goes on from NC_057814.1 coordinate 359,450,927, forward strand.
GCTCATATGGCACTTGGAGGTTGTCGAACGTGTCGACGGACAGGACATTGAGCCCTGCGCCGCCGTCGATGAGAGTCTTGCTGACTTGCACATTGCTGATGACTGGGGAGCACAGCATAGGGAGGGCGCCAGCGGTGGCTGCACACTTGAGCTGATCCACCGAGTTGAAGGTGATGGCACATTGGGACCACCTGAGCAGGCGCGTGGCCTCGAGCTTGGGGAGCACTGCGTTCACCACGCGAGCGAGCTGTTTGAAGATGCGCTGAGAGGCTGGGGCCTGGGCACCGCCCAAGATGCAGGCGATCGCACGCGGCTCCTGGAAGCCCCCAGCCCCCTCGTCCTGGTGGTGGTCGTCGTTCCTTCTTGGTGGCGGCAGTGGGGGAAGACCGGCGTTGCCCTGGAGGCGATCCTCACGAGGCGTATCCCTCCACGCGCCCTCACGAGGTTGGTCCTGCCAGCGATCCTCACGAGGCCGGTCGCGCCACTCCTGGTGCGGGCCACGGTCGTCCCAGCGTCCACCTCCACGTCCTCCTCCGCGGCAGTACCCCCGGTCGTTGCGCTCGGGGCGTCAACCGTAGCGTCCTTCCCGTATGGCTCTGAGCTCCTGACAGTCGCTGGTGTTGTGGGTGTTCAGGTTGTGGAAGGCGTAGAACCGTCGGCCGTTCTTGGATGCCTCGGGCTGATCTCTGCCTCGCCTAGTGTCGGGCTCCGCTACGAGCACAACCGCCTCCTTGCGCTTCACGTCCTTGGCCTTGGCCTTCTTCTCCTAAGCTCCTGCAGCTGGCAGCTCAAGGAGAGAGAGGTTCCCCTCCTCAGCTCTTGCGCACTTGGTCGCCAGGTTACACAGCTCCTGAGATGTGCAGAGCTCCTCGTGGATAGCGAGCTCTTCCTTCATCTTGACGTCACGGACGCCGTCCGAGAACGCGGAGATGATGGCTTCGTTCGTGACCTTGGGGATCTTGAGGCGGGTATTGTTGAAGCGCTGGATGTACTTCTGGAGGGTCTCTCCTGGTTGTTGCTTGATGCGGCATAGATCACCCGCGGCCGATGGGCGGTCGCGAGTGCCCTGGATGTTGGCGACGAAGCGGTCGCGCATCTCGTGCCAGGAGGAGATCGAGCCGTGCTGCAGGTTCAGGAGCCAGGAGCGGGCCCCATCCTTGATAGCCATGGGAAACCAGTTCGCCATGACTTTTTCGTCGCCGTTGGCCGGTTCGATGCTCAGCTCATAGAGCTGCAGGAACTCCGTGGGGTCGGCGGTGCCGTCGTAGCGAGGAGGCAGATTTGGCTTGAACTTGCCTGGCCAGGAGACGCTATGCAGCTTGGGGGTGAAGGCGCGGCAGCCGGCCGTGGTTGCCGGGGCCCGCTTCTGAGATGGAGCTTGGTCTTGGCGAGGTCTGCGCTGCGCCGCTACAGGCGGCGCACGGTATTGACGAGGTGGCGCGGGGAGCGCTGGTGCAGCTTCTCGCGGCCGCGGGATTTCTTGGCAGCTTCTTTCTTCGCGGGCGGGCGCCGGGCACGGTGGATCACGCCGCGGAGGCGCGCGCCTTGGTGCCAAGGCACTGTCTTGGGGCTGAGGTGGTGGAGGCATGCCATGAGCCCCGTCGCCTGCGGCTGGTTGAGGGGAAGGTAGAGAGTGGGACGGCGCCGGAGAGCCCCCTGCGGCGCGGACGAGCTCGGCGACGCGGTCGAGCCACTCCTCGTAGAGGTCGTCGACGAGGCAGTAACACAGGAGCTCGTTCGCCGCGATGAGCGCGGCCCGTGCCTCCATGGGAGCGTGGTGCGCGTGAGACAAAGAACCGGCAGGCGTAAGCGATGGAGTAGCGGTGCGGCCATCTTGCCGCACCGAAGGATGCAGCGAGGATGCCTGCTACTCGTTCCCCGCCGGGCCGGTGGCAGTGTTGGCGGCAGGAGATGGAGAACGACGACGTGGCCCGCCTACGGGAGCCATCTGAGCGACGCGGGCGGAGAGGGCAGCCCGACACTCAGCTCGAGCACGGCGAGCGTCCGCCATGGAAATGACGGAGCGATGGAGCAACGAACCGATGGAAGGGAAACTACGGGCACCCCTACCTGGCGCGCCAAATGTCGGATGTGGGGTTCCAGCAAACCCTTAAGGTTCGAACACTGGGGTGCGCGCGAAGTCTTTCCCTCCTACCGATCTACGCTCTAGCTCGCTAAGATCTCGCAGACGAACTCGACGAACTCGCAACACAAAAAGACAAGAGGTTTATACTGGTTTGGGCCACCGTTGTGGCGTAATACCCTACTCAAGTGTTGTGGTGGTGGATTGCCTCTTGGCTGATGATGAACAGTACACGGGAAGAACAGCCTCCTCAGGTTCAGGTGTTCTTGTGCTTGTGTAGTTGAGGACGATCTGAACCAGTTCGAGATCGGTTGCCTCCTACTGTGGTGGCTAGCCTATTTATAGAAGCCCTGGTCCTCTTCCCAAATATCGAGCGGGAAGGGAGCCAACAACGGCGGGCAAATTTGAAGGGGGACAGCTAGTACAACCTATCCTGACAAAAGCGGTCTTCGCCTGCGAAAAGCTCTAGGGTGATGCCGTCTTGGGCTCCACGATGACCTCCGCCTTGCCTTCCTCCTGGTCTTGGTCTCGTTGCACCAATATGGCAACATTTTCCTGATGCCTCGGTACTCTTCGCCTGCGCTGGCCTCCTTAGCACCAAAGAGGAAATAAGGACGCTGCGCGCTGGTGCCCGCCTGGTGCCGTTCGTCATGGCTCACGTCATGGGAGCCTCGTGAGGTTTGCCCCGCCTTGATATCTCCACTCCTGATGAGCCTGCCCGGCTAGGCCACTCCAGAGGAGGTCTTGCATCGTCCGCCTCGCGAGGGTCTTGGATGCCTTGTTGATGGGGATGGTTCGTACGGCCTGCTGCTTAGCCACGCTGTGGGCCGCAGGCAGGCAAGTCTGGGGACCCCTGTTCCCAGAACGCCGACAGAAGCCATAAGAAAAAATATCTGCTGGTCATGGTGGATAAATTCACTAAGTGGATAGAGGCCAAATAGTTAAAACGGCCGAAGCTGGACCAGTGATAGACTTCATATCTGGTGTTCAGCACCATTATGGTGTTCCACACAGCATCATCACCGATAACGGCTCCAATTTCACAGCCGATGAGGTGAAAACCTGTTGTGCTAATCTAGGTATTAAGCTCGATTACGCCTCTGTCTATCATGCGCAAACAAACGGTCAAGTCGAACGAGCAAATGCTCTTATTATGAGCGGCATTAAGCCTAGACTAGTGCGGTCTTTGAAAGAATCAGACAAGCACTGGGTGGAGGAGCTCGACTCCATACTCTGGGGGTTGTGGACCATGCCCAATCGCACTACCGGATATACACCTTTCTGCATTGTGTACGACGCAGAGGCTATGTTACCCTGCGACATTATTCATGACTCAAATCGAGTGCGCATGTACGAAGAGAGAGAGGCGGAGCTTGATCGCAGGACAGCTTAGATGCCCTGGAGGAGGAGCACGATGTTGCAAAGGCTTGTTCCGCATTTTATCAACAGCAGGCCCACAGATATCAAAGCAGAGAAGTACAGGCCAAGACTTATAATGTTGGCGAACTTGTTCTACACCTGCCAGAGAAAAGAAAGGACAAACTCAAGCCCAAGTGGGAGGGTCCCTTCATCATTGACGAAGTTCTCACTGGAGGAGCGTACCGCCTGCATGATGCATCAAACAATCACCTAGAGCCGAACCCCTGGAACGCGGCCAGACTCCGAAGATTCTATGCCTAGCGCCGAACTCTTTGTTCGTCTCCTTCTCCCTAATTTTTCACTATTTTCCCTCTCTTTTCGCCTTTTTTAGCCTTAAAGCTTTTGTGCGGCTAAACCGTGCACCTATCAAACGTACACATCCTCTACCATGTACGTCCATTATACCTGGGGGCTTCTTGGACATAAGCTTATTATTGTTATTTTCCGAGCATCAAGCTCATCACATATGCGTTTTTCCTCATATGTACCTTTTCTTCGCCATTATATGCATCGATATGACTTAAGTTTTGGCCAAGCTAGGTTGCCTGGCTCCTGTGCTTATGCCCTACATTCCCATTAGTTCGGCTAGGGCATAAAGGGAGCACCTCTGCGATTGTTACTGCCGGATCATCCGGATGTGTACCTCAGCTGGGTGAAGCCGAAAGCTAGCGTTCTTAAGGGAATATTCGGTCGGCGAACTGAAGATGTTTGTACATTCATTCAAATATGAACCCCCAGATGTTGCATATACTGCGATTTTTCAATCACAGTTCGGACATGCACATTAATGCATGTACACCCAGGGAAAGGAACCCTTAACGGAACTATTCTCTCTGGAAGATGTTTCTTACAATCACAATGTAATATAACATTGCTAGCCGGATACAACTTGTTTGTTCAAGAAACTGTGACCCCTACGCCTGGTTTCCACACATACCCCGGTTTATTTTGTCGCTCAGGTATTCGGAAACACTCCGCACCATCGGGTCCAGAGGTTGAAGCGAAAAGGTCAGCCATGACAATCGTTTTACAATTCGGCTATGGACAAATATGTCAAGGAAAGTACATAGTCACTTGGACTCATAAATTTCCTCCTCTATACCGTCTAACAGGCTGTCTAACTTGCAACGAATATTTGGCAGCTACTTCTACTTGGTCATATACCAAATTAACGGGAATTTCTTTCCCATATGACCCTAGAGGTCCGACCCGGGCCATATAATTTGGATCAAGCTTGGTATACCGTGTTTTCACCATGGCCTAGGCCTCTCGTGCACCTTCCCGGCAGGCCGATATCTTCCATAATCGGAAACGCCGCCGCGTTCCCTTGAATAGTTGTACAAGCTCCTCCATACTTCCTGGAGGGGAGGCGGATGGCCATAAGGCCTTGGCAACACTTCGCATCGCCTGCCGAGCTTGCTCGTAAATTTGCGACAGCTCTTGTAGCTGATCACCTGAAGATCCGGACATCTCTTCCTCGGGACGGCCAATCAGCATACCTACGGACATAACTCTGTCAGTTCCTTTCCTCATTGAATTACATGAAGGAAAGTTTGAACACGTACTAAATATACCGCCCCGCAGCCTCTTATTTTCCTTCATGGAGTCAGCCAGCTGGGCCCGCACATCTTTCAGTTCTTCGCCAGCTAGGTATTGGTATCCTCGATTTTTTAACTGTTCCCTGATCCGTGTCAGTATACGTTCGCCCGTGTCCCGTTGCCTTTTGGCTTCTTGTTCACCCGCTTGCGCGACTTCCAGTGCCTCCTTCAATTTAGCTGACGATCATGAGTTATGCACAAATATTAGCATTACTGGTATATAATTATATTTTCTCGATGGAGGGGAATATTACAAGGCGATGCCTTCTTCGATTGTTTCAGTTGGACGATAGCAGCATTCAGCTCGGTCCGACACTTTTCTAGTTCTTCAGACAATAGGTTGTTCTTCTCAGTAAGCACCTGGTTATACAATGATCCTTAAATCAGTTGGCTTAACTGCTTCAAGTCTCGGGGGCTACTGGTATATAATTATCATATTTTGACAATGTAAACTTACCCGCATATCTTTCAAATGCTGGTATGTGGCTCTGTTGAGCCCGTCTCGGGCAGCTCGGTTGTATGCATCAGCAGTGTTGAAGGCATTGAATGCCTCTTTTGTAAGGCTAGTGTCGCGTAGGGCGGCCCTCCGGCGTCGATGATTCATGGCGCTCTCCACTTCCGAGATGGTGACGGATACATCATCTGAATCCTCTGCCAAAGGACAATCCGGTGTCACTCCCATATCAGCCCCCGTCTTTACGGCAGGGTCTGGAACCCGCCAGTTGGGAGTATGACCGGCCGGACCCCCGGACATAGTCCGGCGAATGCTTTTCCTGATAAGGCACAAACGGAAAATGTCATAGTTGGATGTGACTGCCAAGGGGCATATTTACAAAACCTTACCTCTTCGATGAGGGTTCGACCATGTCTTCGTTTGCCTTCCTCTTCGAAGGCTTGCCCGATGTGGGCGCCGCTCTCTTTGGAGTTGCCTGTGGTATAGCATGACGCGCCGAATGCCTCCCCTTTGGAGCACAAGACAGTGCGGTGGGTGAGGCAGAACGAGGAAGCTCTTTCGGGGATGTCTCCTGATTACTTACGTGGGAGGCAAGGAGAAGACCGGGATAGTCGGCGGTGCTGGCCATCTCCTTGCCGTCATAGCTCGCCTGGTAGAACACCCCATCCTCGAGCACCACGAATATGTCCGGATCCTCTTCGAATCCGGGGTCAAGGTCCCGGTTGTGGTCCTCTGGCTGTGGGGCGTGGCAGTGGAGCCCCTCGGTGATCTTTCGCCATTCCTGTTACAAATGGACGGATTAATGTTCATTAAAAGTGACTTGGGGAGTAGAATGAGTAGAGTAGTGGGATTGGAGCTCACCCAGCTCGGAGGATTGTACATGGAAAATCCGTCTCTACGCTTAATACGAATGATTTCCTCTTCCTCCCCTTTGAATAGTTCGGCCAGTATCTTGGCCAAAGCGGTGGGGGTGTCCAAACCCTTCCGACCGCAGCAGGAGGCGTCATCTTCCCCATTATAGTGCCACATGGGAAGCCCTCTGTATTGGAGTGGCTGAACCCCTCGCACTATGGAAGTCGCCATTACCTCGACTATCAATAATCCGGACTGGGCAAGCGTCTTTATCTTGCTCATCAGTTGACGGACTTCCGCACTATCTTCCTCCTCAAGGCTCCGAGGGCGCCAGCTGTGGCGTTTCTTCAACGGAACACTTGTAAATTTGGGAAGACCCATTTGGACTGGGTCAGGAAGGGGGACGTCCTCAATATAGAACCATTCGGAAGGCCACTCTTTGGATGCCTTCTTCGGTGTGACGGATAGGTATCCGGTCCCGGCGATGCGCCATACCTCAGCTCCGCCCACTTCAAATATTGATCCCTCTTGGTTACGAGGGACGAGGTAGAATAGCTTCCGCCACAATTCAAAATGGGCCTCACAACCTAGGAATAGCTCACAAAGAGCGACGTAACCCGCGATGTGCAGAATGGAAGCAGGAGTGAAGTTGTGAAGTTGAAGGCCATAATACTCCAGAAGTCCTCGGAGGAACGGATGGATTGGAAATACGACGCCTCTTAGCAGGTAGGGAACAAAGCACACTCGATCCCCCCTGGATGGATTGGGGAAATTCTCAGCCTGAGCCACGCCGTTGAAGGAAGTCAATCCTACTCGAACGGGGACTACATTCGCGGGGGGGGGGGGGGAGAAATCCCTGTGTTTGCAGCTTCAATAGCTGATCGTGGGATACAGAACATCTCTCCCAATCGCCTTTTTCAGGGCCGTGGGGACGGAAGGAAGAACTGGGAGTCCTAGCCATGTTGGAGTGGTCTCTCCTAGCAAGCTCTGAGGATTGTTTGCGTGATGTGGAACGGATTTGAGATCCAATCCCTTTAAATAGACGCTTTTCTTACATGGCCGGGGTGTTATATGCAAAATATACTCTGACCTCTCGTATTTGCTCGACACGTGGAAGCTGAAGCACTGGATGCACAGAAGCCGATGGATATGACATTAAATGAAAGGCCGAATACAGCTCTTTGAAGTCATCGGAGGAGGAACCCGCCTTGCAATGCCGAAGACAATCTGCACGCCGGACACATCGTCATTGAAAGCCTAGTTTGGGGGCTACTAAGGGAGTCCTGGACTAAGGGGTCCTCGGGCGTCTGGCCTGTTGGACATGGGCCGGACTGATGGGCTGTGAAGATACAAGACCGAAGACACTTTCCCGT